>NC_091179.1:38654675-38774675 GCF_040958095.1 Procambarus clarkii
TAACTAAATTATATGTCGTTAAGTAAGAAATATAGTCAAAGACACTCTTCGAGACATCATGGACTTACTCAAAGACATCAAAGTTGCACTCAAAGACATCCTTTGAGACATCAAAGACATCCTTTAAGACTTCAAGGGGAACTCTTTGAGATATCAAAAGACACTCTCAAACACTCAAAAATTTACTCGCATCCTTAAAGTTATTCTCAGAGTCATCAAAAAGTTAATCTCAGTCAACAAAATGTTATTCTCTAAGTAACCTTTCGTTCATCAGAGAAACTTTCTAAGACATCTTCGTTCATTAAAGTTATTCTAGGAGCTATCAAAATTAATCTCTAAAACAACAAAAGTTAATCTCGATCATCAAAGTTGATCTGCAAGATATCTTCGAGACATCAAAGTTACTCTTCATTACATCAAAGACTCATTCAAATACTACTCTTGTTCTCAGAAGTCATTCTCAAAGTCATCACCGATTTTCTCAGAGTCACCAAAGTTATTCTCTGAGTTAACAAAATACTACTCATGTTCTCAAAAGACATTCTCAAAGTCATCAAAGTTATTCAAAGAGCTAACAAAAGTTATTCTCGGAGTCACCTTCGTTCTTCAGAGAAACTTTCCAAAACATCTTTGTTCATCAAAGTTATTCTCGGAGTCATCAAAGGTATTCTCTAACTCACTTTTGGTCATTAAAGTTAATTTCTATGTGTTACGGCCCTCTCGGGACGCAACGGGGTCCTTACTCTGATGTTGTTAGAGGAAGATATATTGTATCCGTTCCCAAGCCAGTAGTGGCTATCAAGGGATGAGATCCGTGACGTAAGGAACTTAAAGGGAGTAGGGAAAGAAAGTTAAGAACTTAATATTATAATTAACACCATCACCGTTTAAATATATAAAATTAATGAGTGCACAAGGGGGAGGGGTATTAACACTAAACAAGGGGATTATTCACAATGTAGTCTTCTGCTGAAGACTGGATCAAGAAGCTAGGTGCTGAGTCCGCGGTGCTTTCTTCGTGGCCTCACGATGTGTCCTCTGAGAATGCCGAGCCTACCCGGGCCACAGGTCAGCCAAAACGCAGGTCCACTGGGGGCACCGTCGTGGAGGCCGTCAACCACACGTCCAGCTGGTCTGCTGGCAGGTACTGAGCCACCAAGGCTGGTACGGCCACTCCACGAACGATATAAGGGGTACGCCCTAGACAGGAGTCTCGTGTGATATCACAAATCACCCTCCTGTCCTCAATACCCCAGTGGATGATCGTCTCCAACAGTCGGTCCCGGGTAAATCCTTTCACTGCCACTCCACTGGCAGGCTAACACACCACAGTGTTCTTCCGGGGGGACGACGTCACAACAGCTGCAGCAAACGTTCACAGTATGGAGACTGGCTGCCTCGGGTAGACTGACTCGACTCCCATCACAGTAGTCCCAGGTCGACTCTGTAAGCAGACACGTCATCAATAACTGGGACACTAATACACCTCACTTACAGGCTAAGATACAAACGCCCGACATATCCAATCCATAGATGGCGTTGTAGTCTGAGCATCACCTCACCAGAGGTCAGCGGCGGCGGGGTTGAGTGCTGCACGGGACTGGAAACTGGTCCTCGTAGCTAGTACACGTCGTTGGTTTGGAGGGGGGTTTCGGGAGCTGACCCACAGATGGCGTGGTCGTTACCTGCTCCTGGCTCAGGACGCTGGATCCGGGTTCGTAACACCTCCCCACCAAAAGGAATTTGGTTTGGGGTTCTATAAAAAAAAAAAAAAAAATTAGTATAAGGGTTTAGATGCGAGATAATGCATCAGCTACCACATTGTCCACCCCTTTGATGTGTTCAATCTGGAGGGGGTATTGCTGCAAATGGAGACTCCATCTGGTGAGCCTGAGGTTCTTCTGCCTAAACTGAGCCAGGAACTTTAGAGGATTATGGTCGGTCCGTACTAATATAGGATGACCGTTGCTTGTTAGATACACCTCAAAGTGCTGGACGGAATTAATTAAGGCCAACGTTTCCTTTTCTATCACCGAGTAATTAAGCTGGCTGGGGGTGAACTTCTTAGAATGATAGGCCACCGGATGTTCCACCCCCTTCTTGTCCGTCTGGGATAAAACGGACCCCAGGCCATAGTCAGAGGCGTCGACCGTCAAGATAAATCTATCCTCAAAGCTCGGGGACCTGAGGATTGGAGAAGAGATCAGAATTGCTTTGAGACTCTCGAATGCCTTCTGGCAATTCTCATTCCATATTAACTTCACCCCCTTCTTCAACAGATTGGTCAGGGGGGCGGCGATGGAGGAAAAATTAGGGACAAACTTACGATAAAACCCAGCCATACCGAGGAAACGCAAGATGTCCTTTCCTGGTAGCTGGCGTAGGATACTGGACTATTGCCTCGATCTTGCTGGCCTTCGGCGCAATCCATCCTCCTCCAACCTTATGACCTAGGAAGACGACAGAGGTTCTGGCAAACTCAGATTTATGCAGGTTGACCACCAATCCTGACTGGAGCATGGCCTTGAAGAAATCCTCTATGTGACGCAGATGATCCTGCCAATCTACATCATATATTAATACATCATCGATGTAGACTAAGGTGTTTTCCACGTCACGCAACACAGTACCCATCAGTCTCTGGAAAGTGGAGGCTGCGTTTTTCATCCCGAATGGCATCACCTGACATTCAAACAGCCCATCGGGAGTCACAAATGCTGATATGGGTTTGGCTTTTTCCGTGAGGGGAACTTGCCAATAACCCTTGAACAGGTCAAATTTAGTCAGGTAATGAGCTTTGCCTATGGCATCTAGACATTCCTCTACTCTGGGGAGAGGGTAAGTGTCTGCTACTGTGACCTTATTCACCTGGCGATAATCAATACAAAGACGGTATTTCTTACCAGGTTTGGGCACTAGTAGTATCGGGGATGACCATGGGCTCGAGCTCGGGGCGATCAGATGGTGTTTCAGCATATAATCTATCTCCTCTTTCACCACCCGTTTCTTCAGTGGGTTGAGACGGTACGGGTGTTGCTTTATAGGGCGGACTCCTTCCTCCAGCTGGACATCATGCCTCAAGACAGACGTTAATCCTGGAACATCGTCGAAGATGGGTTTGTATTGCCGGATCAACTGCAGCAATGATGACTGATGTCCTTCGGCCACGTGTGTCAACTTTGCCTGCAAGTTTAACAGAATGTCTGAGTTAGTCAATACCTCTTCTTCCTCCTCAATGTCGTCATTAGTGGTCACTAAGGTTACGGGGAGCGTATCCCGCCCCTCGTATCTCTTGATCATATTAACATGAACCAGAGTTTCTTTCTTACGGCGGTCTGGAGTACTAAGAAGGTAATTGAGGTTAGTAACCTTCTTTACAACCGGATAGGGACCTACGAATCTGGCGCTCAAACTTCCAGTTATTGTAGGAGTACATACCAAAACCAGATCTCCTACTCGAAACTCCCTTTGCTTGGTCCTCCTATCATACCTGCTCTTGATAGTTCTTTGTGTATTGTCCAAGTTCCTTGTAGCCATCTCCCAGGCTGAGAACAGCCGTCCTTTATTTGTAGACAACCAGTCCACCATATCCTCGTTGGTTTCCGCGTCCAGCCAATGATCTCGTGCCACCTCTAAGGGACCTCTTACTGAGTGACCAAAGATCATCTCGAATGGGGAGATTCCTAGGGATTCATTGGGCACTGATCTTACCGCAAATAGGAGGTAGGGCAGTTCTTCAACCCACTTATTCTGCCTGTCGTAGCAAAACTTCCGAAGCATGCCCTTCAACGTCTGGTGAAAACGTTCCAAAGCTCCTTGAGACTCGGGATGGTAGGCACTAGAGGTTATCTGCTGAATTCCCAGGTCGGCGATCTGTTGGCGAAACAAGTGGGACATGAAGTTAGATCCCTGGTCCGTCTGAATAGTCTTGGGAAGACCGTATCGTGAGATGAACCAGAGCAGTTGTTTCACCAAGACCCTAGCTGTGATGGTCTTAAGGGGGATCGCTTCTGGGTACCTACTAACCCGATCTAGTATTGTTAGCAAATACTGTACCCCTGAGGTAGCAGGTGGAAGAGGGCCTACTATATCCAAGATGAGGTGTTCGAAGGGCTCACCTATTGATGGAATGGGGTATAAAGGGGCTTTGGGGACAGGCTGGTTTGCTTTCCCGGCCACCTGGCAGGCGTGGCAGGTCTTGCAGAAACGACGTACGTCCTCCTTCATATGCGGCCAGTAGAAGCCCTTGGCTAGGCGTTGGAAAGTCTTAGAGATCCCACCATGTCCAGCAAATCTATTAGCATGGGCTGTTTCTAACAGCTTGGATCTGAACACGGCTGGGACGACTATCTGATCACCTACCGCACTTGACTGGGGGTATTTCGGAGGATGCCGGCGACACAGTACACCACTTGACCACACATATAGATCCCCTCCTTTCGCAGGAGACTCTACGGTGTCGGCCAACTTCCGTACCTGAGGGTCCTTCTTCTGTTCCTCTATCAGATGGGCTCGAGTCCAGCGTTCAGGAACCGGCATCTGGACGAGCGGGACTGGTGTATGGCTACTTGTAACCTGTGGGATAGGAGGAGAGTCAAACAAAGTGTTTAGATCTAGTGGTGCATGGAGGTGCGCCTGAGACCTGGTTTGCACTGCTGCGATGGGACTGGTCTCTTCACGTCCTGGATTATCCACTACCAGGGGACAGTTGGGTAATAATCCTAGGGCTAAGTCATTGGCTAATATTACGTCAATCCCCTCTATGGGAAGACTATCCACCACGGCCAACCGACACTCACCTTTGAAGTGCTGAGAGTCTAGATGCACTTGTACCAATGGGGCAACGTACAAGGTGGAAGGGAATCCACCCAGGATTACCTTCTGCATCTCATCAGCCGATATACCTTCGGGTAATGATGTTGCCAGAATCAGAGACTGGGCCGCTCCACTGTCTCTAAGTATTACCACAGGCGTACTTGAAAGGCCACTGGCTACATATCCTTGGGAGGTATATGGGGCGAACAATCCTTTCCTCTTCTCTAGGGTGGATGTCGGTGGTACTATACTGTTCATCAGCATGACTTCCCTACGGGGATTAGTACCTGTACTGCCACGACACCTTGCAGCAATATGTCCTCTCCTGCCGCAGGTCCAACACAATACATCCCTTTTAGGACTAATCTTCCGAGGACTATCTGAGGTTGGCCTGGCGACACTTCGAGGGCCAGTTCTATCTTCCGGTTTATGTTTGGCTGGATATCTTGAATAGGTCTTCGGGACGTACCTAGCAGATGGCCTATGAGTCAGGATATACTCTTCAGCCATGGTGGCTGCCGCACTCAAGGTCTCTACCTGCTGTTCCTCTAGGTACGTCTTCAGATCTCCAGACAAACAATCCTTGAAGTCTTCGAGTAGAATCAGCTGCTCGAGGTCTTTCCTGGTCTCCACCTTCCGAGAGGCGCACCATTCCTGGAAAAGTCGCTCCTTGATTGTAGCGAATTCGGTGAAAGTGTGCTCTGAGGTCTTCTTCAGGTTTCTGAACTTTTGCCTATACGCCTCAGGTACCAATTGGTACGCCATGAGCACAACCTTCTTCACCTTGTCATAATCGCTGGAGTCGTCAAGGGATAACGTAGAGTAGGCGATTTGGGCCTTCCCAGTCAAGACTGACTGTATCATGATGGCCCAATTCTCCCTTGGCCACTCCAAAGAGGCAGCGACTTTCTCGAAGGCTGCAAAGAATTTTGACACTTCCTTCTCATGGAATTTGGGGACCATTTTGATGTTGCGTACCGGATCGAAGCTACTGGTGTCCGTTGTTTGCCTCCGACCACCGCCTAATCGCAAAACTTCTAGTTCATGTTGTCTCTCTCTTTCCTCTTTGTCTCGTCGTTCTTGTCTGTCTCGTTCCTCTCTTTCTCGCTCTCGTTCTTCTCTCTCTCGTTCTCGTTCTTCTCTCTCTCGTTCTCGTTCTTCTCTCTCTCGTCTCTCTTCTCTTTCTCGTTCTTCTCTCTCTCGTTCTCGTTCTTCTCTCTCTCGTCTCTCTTCTCTTTCTCGTTCTTCTCTTTCTCTTTCTCGTCTCTCTTCTCTTTCTCCTAATTCTAAACGTCTCATCTCTAATTCTTTATCTCCAGGTAGGCGCTCACTAGTACAAGCTCTGGTTTGCTCAAATATTTTAATCTGGCAAGACAATCCTCTCTGTTCAGAAAAGCCTGAACCTCGTCCAGATCATCGATGGTAGCTTTGTCTGCCATTGTCACAGATGGAACACTTTGCACTTAACACACTGCTTACACGTTAGCACTTAACACACCGAGCACTGTTCTACGCCAATATTGCACTTTATCGCACCAAACGCCCGACATATCCAATCCATAGATGGCGTTGTAGTCTGAGCATCACCTCACCAGAGGTCAGCGGCGGCGGGGTTGAGTGCTGCACGGGACTGGAAACTGGTCCTCGTAGCTAGTACACGTCGTTGGTTTGGAGGGGGGTTTCGGGAGCTGACCCACAGATGGCGTGGTCGTTACCGCACCTGGCTCAGACGCTGGATCCGGGTTCGTAACACTATGTTATAAAAGTTTGTCTCAGAGACATCTAAAGTTATTCTTAGAGTTATCAAATGTAATCTCTAACTCACTTTTGTTCATCAAAGTTGATCTCAGAGTTAACAAAGGTAATCTCTAACTCACTCTCGTTCATCAAAGTTGTTTCAAAGACATCAAAGTTAATCTCAGAGTTATCCAAAGATATTCTCATGTCCACAAAGTTATTCCAAGAGACGTCAAAGTTAATCTCAGACATCTTCGTTCATAAAAGTTATTCTCAGAGCCATCTAAAGTTATTCTCTAAGACATCAAAGTTATTCTAAGAGCTATCAAAAGTTATTCTCAGTCATGATATGTTATTCTCTAAGTAACCTTCCGTTCATCAAAGTTATTCTCTAAGACAACAAAGTCATTCTCAGAGTCATCAAAAGTTATTCTCAGACTCACCTTCGTTATTCAAAGAAGCCTTCTGAGACATCCTCGTTCAACAAAACTGTCCTCAGAGCCATCAAAAAAGTTAAATACAGTCATCAAAGTTATTCTCTAAGTAACTTTTCGTTCATCAGAGAAGCTTTCTAAGACATCTTTGTTCATCAAAGTTGATCTCTAAGACATCAAAGTTGTTCTCTAAGACATCAATGTTGTTCTCTAAGACATCAATGTTGTTCTCTAAATCATAAAAGTTAATCTCTAAGACATCAATGTTGTTCTCTAAATCATAAAAGTTAATCTCTAAGACATCAATGTTGTTCTCTAAATCATAAAAGTTAATCTCTAAGGCACCTTCGTCTACTAGAGAAACTTTCCAATCCATCTTCGTTGATCAAAGTTATTCTCAGAATCATCAAAGAGATCTCTAATTCACCTTCGTTCACCAAAAAGTTGTTCTCTAAGACACCTTCGTTCATCAAAGAAACTCTCCGTCCATCATGTTATTTTTTAAGACATCTTCAGTCAAAAATTTTTCTCCAAAATGTAACTAGTTCAGCTTTTCATACCAAACCTGCACTTCTGTTAAAATATATTTTCTTAGTCACTTTACCCTAAAACTGTTCTCAGAACTACACTGCCCAAATCCTACGTAACCTATCCTCTCCACCCAATGTTACTTAGTTAACGTAACGTTCCTAAACCTAACTTTACCTATCCTAACTTAACTTACCTTACCTTTACCTATTGTACCTAACTTAACCTGCATAACCTAACTTTACCCTATCCTAACATGACTTACCTTACATTACCTATCTTACTTAACTTAACCTGCACAACCTAACTTACATAACTTATCTTACCTATCCTAACGTAACCTAACTTGCTTTACCTAACTTAATCTTACATTCCCAAACTGATGTATCCTAACTTATCTAGTCCAACCAGACATGATCTAACTTACATAATTATTCCTGCTGGTCTTTGTGTTTCGTCAATCATTGTCTCATATTCATTTACTCATTTCAAGGGTTAATTTCTCAAATGGACATTTTTGCATTTCAAGTGTTATTTGTTTAAGATTGGGTGTTTAACCATTTCAAAGGATTTTTGTTATATATGGGAATTTACTCGTTTCAAGGGCAAATTTCTCAAATGGTCATTTTTGCAGATCAAGGGTTATTTGTTAAAGTTCATCAAGTTGCTCATAAGTTGTATTTATTATGTTTGTTATTATTTATTCTTATTCCCCAACCCCTTAACCTAACCTCTTGTAATCTTAGTGTATTTAGTAGGTTCTATCATATGTTCTTATTCCCCAACCCTTTAACCTAACCTTTCAGATGAAGTTTATTGTGTTTTTTGACGTATTTGTTGAATATATTATCCTTTTCCTAACCTTTCAGATGTAGTTTTGTTTCTCCTTTTTGTATATTTTTACCCAAACCCACCATCCCACTTAACCTTCTTTCCTTCTTTTACTTTATTTTCACATATAAGTTCATTCTTTATCTTAGTAATAATAATAAAATTACAATAGTAAAGAATCAGATCTACTAAGACTTGAAATTGAGAAAAACATGAGAGCAAGTGAGTGAGAGCATGAAACAAGGAGAAAAGAGTAGGAGAGAGGGGGGAGGAAGAGCATGGGGGCACTAGACTTGAATTTGAGAAAAAGAAAATCTAAGTGAATGAGAGGGTGAGAGAATGGGAGCATTAAGACTTGAATTTGAGAAAGAAGAGAGCATTTGAGCAAATGAGTGAGAGAGAGGGGGAGGAAGAGAGAGAGAATACGGGAGAGAGATAGAAAAGGAGGGTTAGAAGGAGTAGGAGAAACAAAGTAAAAGAAGGAAAGAAGGTTAAGTGGGATGGTGGGTTTGGGTAAAAATATACAAAAAGGAGAAACAAAACTACATCTGAAAGGTTAGGAAAAGGATAATATATTCAACAAATACGTCAAAAAACACAATAAACTACATCTGAAAGGTTAGGTTAAAGGGTTGGGGAATAAGAACATATGATAGAACCTACTAAATACACTAAGATTACAAGAGGTCAGGTTAAGGGGTTGGGGAATGAGAATAAATAATAACAAACATAATAAATACAACTTATGAGCAACTTGATGAACTTTAACAAATAACCCTTGATCTGCAAAAATGACCATTTGAGAAATTTGCCCTTGAAACGAGTAAATTCCCATATATAACAAAAATCCTTTGAAATGGTTAAACACCCAATCTTAAACAAATAACACTTGAAATGCAAAAATGTCCATTTGAGAAATTAACCCTTGAAATGAGTAAATGAATGAGACAATGATTGACGAAACACAAAGACCAGCAGGAATAATTATGTAAGTTAGATCATGTCTGGTTGGACTAGATAAGTTAAGATACATCAGTTTGGGAATGTAAAATTAAGTTAGGTAAAGCAAGTTAGGTTACGTTAGGATAGGTAAGATAAGTTATGTAAGTTAGGTTGTGCAGGTTAAGTTAAGTAAGATAGGTAATGTAAGGTAAGTCATGTTAGGATAGGGTAAAGTTAGGTTATGCAGGTTAAGTTAGGTACAATAGGTAAAGGTAAGGTAAGTTAAGTTAGGATAGGTAAAGTTAGGTTTAGGAACGTTACGTTAACTAAGTAACATTGGGTGGAGAGGATAGGTTACGTAGGATTTGGGCAGTGTAGTTCTGAGAACAGTTTTAGGGTAAAGTGACTAAGAAAATATATTTTAACAGAAGTGCAGGTTTGGTATGAAAAGCTGAACTAGTTACATTTTGGAGAAAAATTTTATGACTGAAGATGTCTTAAAGAATAACATGATGGACGGAGAGTTTCTTTGATGAACGAAGGTGTCTTAGAGAACAACTTTTTGGTGAACGAAGGTGAATTAGAGATCTCTTTGATGATTCTGAGAATAACTTTGATCAACGAAGATGGATTGGAAAGTTTCTCTAGTAGACGAAGGTGCCTTAGAGATTAACTTTTATGATTTAGAGAACAACATTGATGTCTTAGAGATTAACTTTTATGATTTAGAGAACAACATTGATGTCTTAGAGATTAACATTTATGATTTAGAGAACAACATTGATGTCTTAGAGAACAACATTGATGTCTTAGAGAACAACTTTGATGAACAAAGATGTCTTAGAAAGCTTCTCTGATGAACGAAAAGTTACTTAGAGAATAACTTTGATGACTGTATTTAACTTTTTTGATGGCTCTGAGGACAGTTTTGTTGAACGAGGATGTCTCAGAAGGCTTCTTTGAATAACGAAGGTGAGTCTGAGAATAACTTTTGATGACTCTGAGAATGACTTTCTTGTCTTAGAGAATAACTTTGATGAACGGAAGGTTACTTAGAGAATAACATATCATGACTGAGAATAACTTTTGATAGCTCTTAGAATAACTTTGATGTCTTAGAGAATAACTTTAGATGGCTCTGAGAATAACTTTTATGAACGAAGATGTCTGAGATTAACTTTGACGTCTCTTGGAATAACTTTGTGGACATGAGAATATCTTTGGATAACTCTGAGATTAACTTTGATGTCTTTGAAACAACTTTGATGAACGAGAGTGAGTTAGAGATTACCTTTGTTAACTCTGAGATCAACTTTGATGAACAAAAGTGAGTTAGAGATTACATTTGATAACTCTAAGAATAACTTTAGATGTCTCTGAGACAAACTTTTATAACATAGAAATTAACTTTAATGACCAAAAGTGAGTTAGAGAATACCTTTGATGACTCCAAGAATAACTTTGATGAACAAAGATTTTTTGGAAAGTTTCTCTGAAGAACGAAGGTGACTCCGAGAATAACTTTTGTTAGCTCTTTGAATAACTTTGATGACTTTGAGAATGTCTTTTGAGAACATGAGTAGTATTTTGTTAACTCAGAGAATAACTTTGGTGACTGAGAAAATCGGTGATGACTTTGAGAATGACTTCTGAGAACAAGAGTAGTATTTGAATGAGTCTTTGATGTAATGAAGAGTAACTTTGATGTCTCGAAGATATCTTGCAGATCAACTTTGATGATCGAGATTAACTTTTGTTGTTTTAGAGATTAATTTTGATAGCTCCGAGAATAACTTTAATGAACGAAGATGTCTTAGAAAGTTTCTCTGATGAACGAAAGGTTACTTAGAGAATAACATTTTGTTGACTGAGATTAACTTTTTGATGACTCTGAGAATAACTTTAAGGATGCGAGTAAATTTTTGAGTGTTTGAGAGTGTCTTTTGATATCTCGAAGAGTTCCCCTTGAAGTCTTAAAGGATGTCTTTGATGTCTCAAAGGATGTCTTTGAGTGCAACTTTGATGTCTTTGAGTAAGTCCATGATGTCTCGAAGAGTGTCTTTGACTATATTTCTTACTTAACGACATATAATTTAGTTAGGAACAATGATGAATATGACTATTTTAGCAAAATGAAAGGCTACTTTAGTTAAGAACCGTGTTGGAAAGAGGCTACACATGACTATTTCAGATGAGAGAAGTGATATTTCAGTTAAGAAATGACAGGGAAACATGATGAAGTAACTATTTTTTATTTGACTGATGAATACTTGTAGTTAAGGAAAAAGACAAAACATGAGGAGGGAGACTATTTTTGTGCTCCCCAAAGTATAATGTCAGTTAAGAACAGCGATGAAAGATATCTTTGGTTATTTTTCGTACTTGACAAAACATAATTTTAGTTAGGAACAATGATATGAATATGACTTTTTCTGTTGATTGATGGATAATTTTAGTTATGAAATGACAATGAAACATGAAGAACACGGTTATTTTTCTGATGACTAGGGAATAAGTTTAGTTATGAACAGGGTTGGAAAGATTCCTTTGACTATTTTTTGGTTGATTGGATAATAAGTTTAGTTGAGAAATGAGGAAAGTGACTATGTTTTAGTTAATTGGCGAAAGATTTTTTGTTAAGAAGTTACAAGAAAGGTTTGTCTTTGTAAATTTGGAACTGAATAAAGTGTAGATTTGTTTAAGAACGGGGTTGGTAGAACTATTAAGTTGACGACGACGAGAATTACTTTGACATAGTTTTGTAAATAAAACTTGGTGACTAAAATTGTTGAGGGGACTGTATTGCAGTATAATATTATTTGACAAAGAACTAGTTAGTGAATGTAAGAAACAAATTGGTTTAAAGAAACAAAGAACATAAAAAAAATTGAGGTTACGTAGGGGAATGAACACAGTGAACATACGGTGAACACAGAAAACATGTAAGAAAAAGTTGATGAATAGAGTGAACATGCAGGGAATATGAACTTATAGAGAATATGAAGACATGATAAGGAACATAGGGAATACAAGAATGAACACTGAACATGTGAAGAACTAGCTAAGAATTGAAATCAACTATTTTTTTCACATATTATGCTAACACTAGTCTCTGTTTTTTTCTGTTGGATCGAACGATTACTAATGGTTGATGATGAGTGAAAACTTGCGCTATGGAAAGACTCAAGGTCAGTCCCTAACGAGATGCGACGAGACGAAATGAGTAACCACGCTTACATTTTCAAATGTTATAAGAACTGAAAAGCAGACTTGTTATAAGAACTGAAAAACAGACTTAACCCAGAGCTCATCCGGACTGTTTACATTGGATAATGTAGGTCTTATGAGAGAGAGAGAGAGTGTGTTGAACTCGGGATAATGAACAAGACAATTTAATAATAGTAACAAGATTGTGTTTTCCATATTATGCTTATGATGATACTAAGGCTTAGAACAGAACATCCGGTCTGGGAAGGGGGCAGTGATGGTTCAGCCATGGAGGGGGTGGTAGGGGTATGGGTTTGTGGGGGTGGACTGGGGGAGGGTACGGCCGGCACATTCATTCAGGTTTTAGTAAACGCTAACCTCCGGACTTTGACTGAGATTACTAAGTGAAGTGACGTGTGGTGGACTTTAGAGAGGGAGAGACAGAGAGACAGAGAGGCAGAGAGACAGAGAGAGAGACAGAGAGACAGAGAGACAGAGCGAGAGAGAGAGAGACAGAGAGACAGAGCGAGAGAGAGAGACAGAGAGACAGAGAGACAGAGAGAGACAGAGAGCCAGAGAGAGAGAGAGACAGAGAGAGAGAACAGCAAATTATGATTTGTTATAATAATAAGATTGAAGACCAGCTTATGACTGGATATTCTTAAAAAAAATGCTATTTCAGCAAAGAATAGTGATACTAAAGCTTAGAACAGAACATCCGGTCTGGGAAGGGGGCAGTGATGGTTCGGCCATGGAGGGGGTGGTAGGGGTAAGGGTAAGTGGGGGTGGACGGGTAGGGGCTAAGGCCGGTCCATTACCTTGTCAATCTCAGTACGTCTCAATCCGCCGCGAAGGTGAGACCTTGACAAGATAGCTCCGCACAGCTGTAATGGATGGATGTAGGACGAAGAGGTGATGGAGATTGAGTAAACATGCATACATTTCAATGATCACAGTTAACAAGAACAATTTGTAGGTAGAGATCGCGTCTCCGTGACGATGTGAAATGTTTCTCTCTTTTAGTAAACGCTAACCTCCAGACTTTGACTGAGTTTACTAAGTGAAGTGTCGTGTGGTGGACTATAGAGAGGGAGAGAGAGAGAGAGAGAGAGAGAGAGAGAGAGAGAGAGAGAGAGAGAGAGAGAGAGAGAGAGACAGAGAGAGACAGAGAGAGAGACAGAGAGACAGAGAGAGAGACAGAGAGACAGAGAGAGGCAGAGAGACAGAGAGAGAGAGACAGAGAGACAGAGCGAGAGAGAGAGAGACAGAGAGACAGAGAGAGAGAGACAGAGAGAGAGAAAGAGAGAGAGAGAGAGAGAGATAGTGAGAGAGATAGAGAGAGAGAGAGACAGAGAGAGACAGAGAGACAGATCGTTACTCTTAAAATGTTATTTGGGCAAAGAACGAACGAAGTTGGTATATTGTCCACGTTACATTAATGATATTGGGTAAAGAACGAAGTTAGCATATTGGTCGTGTTACCTTACAAGGTTATAAGGGTGAGAGTGAAGGGGGGCTCGAAAATTGACATAGTGGTCATCCTCTGATGCGCTGTCAGTCTAAGTGAAATGGAGAAAGATACGTGAACAGCGGCAGCAGGAGAAAGGAAAATGATGTTACTTTCCCCAACTATTAAATGATCTGGAGAGAGAGAGAGAGAGAGAGAGAGAGAGAGAGACAGAGTTGCTGACTGTAGCTACATCTCCCCTTAACGAAACGCACTGGGTAACGGTTGCCCAACCACTTCCGCCATGTCCAAGGAAGTAATGGCAGTCATTGCCTACCCTCCGGGAGATACAACCATAGTACTTGGAAAAAGTCTTTCAGTCAGCCTCTAGCCAGTGACCTGTACGCACAATCCTCCGCGGACATTGAAAAACACTTAAAGGTAATGGTATACAGTCCTCCTGCTGGAGTCTACTCTCTCATCCTCTCACACTTAGGACTTCCTGTAGGGGGAGTTAATGGTTTGTCTAACCGCATAATGACCCAGAGCAGTCTCACGACGATGAGGGGAAGCTCCACTCACCCTTCCCTCCATCCATCCCTCCCCTATCCCTCCCCCACCCCAAACAACATAACAGACTATGTTGGCACTCCTCTAATCTACACTCTATCTCTACTGACTCACGATCATCAAAATTATTATCCGCACACAGGATTAAGTCTACGCAAAACACACATACATATTCATTTACTCCTTCCTCTTATCCTTCTATTTTCTTACTCTATCACATACTCTCCTACATCCCAAAACAACATGGCTTCACTCTTTCATGACCAGAACACACCCCAAAACCACGAGGACTAGAACCGCGCGCTCCAATTACCTCCGACACGCGCCAAACTTCCGGGAAATTCCCCAAAAACCCTCTGCGACTACGACGATGCGCTGAGACTACGACGACGCGCAACACCTGGCATCCAACAACATAACTTACTCTCTTTCCTGACCACATACTCAAACACAGGATGCTCACACGCGTCCGAAACATGCCAAACTTCCGGGAAAATCCCCTCCAAAAACCCTCTGCGACTACGCGCTGCGACTACGACGACGCGCGACACCTGCCCAGATGGCACTCAAGAGTGCCACCTGGGCAGGTGGTGCGCGTCGCCGTAGGCGTACTTTACACTACTCACATATTCTACTCATTCACGTCTATTTAATCAAGAACTGCAGCCAAGAACAACAGCAACAACTACTTCCAGACGTCTAGACAATACACCAATCTACCTACCCCATTGCCCGTCACCCCACCTCGCACCTGGGTCGCCAGGAAACCACGCCCTCCAAAACAAGCAGCTTAACAACCAGTTAATAGTTAAAGAAGTCACCAGTGCTATCTACCCGGCCGATATTCTGTATAAATAGAGCGTCCTCGTGCAACATGAGTTAGATTACTCCTGTGTGCTCAACTGAGTAGACCTGTTAACACATTTTGGCGTTGTTAAGGGATTTAGTCAGACTAGCTCATAGTATTCCACACCATATTTTATTTTGCACCGTAACGTAACGTAAATTTGATTATTCATCTTGTTTCTTTTGTACATTTTGTATTAAAGCCAAGCCTGGATATTTTTGTAATTTGTTTAATTTATTTTTAAAGTAAAGTATTTTTAAATGTTTTTTCCCTCTGCTTTATCCTACAGTTTCTCACTGTAAAGACACCTTTTGCAGTTTAACTTGTTTTCTTTTTTTTAATATTTTGTGACTGGCATTACAGAGACTGCATGACCACCAACGTTTCCCGTCACATATTGAGGGCCTGTCCAGGAGCTTAGCTCAGGTAAATGCTTCTAGACCCTTCACTTAAAGTTGTGGTAACTGTACTTAGCTTTATTACAAATTTGATTTTTCAGAACTCTTATTCTTTGACTAATTTTAATGGTGCTTCATATTGTTTACTTTCCAGATGTAGCATTTTATGATTGTTGGATGACTTTGGATTATGTTGTGTCTGGTGGCCACAGTCGTACTCTTGATGGGTTGTTCCATAATCTTTGCTATATCCTGTGTTTCCACCGTATTCTCGTCCCTACAGGAGAGTTCTCATTCAGACAGAACACCCCCTTTGGTACCCTGGTACTTTGGTCTGTCTTCGGGTCAAGTACACCCACATCTTTGCAACCTGAACGTAGGAGGATATAGAGGGCCAAAGTTCCTCTTGCACAGACTATGCTGTAAGGTTGGGACCCTACTAGCATTTCTCGCCATTAATTGACACTTCGGACCCCTACGAGTCGGTCAGAGATATGGTACTTACACAGGTAGGGAGTTAACTTTCTTTTCCAGAGCACAAAGATTGTTAATTCTGTAAGTACTATCTAGTTTTAGTAGGAAAGCTCTTACCTTTGCTTTCGTCATTAGAGACAAGGTAAGAAATCCCTACATCTATTGGACTACCTTCGAGATAATTATCTCAACAATCAAGTAGGATCCTCCTTGCCCTTATCTTCGTCATATAGAGTACCGGGTACAAGATTCCCTACTTTCTTGAAATGCTTAGTTTCATTTTTTATCTTGATTGTAACCTTGATTATTAAGTTTAAAACAGGATAGTTTACCTTTGCCACTTCATTCTGTCACTGACATTTCATATTTTGGTACATCCACCTGGGTATTCTCTTGAATATATTTGCTATCATTCACCATGTTTCGTCTTTCCACATTTAGACAGAAACCAAACGATGAAGTGAGCACACTAGTTCGTGCCACCAAGGCGGAGATGCTGACTCTAGTAAATGAGTACAACCTTACAGCCCCCATGGAGCCACTAAAACTGATTTGCACAACCTCATCCTGGACCACTTATTAGACAATGACGCTATTACTCCTGAATCTCATGAACATTAATTAATTGCAGACAAGAACGCCTTGGCAGCCATAAAATTGAAGCTAGAACTCGCCAACTCTGAACGTGAACCTCTGAAAGAACAAGCTGCCTTTCAAAAGGAAGCTCTCCAGAGGAAGGAACGGGAAGCTGAACTTCAACTTAAGCTTGCTGAAAAAGAACATGAGCATGAGAAAGAACTAGCTGCCCTATAACGTAAGCAGGTTGAATTCCAACGTGAGCATGAGAGGGAACAGCTCGAAGTAAAAGAACGCGAGCTGGAGATACAACGTGAACACGATAAGAAGCAAGCCGCCAGTGCTCTAGACCACCATAAGAAAGAACTTGACTGAGAAACCACACACCACACTCGGCGCCAACAAGCTGAAGCTAAACTTCCAGTACGTTTTAACCTTTCACATGCAATTAAGTTAATGCCATCTTTTGTTGAGGCAGAAGTAGATGTCTTTTTTTACTTCATTTGATGCTCTGGCTACCCAACTTAGCTGGCCTCAGGATCAATGGTCTGTGCTTCTCAGGTCTCATTTAGCAGGTAAAGCTGCAGTGACTCTCAGTACTATAGCGTCTGAAACCGACTACAAGGTACTGAAGCAAGCGATGCTCGATGCCTACCTCCTCTCCGCCGAGACCTACAGACGTAAGTTCAGGGATTACCTTAAGGCAAGTGCTACCACTTATCTAGAGTTTGCCAATAACAAAAAGAGATATTTTATGAAGTGGCTGGAAGCCGCAAAAGTCTCTACCTTTGCAGATCTCGTCAACCTCATCCTGATGGAAGAATTCCTTAGGCGTGTACCTAATCTAGGTACCCTGTACCTAGGCGTGTTTCTGCCCGAAGCGCTGCGCGTACTAGTGGCTTAAATACTATGCTATGTATTCTCTCAAACCCAATGTACCTTCTTGTATATAAATAAAGAAATAAATAAATAAACCAATACGTCTCTACCTAGCCGACAAGGAAGAAAACGACCTTACCAGATGTGCTCAATTGGCTGACTCCTACAGTCTTATTCATAGAGTACCAGCCGACACGCCATCAAGTAAGACCTCCTGGTTTAGTCCTGAGAAAGTGAGTACCAGTAATGTGAACTCCTCGTTGTATTGCAATTATTGCAAAGATTATGGGCATACCATAGAAAAGTGTACCCATCCACACTGTAAGGTCAGCAGTGAAAATAAGCCCAAATCACCTCCTAAAATTCACAAGAGTCCTAAGCCTGTAATGAATATTTTTGTTTCTTCCACTGATCTTTCCCTTTTCAACAGACACTTGTACTCCGGAACAGTCTCTGCCAGCCGTGGAAGTTTGGAGGAGAGGTACAAAGTGAAGATCTTGTGGGACACCGCTGCTCTACAGTCCTTTCTTCTGAAATCAGCCGTACTCAACGTCAACTACACTGGAGAAACTGTCCTCATCACGGACCTAACTGTCACTACTCCATATCCACTTGCCAGAGTCCGCCTGGATTGTCCGTTTATGTAAGGTGAAGTCCCAGTCGCCATCCGGGAAAAGATTTTTCCCATGTCAGGAGTTCAACTTCTCCTGGGTAACGACTTGGCAGAAGATCAACAACCTGCGAATGTAATCATCAAGGAAGATCCCCAGGTATGTGACTCGGCAGTGGAAAATCCTGTTTTGCAGTTGGTTGAAGAGGTCGAATCAAAAGATTCTGATGACGTCTTCCCTCCTGTTATGGTGACGAAGCTGGCCACAGCTGCTCGCCCGAAACCTGCTGTTGCAGCTGTTCCTCAAGATCCTCCAAGCCTTTCACCGAATCTCACAGTGCTGGAGTTCCGTAAGTTGCAGAGAGAGAGGATCCCTCCTTAACATCTTTATTCTTAGAGGCTGAGACACAACCTAACTCTATCGCCGGTTTCTTTGTAGAAAAAAAAGTGTTGTACCGGAATTATGGAACCAGGAAATTGAAGGTGAACGACGATCGGGCTAACATCAAACAACTGGTAGTTCCCAACAGCCTACGATCAGAGATCTTGCGTCTAGTCCACGGATTTCGCTCACACTACGGGTTTTATAAGACCTACAAGGCCCTGAAACAGGACTACTACTGGTCAGGTATGATTCGAAACATTAAACACCATGTCAGAATTTTTCACATGACTCAGATGACAGGTAAGCCGAATGCTCTTCTATTAAAGCCATCCCTAATACAGGTACCAGTGTTGTCTGAGCCGTTCAGCCATATCAACAACTATGACGAGCCTCTGTCCCAGACAAGCTTAGGTAATATTCCTCTATGTAATACCCCGTGTTCTACTATCAGGTATTCTACAGCAGTTTCCTTCCAGAATAGCACCGCCAGGAAAGTCACAACAAGCGTGATAACACCTCCAACGACCTGAGTAAGACAACCAACATCACCAAGGTATTCTCTAATCCTTCTCGTTGTACTTGGTCTAACTACAATGGTTCTAAATTCTCGATCTATTCCAACACCAGGAAAGATCCTTCTCTCTACGAACCAAATTTAAATAAACGTGCTCCTCCAGACAACTTTACCAGTCCTCAGCTAAAATATTGTAAGATAAACTTGCCTTCCATTGCACTTGAAAGGCGTAAATCCCTGTCTAGTACTAACTCCATTCTCACCCTGCCAGGTATTAGAAAACCTTCAGTCTTCCATCTTGGCGATAGGAACACCATCACACCACCGAGAGATGTGATCATGAACTATAGCTACAGTCATTATAGAACAGCCACTCGATATCCTGCCCGACGTGCAACACAACGTATCATCCAATCTACTAGGTTACAACTTCAACCTCACCTCGGACTTCAACATTCTTCGGTCCCTCTGTCAGGATCAGTTCTCCAAACTTCGCTGAATCCTGCATCACCATGTGAACATCATGTATCACAATCTCTTTCAGTTCCTACTGCTAGCCCAGTTCTCCAATCAGCGCTTCCTATGCTGGGCCTTGCATCAAAGGAACAATCTCACCCTCTCCTTGGATCACCATTCTCGTCGATCCATTCAGCAGGCTCTATTCTACAGCAAATTCATATTTCACAGAGTCCTGCAGAGTCAACATCTTCAAGCACCATTTTCTCCAGCTTCTGCAGCAGACCCAGTTCTCCAACCAACATCTGCTTCACTGGGCCCTGTACCTGCAGAACTTCAACATCACCATCAAAGGCTCGAACAACATCGTTGCCGATGCACTTTCACGAGTCCACAGGGTGGACTCATCCACTATTCTACACTCCGCTGCAGTCGAATAGGCAATAGGAGCAGGCTTCGCGGGAGAGCTGTCACGGCAAAATCTTTAGTAAGAGATTCGGCCTGCTCCCTCATCACCTACTCTACTCATTCACGTCTATTTAATGAAGAACTGCAGCCAAGAACAACAACAACAACTACTTCCAGACGTCAAGACAATACCACCAGTCTACTAACCCCACTACCCGTCACCCCACCTCGCACCTGGGTCACTGGGAGACCGCATCTCTGAAACAAGCAGTTTAACAGCCTGTTAATAGTTAAAGAAGTCACCAGCGCCATCTGCCCGGCCGATATTCTATATAAATAGAGCGTCCTCGTCCAACATGAGACAGATTACTCCTGTGTGCTCAACTGAAGTAGACCAGTTAACACATCTCAGTGTGGTAACGGATTTAGTCAGACTAGCTCATAGTATTCGACACCATATTTTATTTTGCACCTTAACGTAATGTAAATTTGAATATTCATCTTGTTTGTTTAGTACACTTTGTATTAAAGCCAAGCCTGGATATTTTTGTAATTTGTTTAATTTGTTTTTAAAGTAAAGTATTTTTAAATGTTTCTTCCCTCTGCTTTATCCTACAGTTTCTCATTGTGAAGACACCTTTTGCAGTTTAACTTTTTTTTTTTTTTAATATTTTGTGACTGGCATTACAGAGACTGCACGACCACCAACGTTTCCCGTCACAAAATATATATATATATATATATATATATATATATATATATATATATATATATATATATATATATATATATATATATATGTCGTACCTAATAGCCAGAATGCAATTCTCGGCCTACTATGCAAGGCCTGATTTGCCTAATAAGCCGAGATTTCCTGAATTAATATATTTTCTCTAATTTTCTTCTTATGAAATGGTAAAGCTTCCCATTTCATTATGTATGAGGTCAATATTTTTTTATTGGAGTTAAAATTAACGTAGATATATGACCGAACCTAACCAACCCTACCTAACCTATCTTTATAGGTTAGGTTAGGTTAGGTAGCCGAAAAAGTTAGGTTAGGTTAGGTTAGGTAGGTTAGGTAGTCGAAAAACATTTAATTCATGAAAACTTGGCTTATTGGGCAAATCGGGCCTTGCTAATCAATATGTTCAAATCGATATGTTCTTGTCTTGTCCTTACTAGTAAGGACAAGACAAGAACATATCGATGCCAACACAGAAGACAATGTCCAACATAATAGGCCAATTACACTGAATTAATCTTTGTGTTTAGATAGGAGATGCCTCGTATGGGCCAATAAGCCTTCTGCAGCCTCTATGTTTCACCTCACATTTATCCCTTATGTATCCCCCCATGTTTTCACCTTTATTGTATTATCACCTGACCCAGTGCGGGTATAAAATCAACTAGTATTGTAAGAGCTGTTCACTTGAGAATGAACCACGGAGGTTCGAAACGTTGTGCAAATTATATAAATAGGTGTAATACACTCTATAGTAAATCACTTCTTTTCTTCACCTTAAAAGTACGAAAATGAGTTTTGGAGAACTCCTATTTCAATTAAGCCCTGATGCTAAGAAAATAGTTAGAGAGATAAAAGCCCTAAACCAGAAAATAATAAATACAGAATATGCAGTCATATTCAATGAAAGAAAAAAAAAAATATATATATATATATATATATATATATATATATATATATATATATATATATATATATATATATATATATATATATATATATATATATGTCGTACCTAGTAGCCAGAACGCACTTCTCAGCCTACTATTCAAGACCCGATTTGCCTAATAAGCCAAGTTTTCATGAATTAATTTTTTTTCGACTACCTAACTTACCTAACCTAACCTAACCTAACTTTTTCAGCTACCTAACCTAACCTATAAAGATAGGTTAGGTTAGGTTAGGTAAAGTTGGTTAGGTTCTGTCATATATCTACGTTAATTTTAACTCCAATAAAAAAAATTGACCTCATACATAATGAAATGGGTAGCTTTATCATTTCATAAGAAAAAAATTAGAGAAAGTAGATTAGTTCAAGAAAACTTGGCTTAATAGGCAAATCGGGCCTTGCATAGTAGGCTGAGAAGTGCGTTCTGGCTACTAGGTACGACATATATATATATATATATATATATATATATATATATATATATATATATATATATATATATATATATATATATATATATATATGTCGTACCTAGTAGCCAGAACGCACTTCTCAGCCTACTATGCAAGGCCTGATTTGCCTAATAAGCCAAGTTTTCCTGAATTAATATATTTTCTCTATTTTTTTTCTTATGAAATGATAAAACTACCCATTTCAATATGTATGAGGTCAATTTTTTTTATTTGAGTTAAAATTAACGTAGATATATGACCGAACCTAACCAACCCTACCTAACCTAACCTAACCTATCTTTATAGGTTAGGTTAGGTTAGGTAGCCGAAAACGTTAGGTTAGGTTAGGTAGTCGGATAAACATTAATTCATGAAAACTAGGCTTATTAGGCAAATCGGGCCTTGCATAGTAGGCTGAGAAGTGAGTTCTGGCTACTAGGTACGATATATATATATATATATATATATATATATATATATATATATATATATATATATATATATATATATATATATATATATATCGTACCTAGTAGCCAGAACGCACTTCTCAGCCTACTATGCAAGGCCCGATTTGCCTAATAAGCCATGTTTTCATATATTAATTATTTTTCGACTACCATAGCTACCTAACCTAACCTAACCTAACTTTTTCGGCTACCTAACCTAATCTATAAAGATGGGTTAGGTTAGGTTAGGTAGGGTTGGTTAGGTTCGGTCATATATCTACGTTAATTTTAACTCCAATAAAAAAATAATTGACCTCATACATAATGAAATGGGTAGCCTTATCATTTCATAAGAAAAAAATTAGAGAAAATATATTAATTCAGGAAAACTTGGCTTATTAGGCAAATCGGGCCTTGCATAGTAGGCCGAGTACGACGTTCTGGCTACTAGGTACAACATATATATATATATATATCTATACCCTATCAAAATTCTCGTTCAGTGTATATATATATATATATATATATATATATATATAAATATATATATTTGAGTGAGGTGGGAAGGATGATGTGGCATTAGAGGATATTAATAGGGTATTAAAAGTATCAACACAAGACAGAACACGAAACAATGGATATTGAATAGAAGTGTTTGTAGAAAGCCTATTGGTCCATATTTCTTGATGCTTCTATATTGGAGCGGAGTCTTGAGGTGGGTAGAATATAGTTGTGCAATAATTGGCTGTTGATTGCTGGTGTTGACTTCTTGATGTGTAGTGCCTCGCAAACGTCAAGCCGCCTGCTATCGCTGTATCTATCGATGATTTCTGTGTTGTTTACTAGGATTTCTCTGGCGATGGTTTGGTTATGGGAAGAGATTATATGTTCCTTAATGGAGCCCTGTTGCTTATGCATCGTTAAACGCCTAGAAAGAGATGTTGTTGTCTTGCCTATATACTGGGTTTTTTGGAGCTTACAGTCCCCAAGTGGGCATTTGAAGGCATAGACGACGTTAGTCTCTTTTAAAGCGTTCTGTTTCGTGTCTGGAGAGTTTCTCATGAGTAGGCTGGCCGTTTTTCTGGTTTTATAGTAAATCGTCAGTTGTATCCTCTGATTTTTGTCTGTAGGGATAACGTTTCTATTAACAATATCTTTCAGGACCCTTTCCTCTGTTTTATGAGCTGTGGAAAAGAAGTTCCTGTAAAATAGTCTAATAGGGGGTATAGGTGTTGTGTTAGTTGTCTCTTCGGAGGTTGCATGGCTTTTCACTTTCCTTCTTATGATGTCTTCGATGAAACCATTGGAGAAGCCGTTATTGACTAGAACCTGCCTTACCCTACAGAGTTCTTCGTCGACTTGCTTCCATTCTGAGCTGTGGCTGAGAGCACGGTCGACGTATGCGTTAACAACACTCCTCTTGTACCTGTCAGGGCAGTCGCTGTTGGCATTTAGGCACATTCCTATGTTTGTTTCCTTTGTGTAGACTGCAGTGTGGAAACCTCTGCCCTTTTCCATGACTGTTACATCTAGAAAAGGCAGCTTCCCATCCTTTTCCGTCTCGTAAGTGAAACGCAGCACGGAACTCTGCTCAAATGCCTCCTTCAGCTCCTGCAGATGTCTGACATCAGGTACCTGTGTAAAAATGTCGTCAACATATATATATATATATATATATATATATATATTTTGGTAGCAGTCTTTCCTGTAGACATATATTATTAAATATGACCGAAAAAGTAAGATTAATAATTCTAACACGAATTTTCTCAATCTTCCGTACATTACGCTTCACTGTTGGAGGTAAATAAAAAATCACTTCTCCAAAATTCATTTTTATTTCTAGTCTGACGCGACACGGGCGCGTTTCGTAAAACTTATTACATTTTCAAAGACTTCACAAATACACAACTGATTAGAACTTACGTCTCTCTGATATTATATCTACATTTGAGTGAGGTGGGAAGGGTGATATGGCATTAACACAAGACAGAACAGGAGGGGATATTAATAGGGTATTAAAAGTATCAACACAAGACAGAACAGAAACAATGGGTATTGAATAGAAGTGTTTGTAGAAAGCCTATTGGTCCATATTTCTTGATGCTTCTATATTGGAGCGGAGTCTTGAGGTGGGTAGAATATAGTTGTGCAATAATTGGCTGTTGATTGCTGGTGTTGACTTCCTGATGTGTAGTGCCTCGCAAACGTCAAGCCGCCTGCTATCGCTGTATCTATCGATGATTTCTGTGTTGTTTACTAGGATTTCTCTGGCGATGGTTTGGTTATGGGAAGAGATTATATGTTCCTTAATGGAGCCCTGTTGCTTATGCATCGTTAAACGCCTAGAAAGAGATGTTGTTGTCTTGCCTATATACTGGGTTTTTTGGAGCTTACAGTCCCCAAGTGGGCATTTGAAGGCATAGACGACGTTAGTCTCTTTTAAAGCGTTCTGTTTTGTGTCTGGAGAGTTTCTCATGAGTAGGCTGGCCGTTTTTCTGGTTTTATAGTAAATCGTCAGTTGTATCCTCTGATTTTTGTCTGTAGGGATAACGTTTCTATTAACAATATCTTTCAGGACCCTTTCCTCCGTTTTATGAGCTGTGGAAAAGAAGTTCCTGTAAAATAGTCTAATAGGGGGTATAGGTGTTGTGTTAGTTGTCTCTTCAGAGGTTGCATGGCTTTTCACTTTCCTTCTTATGATGTCTTCGATGAAACCATTGGAGAAGCCGTTATTGACTAGGACCTGCCTTACCCTACAGAGTTCTTCGTCGACTTGCTTCCATTCTGAGCTGTGGCTGAGAGCACGGTCGACGTATGCGTTAACAACACTCCTCTGGTACCTGTCGGGGCAGTCACTGTTGGCATTTAGGCACATTCCTATGTTTGTTTCCTTAGTGTAGACTGCAGTGTGGAAACCTCCGCCCTTTTCCATGACTGTTACATCTAGAAAAGGCAGCTTCCCATCCTTTTCCGTCTCGTAAGTGAAACGCAGCACGGAACTCTGCTCAAATGCCTCCTTCAGCTCCTGCAGATGTCTGACATCAGGTACCTGTGTAAAAATGTCGTCAACATACCTGCAGTATATGGCCGGTTTCAAGTTCATGTCGACTAAGACTTTTTGCTCGATGGTACCCATGTAGAAGTTTGCAAACAGGACACCTAGGGGAGAACCCATGGCGACCCCATCTACTTGCTTATACATGTGCCCATCCGGGCTCAAGAAGGGTGCCTCTTTAGTACAAGCTTGGAGTAGTTTCCTCAGAATACTTTCTGGCATGTCAAGAGGAGTACAGGCTGGATCACAATACACTCTGTCGGCTATCATTCCGATTGTCTCGTCCACAGGTACGTTGGTAAACAGCGATTCTACGTCCAACGAGGCTCTACGTCCAACAAACTGATCGAAACTGTGAACGCCAAGAAATCCGGACTCCACCTGCCAAAGATCATTGGGGAATATAAACCTGGATATGCGTATGGAAATGTCAAGACGCACAAGCCTGGAAACCCACTTCGGCCAATCATTAGCCAGATACCCACACCCACGTACAGACTGGCGAAGCGACTCAACGGCCTGCTGACTCCTTATGTTCCTTGCGCCTTCAGCCTGAAGTCTCCAAAGGAATTTGTGGACTTACTGCGGGGCACACGGGCCACAGGGATAAGAGCCTCGTTGGACGTAGAATCGCTGTTTACCAACGTACCTGTGGACGAGACAATCGGAATGATAGCCGACAGAGTGTATCGTGATCCAGCCTGTACTCCTCTTGACATGCCAGAAAGTATTCTGAGGAAACTACTCCAAGCTTGTACTAAAGAGGCACCCTTCTTGAGCCCGGATGGGCACATGTATAAGCAAGTAGATGGGGTCGCCATGGGTTCTCCCCTAGGTGTCCTGTTTGCAAACTTCTACATGGGTACCATCGAGCAAAAAGTCTTAGTCGACATGAACTTGAAACCGGCCATATACTGCAGGTATGTTGACGACATTTTTACACAGGTACCTGATGTCAGACATCTGCAGGAGCTGAAGGAGGCATTTGAGCAGAGTTCCGTGCTGCGTTTCACTTACGAGACGGAAAAGGATGGGAAGCTGCCTTTTCTAGATGTAACAGTCATGGAAAAGGGCGGAGGTTTCCACACTGCAGTCTACACTAAGGAAACAAACATAGGAATGTGCCTAAATGCCAACAGCGACTGCCCCGACAGGTACCAGAGGAGTGTTGTTAACGCATACGTCGACCGTGCTCTCAGCGACAGCTCAGAATGGAAGCAAGTCGACGAAGAACTCTGTAGGGTAAGGCAGGTCCTAGTCAATAACGGCTTCTCCAATGGTTTCATCGAAGACATCATAAGAAGGAAAGTGAAAAGCCATGCAACCTCTGAAGAGACAACTAACACAACACCTATACCCCCTATTAGACTATTTTACAGGAACTTCTTTTCCACAGCTCATAAAACGGAGGAAAGGGTCCTGAAAGATATTGTTAATAGAAACGTTATCCCTACAGACAAAAATCAGAGGATACAACTGACGATTTACTATAAAACCAGAAAAACGGCCAGCCTACTCATGAGAAACTCTCCAGACACAAAACAGAATGCTTTAAAAGAGACTAACGTCGTCTATGCCTTCAAATGCCCACTTGGGGACTGTAAGCTCCAAAAAACCCAGTATATAGGCAAGACAACAACATCTCTTTCTAGGCGTTTAACGATGCATAAGCAACAGGGCTCCATTAAGGAACATATAATCTCTTCCCATAACCAAACCATCGCCAGAGAAATCCTAGTAAACAACATAGAAATCATCGATAGATACAGCGATAGCAGGCGGCTTGACGTTTGCGAGGCACTACACATCAAGAAGTCAACACCAGCAATCAACAGCCAATTATTGCACAACTATATTCTACCCACCTCAAGACTCCGCTCCAATATAGAAGCATCAAGAAATATGGACCAATAGGCTTTCTACAAACACTTCTATTCAATACCCATTGTTTCTGTTCTGTCTTGTGTTGATACTTTTAATACCCTATTAATATCCCCTCCTGTTCTGTCTTGTGTTAATGCCACATCACCCTTCCCACCTCACTCAAATGTAGATATAATATCAGAGAGACGTAAGTTCTAATCAGTTGTGTATTTGTGAAGTCTTTGAAAATGTAATAAGTTTTACGAAACGCGCCCGTGTCGCGTCAGACTAGAAATAAAAATGAATTTTGGAGAAGTGATCTTTGATTTACCTCCAAAAGTGAAGCGTAATGTACGGAAGATTGAGAAAATTCGTGTTAGAATTATTAATCTTACTTTTTCGGTCATATTTAATAATATATATATATATATATATATATATATATATATATATATATATATATATATATATATATATATATATATATATATATGTCGTACCTAGTAGCCAGAACGCAGTTCTTCGCCTACTATGCAAGGCCCGATTTGCCTAATAAGCCAAGTTTTCCTGAAATAATATATTTTTTCTAATTTTTTTCTAATGAAATGATAAAGCTACCCATTTCATTATGTATTTGGTCAATTTTTTTTTATTGGAGTTAAAATTAACGTAGATATATGACCGAACCTAACCAACCCTACCTAACCTAACCTAACCTTTGTTTATAGGTTAGGTTAGGTTAGGTAGCCGAAAAAGTTAGGTTAGGTTAGGTAGGTTAGGTAGTCGAAAAACAATTAATTCATGAAAACTTGGCTTATTAGGCAAATTGGGCCTTGCATAGTAGGCTGAGAAGTGCGTTCTGGCTACTAGGTACGACATATATATATATATATATATATATATATATATATATATATATATATATATATATATATATATATATATATATATATATATATATATATATATATATATATATATATATATATATATATATATATATATATATATTATAGGGAAGGGAGTACCACCTCTGGCTGGAAAAAGGGGGACCCATAGCCTCGGAGGAAACCACACATAACGCATTGGAGGGAATGTAAGTCCCCCTCCAATACAGTTTCTGTGTGCATTTCTCCTACCACCCCTTCCCTTTTTTTTTTTTTTTCTTTTATATATTTTTATATATATATATATATATATATATATATATATATATATATATATATATATATAAATATATATATATATATATATATATATATATATATATATATATATATATATATATATATATATAAATATATATATATATATATATATATATATATATATATATATATATATATATATATATATATATATATATATATATATATAAACCTATAAAGTCACCAAAGTCACCACCATATAAGTCACCAAAGGCAAATCATCGGCAGTTTAAAGATCAACTAATGAAAATAGAACAATGCTTGGAAAACCTCACAAATCCAGCCCCGAACATCATTTTTCGGGGTTGGATTTGTAGTTGTCCTTCAACTTTAACCGCTGGTTGAAGTTGGGGACTTCAACCTATGGTACCTGAAATGGAAGAACTTAGCTAATAGAGTTATATCAGAAAGAATACCAGGAAGTAGCCTAAATGAACAGGCATATGCAAATTACCTGCTACGGATGTGCGACAGGTTTGCCTTAAACCAACAAATAGAAGAACCAACTAGGAAGGAAAATACGCTGGACCTCATATTCACCAATAAGGTTGAATTGATAAGGAACATCCCTGGAAATACAAACCGAAACTGTCTCTATTTTCCGCTTGTTACAACTTGTAATAAAGTTGTTACATCTTGGCTTAACGTGTTTATGACGTATTAGAACTTTGTTACAACGTGCTATATTGGTTGTTATAACTGGTTAGAAGGTGTTAAAAACTTGTTCGAACGTTGTACCAACGTCGTAGTTTCGGTGTGTGTTTGGCGGGATAATGATTACAAATTCCTGTTACTCAGATCACAACTTAATTGAAGTTCTGACAAGCATGGGGAATAGACCTTCAAAACCAGTCCCGCATCCCAGTGGAGGAGATTTCAGCAAATTCAACTTCAGTAATAAACCAATAAACTGGGAGCAAATACACTAAGATTTCACAGAAATAAACCGGGAAGAACAGCTAGAAAATGTAAACTTCAACCAGTGCCTTGAAAAAAATAAGCCCAGTGGCACCCTATCTCAAGAACGGCGAAAAAGGTTAGGTAGAGAAATAGAAAAATTGAACTAAAGCTACAAGACTCATACAAAACTCAGGAGAGGCAAAGAAATCAAAAGACCATCAGTGAAATAGAGAGAAATCCGAAATATTTTTTCTCCTTTGCAAAATAAAGATAAAAAAAACATATCTAGTATCTGGCCCCTGCGAAAGGGAGATGGAACATTCACAGATGACAACAAAAAAATGAGCGAGATACTGAGGAAGCAATACTACTTTGTTTTCAGAGAGCCACTAAACACATTAAAGATTGATAACCCAAATGAATTTTTCATGGATATGATTCCAACTTCAAATCATATATCAGACGTCACTCTATCCCCACTGGATTTTGAAGAAGCCGTAAACAGTTTGCTTATGCACTCTACACCAGGCCCTGATTCTTGGAATTCCATATTCATCAAGAACTGTAAAATCCACTATCGCAAGCCCTTCACATTCTTTGGAGACAAAACCTAGATACTGGCTTTATCCCTGAGATACTAAAAACAACAGAGATAGCACCACTCCATGAAGGAGGAAGTAAGGCAGGGGCAAAAAATTACAGTTCGATAGTACTAACATCACACATCATAAAAATCTTTGAGAGAGTGCTAAGAATACATGGAATCACAGCATCTCCATAACCCCGGAAAACATGGTTTCAGAACAGGGCGGTCTTGACTGTCACAGTTGCTGGATCACTTTGGCATGGCATTAGATGCCATGGAAGACAAACAAAACGCTGATGTAATTTACACAGATTTCCAAAAAACCTTTGACAAATGTGACCATGGTGTTATTGCACATAAAATGTGTTCAAAAGGATTTACCGGAAAAATAGACAGATGGATCTACAATTTCCTGACAAACAGAATCCAATGTGTAATAGTCAACAAAATAAAATCCCGTCCATCAGCCGTGAAGAGCTCAGTTCCCCAGGGTACTGTGCTTGCTCCAGTACTTTTTCTCATCCTCATATCGGACATAGACAAGGACACAATCTATAGTATTGTATCATCCTTTGCAGATGACACTAGAATTTTTATGAGAGTAGACAACATAGAGGACAGGGCAAACCTCCAATCAGATGTAAATCAGGTCTTTCTATGGGCTACTGAAAATAGTATGGTGTTTAACGAAAATAAGTTTCAGTTCATGCACTATGGAAAAAAATGAAAATATAAAAAAGGAAACCACGTACAAAACTCAGTCACATCACAACATACAACGAAAAGGCAATGTAAAGGATTTAGGTGTTCTCATGTCGGAAGACCTTACCTTTAAAGAACACAATAAAGTAGCCGTCACAACTGCAAGAAAAATAACACTTGAGATGGTATACCGATGATGATACTTTTCAAGACGCTAGTGCTCTCAAGAGTGGAATACTGCTGCACAATGACAGTCCCTTTCAAAGCTGAAGAAATTTCTGACCTGGAGAGCGTGCAGAGATCTTTTACTGCTAGAATACACTCTGCAAAACATCTAAACTATTGGGACCGACTAAAGAGTCTAAATCTGCATTCTCTTGAGCTCAGGCGGGAAAAATACATAATAATTTACACGTTGAAAATAGTAGAGGGGTTGGTCTTAAACCTGCACACAGAAATAACATCACCTGAGACCAGATGGCATGGCAGAATGTGCAGAATACCCCTGTTGAAGAGCAGAAGTGCAACAGGTACTCTGAGAGAGAACTCCATCAACATCAGAGGCCCGAGACTGTTCAATACACTTCCACTACACATAAGGTGTATAACTGGCCGACCCCTCACAGTGTTCAAGAGAGAACTGGATAAGCACCTCCAAAGGATACCTGATCAACCAGGCTGTGATTCATACGTCAGACTGCGAGCAGCCACGTTAAACAGCTTGGTTGACCAGTCCAGCAACGAGGAGACCTGGTCGACGACCGGGTCGCGGGGACGCTAAGCCCCGAAAACACCTTAAGGTAACCTCAAGGTGGGTAACCTCCCTGTACCAGTAAAACCATGGTCACCCAGCACCACCTGTGGTATACTTTACCAGTAACACCATGGTCACCCAGCACCACCTGGGGTACACCCTTTACCAGGGACAGCATGGTCACCCAGCACTACGTGTGGTTCACCCTATACAAGTGACACCATGGGCACCCAGCATAGGGTGTACCACCTTCTGTGGTACACCCTGTATCAGTGTGTACCACAGAAGATGGCAAGGAACTGGTTACCAACAGTAAATTAGTACAAAACACTGCAGATAGAAGTAAGTCAAAATCATTTTTGGGCGTTTAGAGAAGGAAATTTCATCTAGGGTGGACAGAGCAGCAGAAGAGATGAAAAAACAGAAAAATTAATTAGTAGGATGAGGAGAAGATCTAAATTCAAAGGAACATGTCAGGGATTTTAGGAGGATAGGAAAATATGAAAAAGACAAGAACCAACCATTAAGGGTGACGTTTAATGGGGTGAAATATATGAGAGAAGTGCTTAGAAATACCAGAAAATTGCATTGTGATGAGGATGTCAAACTTTAGTCAATAAGACAAGACCTCTCAAAGGAGGACAGAGAAAAGCTAAAAATGAACCTCATTGAAGCGAAACGTCTAAATGGGGAAAGAAATGAAGAAGAAAGGAATTCTTTTTCTACAAAGTGTCAGGGACAGGAAAGCTAGTGAATTTATAAATAAGGACAAAGCAACAAAATCGTAAAAGAAAGAGGTGTAAAGACCAGTGGGAAGGGGAACATGTTCCTGAAAATAATATATACTAACATAGATAGAGATCGAAAATATAGGAGTTGAAGGATATAATTCAGCTGAAGGTCCCAAATATTGTCGCATTAACAGAGACGAAACTTGAAGAAATTATTTTAAATGAGATCGTATTCCCAAAGGGTTACTCAGTTTGGAGACGTGACAGGAAAACTAGAAAGGGGAGGAGCAGCTATGCTGGTGAAAGAACACCTGAAGGTAAGAGAATTAACAATTGAAAACCCTCGACAAGTAGACATAATGGCATTGTAGGTCTGGAATCAGGATGATAAGCTGATAATTTTAAATGCCTATAGCCCACCAGCAAGCGACACATGAACAAAAGAAAAACTGGATGACAAACGAGAGGGACTCATAATGGTCATGAGAGAGATTATAGTAAGAGCAGACAAAAATAAATCCCGATTGTTGGTACTAGGGGACTTCAACTTTAAGGCAATAGACTGGGAGGCCTACGAGGCAAGAATGGAGGACAGTTGGACAGGCAGATTTGTAAACGCAGATAATAATAATAATAATAATAATTTTTATTTAGGCAAAGGTACATACATAAAGAGATTTTACAAAGTTTGTTGGCTTTATAGATAAGAGCTAGTACATACAATGCCTAAAGCCACTATTACGCAAAGCATTTCGGGCAGGAAAAAACACTACTGACTAAAGCTTAAAACTAATGGGTAAAAAGAAAAAAATGCGTTGAGTACAAATAAAAATAGAGGTAAAAGAGGGGGGAACATTGTTGAAAAAACAGCACAAATACAATTACAAATTATTACAGAAAATTACATTAAAACAGCGTTGATTTGAAAAAAAAAAAAAAAAAACATACATGGGTTGACAATAGAGGGGTAAGGTAGGTTACAGGGAATTTATTAGGTATAGCTTCGTTTTTAACTTAAACTGGTTGAGAGAGGTACTGTCTTTAACATGGTTGGGAAGGTCATTCCACATTCTGGGCCCCTTGATTTGTAGAGCATTTCTGGTTTGATTAAGTCGTACTCTAGGAATATCAAAACTGTATTTATTTCTGGTGTGGTGCTCATGGGTTCTGTTACAACCTTCTATGAAGCTTTTGAGATCAGGATTGGCATTACAGTTTAGCGTTTTATATATGTATAGTACACATGAGAGAATGTGCAGTGACTTAATGTCTAACATATTCAGGGATTTGAGTAGGGGTACCGAGTGATGTCTGGGGCCAGAATTGGATATTGTCCTAATAGCAGCTTTGTGTTGAATAATTAGAGGACGTAAGTGATTTTGGGTAGTAGAGCCCCAAGCACAAATACCATAGTTGAGATATGGATAGATAAGGGAGTAATAGAGAGTCACCAGGGCAGGGCGTGGTACATAATATCTGATCTTAGAAAGAATGCCCACAGTTTTTGAAACTTTTTTTGATATGTTTAGAATGTGTCCCTGGAAATTCAGCTTGTGGTCAATGAGAATGCCAAGGAATTTGCCATCTAATTTGTTACAAATTTGGGTATTGTTTATTTTGAGATTTATTTGATTAGAGGATTTATTGCCAAACAGAATATAGAAAGTTTTGTCAATGTTAAGGGTGAGTTTGTTGATTTGAGATTTGAGATTCATGTATCAACACATCAAGCACGTGTTGCTTGACGTGTTTCTCACTCATTCTTGTGGGAAGAATGAGGGAAGGGGATGTTCCGTCAGTACTGGATCTAATATTCACCAGAAATGAAGGTATTTTCATATCCAGTACCTTCCTCCCTTGGGAAAGAGTGATTATGTCCTGTTGGACATTTAATATGCTTTGTGATATAATCTAGTAGAGAACGAGGATATTGAAAGAGTTGTTAAACTCGAATCCAAGAGTAGACGCTATGGGGAACTTAGAATTTTTTTCATTGGTATAATTGGACAGACTTGTTGCTGGGCAAGGAAGTAAATGAGATGTATGCCAAATTTTGCGAAATATACGATGAAGGCACACAAGCATTCATACCAAAACAGAGATACAGACCTAGGAAACAGGATGGGTTCAACAGAAATTGCAAGAAGGCCTAAGATCAAAAGACATAAGGATGGAATCATTATAGGAAGAGGCCAAACCCCCAAACATACCAGCGATACAAAATTGCGAGAAACAACTACTCGACAGTAAGGAGAGAGGCAGAGAGGAACATTGAGAACGGTATAGCAGACAAATGTAAATCAGATCCAGGACGTTTCTATAAATTCATTAAAGGCAAGCTGCAGGTTAAAGGTAATATTCAGAGGTTGTAAATGGGAGACAGATTCACGGAAAATGAAAAGGAAATTTGTGAAACATTGAACTAAAAATTCCATGTGCGTTTGTACAAAATGAGATCTTCAGGGAACCAGACACAATAGGAATTCCAGAGAACAGCATAGAGCACATAAAGGTTTCTAGAGACGAAGCAAAAAAATGCTCTTGGAGCTAAGTAAGAGCAAAGCAGTTGGCCCAGATGGAGTTTCACAATGGGTTCTGAGAGAATGTGCACCTGAGTTCAGCATTCTACTTCAGTTGATTTTTCAGACATCCCTGTGTACAGGAGTCGTAGCAAATGTGTGAAAAAAGGCAAACACAGCTCCAATCTACAAAACTGGCAGCAGGAAAGACCCCCTCAATTTTATACCTGTATCATTGACAAGTGTAATAGTCAAAACATTGGAAAAATAATTAAAACTAAATGGGTGGAACACCTGGAGAAAAACGATATAATATCAGACTGACAGTATGTTTTTCGATCTGGAAGATCCTGTGTATCGAATTTACTCAGTTTCTATGATTTACAGGAAAGATATTGTTGGGTTGACTGTATCTATCTGGATCGAAAAAAAAGACTTTTGACTGAGTTCCACATAAGAGGGTGTTCTGGAAACTGGAACATATTGGAGGAGTGACAGGTAAGCTTCTAACATGGATAAATAATTTTCAAAATGGTAGAAAAATGAGGGCAGTAATCAGAGGCAATGTATCGGACTGGAGAAATGTCACAAGTTGAGTACCATAAGATTCAGTTCTTGCACCGGTGATGTTCATTGTTTACATAAATGATCTGCCAGATGGAATACAGAATTATATGAACATATTTGCTGATGATGCTAAGATAATAAGAAGGATAAGAAACTTAGATGATGGTAATGCCCTTCAAGAAGACCTGGACAAAATAAGTATATGGAGCACCACTTGGCAAATGGAATTTAATGTACATAAATGTCATGTTATGGAATGTGGAATAGGAGAACATAGACCCCACCCAACCTATAAGTTATGTGGAAAATCTTTAAAGACTTCTGTTAAAGAAAGAGATCTAGGGGTGGTTCTAGATAGAAAATGGGAACCTGGGAATCACATAAAGAACGTTGTGCAAGGAGCCTATTCTACGCTTTCTAGCTTCAGAATTGTTTTTAAATGCCAGATGGTGAAATACTAAAGAAATTATTCACGACTTTTGTCAGGCAAAAGCTAGAATATGCAGTGGTTGTGTGGTGCCCATATCTTAGGAAGCACATCAACAAACTGGAAAAGGTGCAAAGACATGCCACTAAGTGGCTCCCAGAACTGAAGGACAAGAGCTATAAGGATAGATTAGAGGCGTTATATATGTCAAAACTAGAAGATAGAAGAAATGAGGCGAAAATTATCACTACGTACAAAATAGTAACAGGACTCGATAAAATTGGTAGAGAAGAAGTCCTGACACCTGGAACTTCAAGAACAAGAGGACACAGACTCGAGCTAAGGAAACAAAGGAGTCGCAAAAACATTAGAAAATTTTCTTTTGCAAACAGAGTGGTAGACGGTTGGAACAAGCTAAGTGAGGTGGTGGTAGAGACCAAAACCGTCAGTAGTTGCAAAGCTTTATACGACAAAGAGTGCTGGGAAGAAGGGACACGGCGAGTATAGCTCTCATCCTATAACTACACTTAAGTAATTACACTCTACCAGCAAAACCATAGTCATCCAGCACCACCTGTGGGACTCCCTACTCTAGTGGCACGAGGGTCTTATTATTATTATAATAATAATAATATTTTATTTAGGAAAAGTACATACATAGATGCAGAGTTACAAACATACTGTTGGATATATAGATAGAGCTAATACATACAATACCTAAAGCCACTAATACGTATAGCGTTTCAGGCAAGAGCCCAAAGCAAGAGTCTTCTTGATAGTAGGTGCAGTTTGCATGAAGGGTTTGTCCTCCTGATGACTGCACCTGAACAGATGTATGAAGACGCGTTTATGTTGAGAATGATAAGTGTTTCAAAAGACCTTGTTTTGTTGTGCTGTACATAGAGGAACAGCGTCTAAAACAGAGGTGTATATTAGAGGGAGACTCGCCGGACAGTAGGGCGGTATGTTGTGTTTATGGCGTCAGCTGATCCCCTGGTGCTGCGAAGGGGCGTTTGTTTTCTGTGTTTAGCTGTTGACAGCGCTAGGTATAATTGTGGCACGGGTCAAATGTGATACAGTTTGATGGTCGATGGAGATATTTAGCCAGTGCTTTAACTATTTGTTATTTTTCCTGTAACGAGTGGTCACCTCCTCCTAATATATGCTCGATGGTAAAGGGTATTTTAGGTGGGATAAATACTTGTTTGAAATTTTCTCTGGTACTATGATGTCGGAAACGGTGAAAGAGATAGTGTTCGATTGTTTCAGGCATCTGGTCATCGTTACATCAATTTCTCACCCATCACCACCTGTGGTATATTCTGTACCAGCGAAACCATAGTCACCAAGCACCACCTGTGTTATGCCTTGTACCAGTGACACTTTAGTGACACATCACCACCTGTCGGAAATTACCGACACCCTAAATACTAACCCTTAACACAATAAGATAAATACGTTGCGTTAAGACACTAATTTAACTAACCATACTAATAATCTAATTATTGAATGTTTAGAAGTTCCAGACCATGCTAAGGGATGATTGCGACAGCTGCCTTATGTTCGTGGTGACTATTCCTTTGCCTAGCATTTGATAGAAACTCTATCTTCAATCTGCTTTCATTTGCGATTGTTATCATAGAATGTTCATAGTAATTGAGAATAATAAATTCACATATAAATTAGCATTTACCTCCTTTCATTCGTAAATTTGCACCGAAAATTATTTCCGTGACTACCAGCTGATGAGAGGGGGGGACGCCGCACCACGCGACGCAGTTGAGCAGCACCTGGCGTGAGAGACAATGTACCTCCGTGCTCTTCCATATAGATGCCATATTTGTGCTGTTAAACCAAAGAATTGTGCCCTCGGAGTTGCAAATTGAGCAGCAGAGTCGTGCCGTTGAAGGGATTACCATATATCAAGTAAGTAAGTAATTATCAAAAGAAGGCACCGAACCGGGAAGGCTATGTAGCACCATCAAATACGCAAAATAATCAGAGGGCGCTAAATATCACCAAGGATGCCAATACGAGAACAAAAACGCATAAAGCGAACGATATCAAAAGTATCCGAGTCACCAAGAATTCTATCGAGGGACAGGTGACCGCGAGGGGCGGTCGGAAAGCAAGACACACGCTCGTCCTGGAAGTCAGGACATTCAAGAAGGACATGCACGACCGTAAGAGGGACAATGCAACTAGGACAATAAGGAGCAGGGCGGCGCTCCATCAAGTGACCATGGGTTAAGCGAGTATGGCCAATACGCAACCTCGTCAGAGCTGTTTCCCACCGCCGGTTACGGTGGAAGGAGGACGGCCACGAGGAAACACAACATTTAAGAGTACGTAGCTTGTTACCAGTAACAGACAACCAAGAAGCCTGCCAACGGGTAAGGACTGAGGAATGGATAACTGGGTAAAAGTCGGAATACGGAATGCCTTTACGAGAGATGGGACAAGAGCGGACAGCTTCCTTAGCGGCAGCATCCGCACGCTCATTTAAAGACATACCAATATGGCTGGGAACCCAACAAAACTCAACCGACTTAAATTTACTGTGAACGAGAAACAGCCAATGCTGGATCTCGACAACTACTGGATGAACCGGATTAAAGGACCCGAGAGCCATGAGGGCACTACGAGAGTCAACAACAACCACAAAGGAAGACTGACAACGAGAAAGCAGGAGACGAAGAGCATAGAGAATAGCATAAAGTTCTGCTGTAAAGATGCTAGTCTCCGGAGGCAAGCGACACATATAAGTGCGATCAGAAAAAACAACAGAGTAGTGTCACGTGGGGGTGGGCGGTCCGGGGCTCTGCTAACACTTAACTGCTAGGGGCTCAAAAGGCCCAAATACTCAGCCCCTCCGTCTCCCGGGATTCACCGGAGTCTCCTTGGTCACACAAGATAGGACCAACAATGCCCACCTCCGCAGGTCTTTGCTTCCACCACAAAAGGGGGTGCCACTGATTCACCCTGGAAGCCCTTCAGTCAAACACGGGGAAACTGCTGTTAACAGTTCCGGCCTAGACCCGTGGGGGAGTGAAGGAAGACTCAGGCTTACCTTATAACCATAACCTCCCTGAGCCTTGCCTGCCAGACAAAAAAAAGGTTGCAGGAACTCCTTTCCTGCCTGTCTTCTCTATCTTCCTCTTAGCAAGGTCGCCAGCTGGGTTATTATATCTGCACCCCAGCAATGCAGTTCAGTGGGTGTATTATATATTGTTTGTAGCCAGAAATGTATGCTCATAGAGAAATATCATAAATGGAGGCACACTCAAACACAGTAATAAAATGTGTGGATTTACTGATGCAAATTACATGAACACACACACACAATCACAAGTAATACATGAATATGGAATATGGATAATGAGTCTGGAGATCGTCAGCCTCTTCTTCCACGACCTCCAACACTCCTTCAACTGGGCAGGAAGACAGGAGTCTCACACTCTCACAGGAGGGCCTGTTCACCACGTCGGCACCTCTTCTTCACTGTCCTGCCATCCATACACACTGTCCTCTCTGACAGTCCTGGACACAAGCTGCCTTGCAGCCTATTCTACTATTAAAGTAATAAAGTCTTGCTGCCACATACACAAGCAAATATTGTGGCCTAACTAGCCTACTCATACAAGGGGTAATGGGAGGGAAAATGATCTACCTTACACTCCTGGCTCACGACGCCTGTCCCTCGATGGTGTGAGGTTCCCACGCTTCCTTGGGTCGATCCTTGACGATCCAGGACGCTCCACAGGTCCTCAGGTGTCGTGAAGCCTTCGCGTCGTCGCCGTTCCAATCCCTGAGATTCAGCTGCCCCAATCCTGGTTCATCGATGGGCGCTGAGCTAGTCACTATTTTTCCCCACACTCGCCTCTCCCACAAGGCGTTGCTCCTTGTCCTAGGCACGGTGTCGTCCTTCCAAGATTCTCAGTGGATGTGACCCCAGTCACAGCTAGGCCTGCCCGCCCACCTTCCAGACCTCAACGTCCAGCCAGCGGCGCCGCCCAGCGTCGTCGCCGACTATTTTCCAAGTTTGGCACTTCTCTGCTCACTGAACTTGGTTCCTCTTTTGCTTCCCAGAAGCGCAGGGTCTCCAATAACTATGATGGGCTGCGATGGCCAGCTCAATCCACTGAACAAGGCTTGCAGAGCCTCCAATCCTTGAGAGCAGACCGAGGCGCGTCCTGTCGCTTCCAAAGTCAGAACCACTCTGACGTTGGCGCCGCCCGGGGCACTCGGTGACGTCATGGCGGGCCCTGATTTGTCGCCCGCGACCTACGTCGGCCAATCCGCGATCGGCTTGTGTCCCTTCCAAAAGGTCATATCTGCCGTAGGGGATACTGTTTCATTTTATAACAGGGCGCCAATTTTCCTTTATTTACAACTAATAATATAACTTCCTTCCCTTAACTGGCAGCCGGTCTGGTCGCCACATATATCATTAGACTCCCTGAACCTCAGAGAATCAGTAGGGAGAGCTGATATGACTCTAAGCCGGCAAACGAAAGAAATAGGAGAGGGCACCGTAACATACCCCTCCCCTTAAAATAAGAGTCATATCGGAAGAGCAGCACTCAAGAGGGCAATCTATACTCTTGCTCCCTCCGTTCCCGAAGTGTCACTCCTCCAGCTGGTGACGTGGCTCGTACCACCTTGCCAGTCACTTGCCTCATTGTATCTCCACCTCGCATAGTACCGGGTGTGATGGGTGTTCCCTGAACACCTACAAGAAATCCCCTCTCCGTGGCTACGAGTGTACTCCCACGGCTCGTTACCACTGTAAGATTCAGTGCATGCGGCGCCTCCACCGCGTCGTGCACTCCAAGATAGTCTTGCATTTCCACTGCGCCCTACAGGTACTCCATGTTTCCTCTCATGATCTCCTCTTCGCCAATCTTCTCTCTTCTCGGTTCCTCTTCTCCCATAGGTGCGTTGTCTCCTCACAGTGGCACTTGTAACCTGTACTCCATCCAGCAGCTTCCTCTCTTCCACACTAGGCTTTTGCGATGGCCCAATGCCCCTCTGGTTAGGCTGGCGCCTACCCTGGGTGTACCTATTCCCTGCTTTCTTCGTATTGCCTTTCCTATACCACTCGCTCCTTCGTTCCCGACGAACATCTTCACTCCTCCATGAGATTCTCTTCCCTGCAGACGTCTTCTTCGGTTCGTGGTTGGGCTCATCCACCTCCCTGTGGCTCACCTCACTACGGTGGTTCATCTTAATTGCACCTACCACTATTCATCTGGTCGGCATAGGGTGCCTTGCGTCGTGGCTCCTCCACTCTGCCCCTCACTGCCATTCGCTCATCCACTGAGCTTACTTTATTTACGTTTCTGTATGGAGGGAGTGCGGTCTGCAGCCTCTTCACCGCCCCAGGCGTTTGTACAGCTGCTCCTCGCCACTCCTCCACACGCATCATCAGGCTTAGTCGGAGGGCTTCGTCGGGGTTTTCCACTACCTCCGACGACCTCTCTGCGCTCTCGCCCTCGTTGTCGTCGTCTCTGGCGACGTTTCCCCTGGCGAAGTCGGCTTCCTCTCTATCATCTGGAACGACCGATACCTCACCGGGCAGGGTTGTACCGCTGCTTGCAACATAGGCACTCCTGGCCCAATCGGGTTGTATCCTGCCTCCTCCGAGGTCATTACCCAGCACCATCTGTACATGCTCTAGGGGTAACTTAGGGGCTACAGCTACTATAGCTTTCTCGACTCCGCAGTCGGCAATCAGCTGTACTTCGTGAAGTGGCAACCTGTATTCCTCCCCCACACTGCGTATCCTCACCACTCCCACAGGTGAATCATTAAATTCCTTGGGGAGAATACTCCTGGTCACCATACTTATGTCAGCACCTGTATCTCGAAGCACGGCAACCTCCACTGGGTCTGACTTTCCAAACTTCACGTTGGCCCCGAAAACGAAGGGATGTTCACCCAACTTCATTTCCCAACCATTCACGTTGGGTCCACTATAATATGGGGTGTGAACAAACACTCTCTCCTCTTCCAACATTAATCCTACATTCCTTTGGTGCTCCTCACACTCGCGGGCATAATGTCCTCTCACACCACAGTTGTAGCATCGGCCACCTCCCCTGGGCGGCCACTCGCTAGTCACTCTGGCGGTACCACTTGCAGACGTCCCCTGGGTCCTCCTTGGACTCCCTGTCGTCGTGTCCGGGACTGCAGCACTTGCTCCCGAGTTAGGTCCACTGCTCACAGCTTGGGGCTTCCTCCCCGCGTCTCTTGAGCTCTTGAACCACGTTACTTCATCGGGCACACTACTCTTGGGAGAGTCCCCACCCGTCCTCGCTCCTCCTGAACTCCTAAGGTTCCCTCCCGACCTGGGGTAAGGCGAGTGTCTGGGCGGCCCCTCCCTCCTGATATGTAGTGCCTCCTCCAGCATGTCGGCTCGATCCGCTGCAGCCTTCAGGTCCTTAATACCTGCTTCTCTCACCCTTACTCGCAACTCAGGATGGAGCACCGACATGAACTTCTCCATCACTATCAGTCGTTTGATATCATCCACCGACTCCGCTTCCTCCGCCTTCAACCATCGTAGGAATTTCCGTTCCATATCCCTGGCGGTCTCGGCGTAAGTCTTTCCCGACGCTCTTGTACACTCTCTGAACCGCTTCCGGTACATCTACGGAGTCAGCCGGAATGAGTGGAGAACCACATTCTTAATCGCGTCATAACTAGTACACTCCTCTAGGTCCAGCATGTTATAGGCTTCCCGGGCCTCACTAGTCAACCTGCCCTGGACCAGAGCAGCCCAATCATCTTCCGGCCACTCCTTCAGAGTTGCTATCCATTCAAAGTGTTCGAAGAACGCCTCAGCTTCTTGTGGTTCGAACGTAGGTAAGTCACGTTCCCTTACCTTGAGGTCATCCCGCCGTGCAGGTAGTGAGGGCAGACCACGTTCAACGCGACGCAATTCGACTTCTTTCTTTGCCCTTATCTCCTCCAGTCGCAGTTGTCTCTCTCCTTCTTCCCGCTGCAGCCGAGCTTCTCGCTCCTCTCGCTGCAGCTCAGCCGCACGTTCCTCTCGCTGCAGCTCAGCCGCACGTTCCTCTCGCTGCATTTGCGCTTCTCTCTCCTCTCGTCGCAGCTGGGCTTCCAGTTGCATCTTCATTATTTCCAGTTGCAGGCTCCTCTTACTACAGCCGGACCTCCCACTGCTCCCATGTTCACTGTGAATTCTCTCCACACTGGTAGGCGCTTGGGGAGGCCCTAGTCGGGACGGTTCACGTTGCGACGGCTCTCCTCGGGACGGCTCCTCTTGAGATGGCTCCTCTCCCGTCGCTTCCTCTCGAGCTGTGAGCTGTGCCATGATCTCTATCCTTCGCTCCGCTACCCTAGTCGTCCTCAACCTGATCCCAAAGTGGTTTGCCACTTGTTGGAGCTGGGCCTTGGTACACTCTTCCAAAATTCTCTCGTCCCTTGTGTCAATAAATTTCTTTACTTTGTCTTCCTCCATCTCTATATCATCAAGCATACACGACAGCACAGACAAGTTAGTAGGCACTAATTTCACCGTTTCAGTCCCTTAGCTGGTTGAGTAACAGTACCACCGAATTCACTGGCCACACTGTATTAGTACCCTGGCAACACTTGTCTTGAAATTTGGTCCACACTGTAGCTTGATTCACGCTTCCTGGCGAGGTTCCCAGTTCTTGGCTACTGGGGTTCGAATCCTGGCAAGGTCGCCAGTTCTCTTGTCACGTGGGAGTGGGCGGTCCGGGGCTCTGCTAACACTTAACTGCTAGGGGCTCAAAAGGCCCAAATACTCAGCCCCTCCGACTCCCGGGATTCACCGGAGTCTCCTTGGTCACACAAGATAGGACCAACAATGCCCACCTCCACAGGTCTTTGCTTCCACCACAAAAGGGGGTGCCACTGATTCACCCTGGAAGCCCTTCAGTCAAACACGGGGAAACTGCTGTTAACAGTTCCGGCCTAGACCCGTGGGGGAGTGAAGGAAGACTCAGGCTTACCTTATAACCATAACCTCCCTGAGCCTTGCCTGCCAGACAAAAAAAAGGTTGCAGGAACTCCTTTCCCGCCTGTCTTCTCTATCTTCCTCTTAGCAAGGTCGCCAGCTGGGTTATTATATCTGCACCCCAGCAATGCAGGTCAGTGGGTGTATTATATATTGTTTGTAGCCAGAAATGTATGCTCATAGAGAAATATCATAAATGGAGGCACACTCAAACACAGTAATAAAATGTGTGGATTTACTGATGCAAATTACATGAACACACACACACAATCACAAGTAATACATGAATATGGAATATGGATAATGAGTCTGGAGATCGTCAGCCTCTTCTTCCACGACCTCCAACACTCCTTCAACTGGGCAGGAAGACAGGAGTCTCACACTCTCACAGGAGGGCCTGTCCACCACGTCGGCACCTCTTCTTCACTGTCCTGCCATCCATACACACTGTCCTCTCTGACAGTCCTGGACACAAGCTGCCTTGCAGCCTATTCTACTATTAAAGTAATAAAGTCTTGCTGCCACATACACAAGCAAATATTGTGGCCTAACTAGCCTACTCATACAAGGGGTAATGGGAGGGAAAATGATCTACCTTACACTCCTGGCTCACGACGCCTGTCCCTCGATGGTGTGAGGTTCTCACGCTTCCTTGGGTCGATCCTTGACGATCCAGGACGCTCCACAGGTCCTCAGGTGTCGTGAAGCCTTCGCGTCGTCGCCGTTCCAATCCCTGAGATTCAGCTGCCCCAATCCTGGTTCATCGATGGGCGCTGAGCTAGTCACTATTTTTCCCCACACTCGCCTCTCCCACAAGGCGTTGCTCCTTGTCCTAGGCACGGTGTCGTCCTTCCAAGATTCTCAGTGGATGTGACCCCAGTCACAGCTAGGCCTGCCCGCCCACCTTCCAGACCTCAACGTCCAGCCAGCGGCGCCGCCCAGCGTCGTCGCCGACTATTTTCCAAGTTTGGCACTTCTCTGCTCACTGAACTTGGTTCCTCTTTTGCTTCCCAGAAGCGCAGGGTCTCCAATAACTATGATGGGCTGCGATGGCCAGCTCAATCCACTGAACAAGGCTTGCAGAGCCTCCAATCCTTGAGAGCAGACCGAGGCGCGTCCTGTCGCTTCCAAAGTCAGAACCACTCTGACGTTGGCGCCGCCCGGGGCACTCGGTGACGTCATGGCGGGCCCTGATTTGTCGCCCGCGACCTACGTCGGCCAATCCGCGATCGGCTTGTGTCCCTTCCAAAAGGTCATATCTGCCGTAGGGGATACTGTTTCATTTTATAACAGGGCGCCAATTTTCCTTTATTTACAACTAATAATATAACTTCCTTCCCTTAACTGGCAGCCGGTCTGGTCGCCACATATATCATTAGACTCCCTGAACCTCAGAGAATCAGTAGGGAGAGCTGATATGACTCTTTAAGCCGGCAAACGAAAGAAATAGGAGAGGGCACCGTAACAGTAGCCAACACCGTCTGCTGACTTAGACCCATCGGTGAAGACAGAAACGGAGCGGGAGTGAGAAGAAAAGTGCTCGAGGAAAAGGCGTTTTAGAACCGTAGGAGGGGTAAAAGCTTTAGTGATACGGGTCAAGGAAGTACAAAACCGCGGAAGAGGGACCCTCCACGGGGGCAAAGAAGGAACAACACGAGGAGAAACATCAGAAATACGAACGGAGAGAGAATCCTGTAGGCGAGATAACCGGACAGAAAGAGGGAGGTGGTGAAGAGGAACAGGAACCGCAGGAGGGGTAAAAGTTAAAGCACGACAGAGGCGAGAGGAAGGATGTTGCAAGGACCGCGCAAGATAGCAAAGACAGTAGCGATCACGGCGGTCCTGGAGAGACAGGAAGCCAGTGTCAACATATAAGCTAAGGATGGGAGTCGAACGAAAGGCACCAAAACTGAGGCGCAACCCAGTATGGTGCAAAGCATCAAGACGGCGAAGAGTAGGAGGAGAAGCAGACGAGTAAGCAGGGCAACCATAATCGAGCTTAGACAGGACGAGAGAGGAATGTAAAGCAAGGAGAGTGCGCCTATCTGCCCCCCCAAGAAGTATGGGACAAGACCCGAAGGAGGGTAAGGGCCTTAGAGCACTCAACACGGAGGTAAGAGATATGGGGAGACCAAGACAAACGAGTGTCAAGGAATAACCCCAAAAGCTTCGCGGAATCTTTGTATTCAAGGGGATGACCATAAAGTGACAAAGAGGGACGAAGAACAACCCGTTTCCGCGTAAAAGTCATGGCACAAGTCTTAGAAGTAGAGAACTTGAAGCCATGACCTGTGGCCCAAGACGACACGGCATCAATTGCAAGTTGAAGCCGGCGTTGAAGGAGAGGCGAATCATCACCCTGACAAGAAAGGGTAAGATCATCGACATAGAGAGCGGAGAAGACACCAGAAGGAAGAGAGGAAAGAAGACCATTGAGGGCAACAAGAAAAAGAGTAGTGCTCAGAACACTACCCTGGGGCACACCTTCGTATTGCTGAAAAGAGGGAGAGAGAGCGGTACCAAGGCGCACCCCAAAGGAACGACGAGAGAGGAAGCTGCGGAGAAAGAGAGGGAGATGACCACGAAGGCCAAAAGAATGAAGTTGAGATAGGATATGATAACGCCAAGTGGTGTCGAAAGCCTTTTCTAGGTCAAAAAGGACGGCAACAACGGAGGTCTTCGCAGCAAAAGCAGTACGAATATAGACCTCCAAGTTCACCAGGACATCTGTCGTGCTGCGGCACTTGCGGAAACCAAATTGAGAAGGGGAGAGGAGGTGATGGTGTTCCAGGAACCACATCAGACGAACGTTAACCATACGTTCAAAGAGTTTGCAGACACAACTTGTGAGAGCAATAGGGCGAAAGTCCTTAGGGGAAGTACCCAGAGACCCCGGTTTGCGAACAGGGAGGACAACGGCATCGAGCCAGTCCTCAGGGATTGACGACGACTCCCAGATCCGATTATACAGACTCAGTAAATACTGAGACGTGCTCGGAGGGAGATGGCGAAGCATCTCATAATGAATACCATCGGAGCCCGCCGCCGTAGAACCGCAGAGGGCCAGGGCAGAACGAAGTTCAGAGAGAGAGAAGGGATCATTATAGGGAAGCTGAAGATGAGTGCAGAAATCTAAAGGACGAGACTCAAGGACAGGTTTACGAAGAAGGAAAGATTGGGGAAGATGAAGACCAGAGCTAACAGAAGAAAAGTGGGAACCCAGTTCGGAAGCGACCTGCAACGGGTCCGCCACAAGAGTATCATGGAGGTGAAGGACCGGTGAAACATCGGGAACGAACTTACCCGCTATCTTGCGGATACGCTTCCAGATCTGGGCCAGAGGGGTCTCGGACGTAATTGTTGAGACATAAGATGCCCAACATTCACGTTTAGCCGTACGGATGGCCCTACGGGCCACCGCACTCGCTTTCCGAAAGAAAAGAAAAGAATCGGTCGTCTGCTTACGGCGGTGCCTCTTCCAGGCTGCACGCTTACAGCGGACAGCCCGAGCACAGTCCGCATTCCACCAGGGAACGCACTTCCGTGGACCCCGAGAGGAAGAGCGAGGAATAGAGCGGAGGGCAGCGTTGAAGACAGTGTCATGAAAAAGGAGGAGAGCGCGAGAGAGAGGCAGAAGGGAGAGGTCAGGGAGAGCAGCACTGAGGGTAAATAGGGTCCAGTCTGCCTTAGCAAACTGCCACCTAAGGAAAGAGAGGGAAGGGCGAAAAGAGAAAAAGGAAACAAGGATGGGGAAATGATCACTTCCATGGAGGTCATCAAGAACCTGCCACGTGAAATCTAAGTAAAGAGAAGAAGAGCAGAGAGAAAGATCAAGACAAGAAAGGGTGCGAGTCCGAGAGTCCAAATGAGTGGGCTCACCAGAATTCAGAAGAGACAGGGAAGAAGAGAGGAGAAACGGCTCAAGGAGGCGACCCCGGGTATTCGTCAGAACGTCACCCCAAAGAGAATGACGACAATTGAAGTCACCCAGCAGGAGCACAGGCTCCGGCAAGGAGTCCAGGAGGTGTTTCAAATCAGGAAGAGAGAGCGGGACACTCGGGGGGAGATAAATGGAACAAACTGTGTACCATTTCCCCACAAAGATACGAGCAGCAGAACAATGGAGAGGCGAAGGAAAAAGTAAAGGAACAAAGGGAACATCAGCCCGAATCAAGAGAGCAGAAGAATTAGAAGCCCCAGCAATGGCTGGGGGGGGGGAAGAGAAAGGAATAGCCACGAAAACGACCAGGACGAGCACCAAGCATTGGCTCCTGGAGACAGACACAAAGGGGCGAAAACCGCGAAATCAGAAGTTGGAGTTCGAGGAAATTGGCGTAATAACCTCGAACGTTCCATTGAAGAATGGACAACGACGAGAAGAGAAAGGACAAAAACAGAGAACAAGGAAGAAAGAAAGGCGAAAGAGCAACAGAGCACGTTAAAGAATATCAGGGTCGGGATCAGGGTCAGCAAAGTCAGGGTTAGGGGGCACGGGTAAACTGAGCAAAGACGGAGGGAAGGAAACGGGAGAACAGAGCAGAGGTGGGCGGGCAGGGTCTGGAGGAGGAGGAGGAGGAGGAGGAAGAGGAGGAGACAACGGAGAGGAGCCGTCAAGGACAGCAGCAGGAGGAGGGGGAGTAGAAAGAGGGGAGCGCACCCCAGCAAGAGCAGCAACCGAAAGGGAAGCAGGGGCCAAAGAAACCTCCATAGCAGGAACAGGGGGCGCAAGCACTGAAACGGGAGGGGAAGGAGCAACAGAGCCAGAAGGAGGAGCTGAGGAAGAAAGCGAAGCCTTCTTACCCGCCGGGGAAGAGGAAGGAGAGGAGCCAGGCTTACGCTTCTGACTTAAAGAGACCGGTGTCCCAGCAACTACGTACCGGGCAACGGATTCCAGTGTCTCAACAGGAGAAGCCGAACGAGAGCACACACGACGGCCGTTAGGAGAGCGATGGACATCCGCCCGCACCGACAGGCGGTGGGGAGAGCCGATAGATGGAGGAAGAGGATGGGAAGGAGGATCGGAGGGGGACGAGGAAGAAGACACAGAAGACACGACAGACCGGGTAGAAGGAAGGGGAACCCCAGACAGAGGACCAGGAGGAGGATCCTTCGGGAGAGAACCCAAAGGGAACAGAGGAGGGGGCAGTGGGCGCATCAGGGTCCAAGGCCCGGAAACGGTTGTGAGTCTGAGGAAGGCGGGAAAGACGAGGAGAGGAAGAGCGCAACATGCGAGCATAAGAGATATTAGCATAAGGCGGGAGCCGGCGAACCTGGCGCCTCGCCTCAGGAAAAGATAAACGCTCCTGGTGCTTCAGGTTGAGGACGGCTGCCTCAAGCTTGTAATGGACACACACACGGGAGAAGGTAGGTTGGGCCTCACCGCAGTTGAGGCAACGAGCCTGGGGAGAAGTGCACTCCGACTTAGAGTGACCTTCGCCACCACACAAAGGACAGAGAGAGACAGTCCCGGAGCAGCGGAGGGCACCATGCCCAAACCTCCAGCACTTGTTGCAGAGCCGAGGAGAAGGAATGTACTCCTGGACAGAGCACCTGGCACCAGCAAGAATGACAGAGGGTGGAAGGGTCCTACCATCAAAGGTAATCTTCACAACCCGGAGGGGTTGACGGCGACTACCACGAGGGGGACGAGTAAACGTGTCCACCTGGAGAATAGAATGGCCCTGGGCAGCGAGGATATGTCGAATATCGTCGTGACAGTCGCGCAGGTCCCGAACACCGGTTGCAACATGGGGCGGGAGCAAAATAGTGCCAACACTGGCATTCAACTGAGCGTTCTTCGAGACCCGAACGGGGGTCTCGCCAAGGCAGGATAAGGCAGCCAAGCGGGAAGCAGCATCCTGAGAAGGAGCAGCAACGACACGTGTACCGAGACGAGTGGGGTTGAAAGTAATGGAGGCATCCACGGAATCAATGAGATGTCGATGAAGGGAGAAATCGTCAGGAGGCGCAGAATCAAGAGGGAGGAGATCAAAATATTTGGCCCACGAAGCGGGACCAAACAAGGCTTGATAGGTAGCAGAACTGGAAGGAATCGAGCGAGGGCGGCCGTGACGAGGACGGCGGTGAGAACCCCCAGAGAGAGAGGGGTTAAAAGGCGCAGTAGTTACAACTAGAGAAGGAGCCGCGCCAGGGGACGAGGTAGTCACCACTGGGGGCTTGGGGCTCGACCCAACCACAGAGGAGGGAGGGGAGCCAGGGGAAGGAGTCAGAGAGGCCAAAGGAGGAGCAAGGTCGGGGCCCAATGCAGCGGAGGCTACAGAGCCCGGTCTTCCAATACGGACCGACTCGGGGGCTTGGTCGCCCACCCCACGAGCCTGAGAAGGTAAGCCAGAAGCAGCCGAAACAGGGGTTATCATCTTGACGAAAAGAAGAATTCACTCACGAATGTGCCCCCACACCCACCATGGAGCCACAATTAGAGGCAGGACACCCAACAAGAAGCTATCGCCGATCTTGTCGGGGCCTCCTAGGGGTGCGTCGTGAGTATACGCCCCACAAACGCCACTTTAAGAAACCGACAGTCCGTCGAGATCGGGTTCAGTGACGAAGTGGGGATTGACAATAAAAGGTTTCCCTCGCTCTCGACGTCGGGTACTGCAGTTCTACGGGTGCATGAGTATGCCTCCTCAAGCACCCGGGCGTCAAAATAGAAGAAGTCCATGGAAGAACCAGAACGAGCAAAAGGTCGGCAGGAAACGGCAAGCAGATAGGAGAAGAGGGGGGAGAAAAACGAAACAGAAGGAAAAGGAAAAGGTGCCCAGCAGAATTGGAGAGGACGGCAGCAGGAGCACAAGGCGAGAAAAGGACAGAGGACTGTCCTAAGGAGCATCACACTCCGGCAGCCGCCCACGAAGCCCCCACACGGCGACAACGAGCTGAGCGGGGAGGGGGGCCCCATAAACAAAAGGCGAGGCCAAAATAAACAATTACAATAAACACGCACACCTGAAAACAAATCAGGCATAAACATAACTAGCCTGAAGGACCAAGAATGCAACAACAAAGTACATCAAGAAACAAACAAATCAATACACAACCATATAAAGTCACTAAACACCGGCCTGAAGGGCCGACATCAAAAACACAAGAAAACAAGAGAAAAATACAACAAAACATCACAACACCACACCAAACACACAGCAAGCACACAGACTACGAAAAGATCTCATACTTGTCCGGCCACTCGTCCGCCGGGAAACGAATACAATACGCCTCCCAAAGTAGCATAATGTCCTCCGAAACATGGTCACTATTGAGCGTACGAGGATCAGGCATTATCCCTGGCACACCTACAATAAAACACTTAGCCCGACGAATCCAGATGGTAGAAGGGCACCACGGATCAGGACGCACACGGTCAACAATATCAAAACTCAACGGATGGTCAGCATCATTCGCCACTCTGGAGGCCAAGATGAGAGGGAGAGGCACTTTCCCATGAGGCCGGGCAATGGGCAGCACACTGGGAGCCTCCTCAGCTGCCTCACAGGGCTCCTCGTCAACCACCGAACGTTGTACCTGCTGGGACCCCCCACGCTTGGCATCCTTTTTCTGCACCAGCTTGATGCCTCAGCTCGCACCAGGATCCACACCATCCACGCCCGTAGGAGCAACCACCTCCCACTGCGGAGAACCTACTGCAGGAGAAAGAACAGGAGGTAAATTAGACGCACAATCATCGTCAACAGCTGACACATGGACATCACCCACCACCAGCGTCGTAGAGCACGAGGCACCTGGAATCGCCACACCATCTCCCGAAGCTCCATCCGCGTCGCAGTCCTCCATATCAGCCCAAGCAGTAGAAGAGCGCCTAGAACGCTTGGGCACTGGCCGCACATCCTCACAGCCGGAGGCGGACCCAGAACCACGGCCCTCACGAACCGGGCGAACCAACGCTCGTCGCAGTACTGCAGCAGCCTCAACCACATGGGGAACCGGGCCGCACACAACAGGATGCTCCGCAGCCCCCCCAACACCCAGCACAGCCGGAATACCTGGCGAGGGTGCAGGACCAGGCGCAGCAGCAGGAGTCGAGGAAGACGCAGACGCACTCGGCTGAGGGACAACAAGCACCGGGGGCATGTCGGGTGACGCAGGAGGGGCCGCATCAGCAGCGACTGGGACCTGCTCCACTTCATCTCCGGAATCCACGCCCTGAGGGAGCGGCGGGAAATCCTCCTCCCGGAATAAGTTAACGGGTGCAGCAGGTGTCTCAGAGCACCCGGTAGCCTGATGCCCCAACTGGCCACACCGGAAACAAGTACGGGGCTGCCGGGCATAGTACACCCGAACACCCGGCCCAGCAGCCGGACAGAAGATGGGATATCCGACCGCAGGCGCATACCTAATGTACGGACGTTCGTCTGCTTCCCAGCATACTTCCCCGAGGACAGCTTGTTCACCCGCACACTGATGACTACACCATACCTCCTGAAGAAGCGCCGGAGAAGGCCTTCACGGAACTCCAGGGGCGCACCGTGCACACTGACATATGTCAGGGCACCACTTCGGTCCGAGATCGTAACGGAGCCGGCGCCATCCGGCAACTGCAATGAACGCCCCTCGTTCCGCCGGAGGAAGTCCCGATACTCCTCCTCCCCCACGAACTTGACAATCACCCGGTGGGCCGTAACAAGCTCAACGCCATACACAGCTTCCACCGGGACACGAAGCATGTCGCACATAACTAACTCAATGGCCGGATAACCAGCCTTACACGTGAATTCCAGGCCCATGGAATTTACCCGTAACACAGGAGGAATGGCCAGTCCCCCCATGTCAACACGGCCACGTCAGCACGCAGCCAGGCAGGCAACAACACTGGACAGAGAGGGTAAGAGACCCCCACACCCCCTGCCGGCGAAAAACTGCAACCTCCCCAAACTGCCGGAGTGTTCAGACGACACGTCTTCACACTACGGCTGCTCAGGTGGAACTCGTTTAGACCCCAAGTGGAGTCTAGTTAAAGCTCTTGGTGCCAAAGCAGATGTACCTAGAACAGAGTGGGTGTTGAAATTTGAGATTCAGAGAAAATTTCCTAAAGAAATTCTAGCCTCCATCTGTTCGCATTATCTAACAGATATCCTATTCCTTGATGAGATTTTCGCATTAAGGAAAACTGTTCATCGTCTGCGAGCTCATAAGAAAATAACATCTGACACTAACAGATCAACCACTGACAAAACAGTTAAACCCAAGGGTACCACAAACCAGTCTAATAAGTCTAAAACATCTACATCCACTCCAAAATGGAGGAATAACAACGTAGGTGTATATACAGTAAGTCCCTCCAAACCTGTGGTCAATACATCACCCAAAGCTGTGACTCCTGAAATTACGACAGGAGAGAGAGGCTGTCTATTCTGTTAAGATCATTCCATTTATCAGTGTCAAACATTTCCTGATCGTGCTACCAGAGTAAAGCGCCTCAAGGAACTGCACAAGTGCACCAGGTGCTTGATGCACATGATCCTAATACCTGCACCACACCATTACGCACATGTAACAGGTGCAATAAGGATCAACACCACTCTGTATTGTGTAGGGTCACTAGACCAAAATTGCCTAAACTCCAGGTGGAACAGGATACTTCCACCACTGTGCAGTACTGCAAAGTACGACAAAAGATTAATGTGCTTACCACCAAATCGGACAATAACGTTACATTACCTACTGCACGACTATTATTAAACCACAAGAAATCCAAGATCACTACACGTGGTCTATTAGACCAGGGATCGCAGAAAACGTTCATCACTTAACAGATAGCTAACAAATTGAAACTTAAACCCTTACGTAAAGTGAAGTTGAACATCTCAGGGTTCCTGACAGACACAGGACCCCAAGAATACAAAGTAGTTAGAACTCTAGTACGTTTAGAAGGCCCGCCCGCCCAATGCAAGCTATAGCAGTTGACAAAATCCCGTTTGACCTAAATGTTAAGGGGTCTAGGGAAAACAGCCAGATTCCTATAGGAAAAGGAAGTCAAATTGGCTGATAACAAAATTACGCCTGACCGCCTCACCGATGTAGGTCTACTTGTTGGGGCAGACTATTACTACCAGTTTATTACTGGGCAGACTAAACAAAAAGGTATGAACCTGTTAAGGTCAGCAGGAGGAAATTTACTCAAAGGTACGATCTTAAACCTGAAGAAGCCTATGCTTGCTGACAACCAACACTAATAGGAAATTAAACTCTCAGCTGAAATAAATCTCCAGCCACTAAGGACAAGAGAGAATACAGCTGACTATATAAATTAAAGATTGAGTTGGGTATAATTAATATTAGCCGAGATAGTTTCTATGGGTCTCAATGGATAGTCAGTGACCAGTAGCCTAAACCTGCTACAAGTCACAGCTACAAATGTCACTAACCCCACTTCAGTCCCAGAACTATTCTTGATGGTAATAATTGACTACAGTCACTCATCTACGCAGTTAAAAGGCCTTTGGGTAAGTCTTCACAGGAGAAGACCGCATTTAAAATGCCTTCGGGTAAGTCTTCACAAAAGAAGACCACAGTTAAAACCTTAGAGTAGGTCTTTAAAGGAAAAGACTGAAATCACACAGTTCCTCTAGACAAGGATTTTAGTAATCCACTTAATGAAATATTCACCTGCAGGATTGCATCAGTTTTGTTTGGAGTTACTTCTTCCTACTTGCTTCTGCCCTTAAGCAACCTTAGAAACGTTTTAAAGAAGCACCTTAGCACAAGCAAAATTGTAAATTTGCAATAGCCTGTAAGTGAATTATTACCAGAGGACTAAAAGTAGTGAAACAAATAGGTAGGGATGATCAGTTACTAAATACTTTCCAAGACAGACTGGATGTTGTAACAATGTATCAAATTATCTTAAACATCTTAAGTTTTTCACAACAGAATAAACTCATAATAACCTTTTAAGCTATATGTACTCTGTTATGCTTCAAGAAAGGGTTATAGCACTGTAGCCTAATATACACAATTAGCATTAACCCTCTACTTATAGAGGGCCTATAGAGAAACTATAGGCTATATATAGGAAAACTAGTTTGGATAAGCAGAGTATCAACCGAGTCTGTATTTACTAAAGAAATACAGTTGACTGATTCCAATATCCTTGTGGGAAAAACCTGCTGGGATTGATATAAGAGGAGACTACCAGGGACTTGTACTGAACTAAATTAAAAAATTACTGTCTGCAAATTAATTCAATTAAAATCTCTAGCTAGGGTTGTAAATCCTAGATCCTCTTTTCCTAATGACAGATTGTGGGCTGTAAGGGACAGGTGGGGTGAATGACTTAGTTGATAGAAGTTCCAATCCACCTGTAGACAGGGATCTCACATCAGCTTGTATTTTATACAAGGATAAGATTTAATAAATTCAGTTATCTGACTGAACACTGGCTCTGTTTAAATCAGAGATTTAAACATACATAGTCTAACCTAGTACCATAACTTAACAGCCAATAGATTCTTATACTATAAACAACAAATTAAATTGTAAAAGTATAATAAATGACCTTAAATGTAGTCTTAATACTATTAACTTAGTACTAGAAATTATATTCAATTAAATGAACTTATATGATAACTTAAAAATTAACTAAGCAAGCTATTGATAACTTAATTTATATATTCAAATATATATGCAGACATATTCAATTTATACAGTTAGCTTGACTGAATCTCTTCCAAGACTGTGGACACTTGTGAGGTTTTTACTTATTGAGGCTGAATTCTTTTCTGACAGAATGGACACTCATGAGGTTCAGTGCTTGGATAAGATTCACAGCTACACTACAATTTTAATAAACGTACCGATGAATGAGGCTTTGCCTCGCTTTTTAACCAACAGACAGATTTATAGGATATTAAAGTTACACAAGCATACAATTGGCCAATCATACACCAAATAACCCTCAATATACTTCTCTGCCAGTCGGGGTGCCTGTCTGACAAGTTTGCCAGACTGATTAACTCTCTCTTGTTGAGTTTAGGCACGATATTTTGCTACAGCGTTGCTGTATGATGATCTGGTAGCGTTGCTACGTGATTATCCTGCAGTTGCAGAAGAATGATTCGAGATAAAAGTTTATGAATGAAGGTGGAGGAAACCGTGTCACTGATCTCCACTATACACTCTATTTTATGTGAATGTTCTAGGATTTTCCTTGTAGATATTGTCCAGGTACTCCCCCAGTTCTAGAGAGTATTCACTGGCGATAAAAATGTTAAATAAGGTGTCCTTGAGCTGGTAATGTTCGCTAAGGATCAGTCACTTGTTCACTCATTTGTAAACAAACGCGGAGTGCCCCTGGGCTTTGTTGGTGGGCGCTTCACTCCCCCCATCGCCCTGCCATGCTCTCTGAGCACGGTAGCCTTCTATGAATATTGATTGATTATTTTTACAGTCTAGACTTATGATTAAGATAAGATGTGATTATAATATAATTAGATATAAGATTTAAAGATTATAAGTAGTATTTGAAAGTACCACTGAATCTTATTAAGGATTCGATTTTTAATCCTACCGGATGTTGAATCAATGTTCCAATAGTTTTTTAATTAAGAAGTCCTTCTAGAAGCTTCTGGATCCTTGAGAAATCATGTACAAAGGCACGTAGGCATCAAAAGGGCCCCTGTTGCGTACGTGTTCATGGTGCCATTGTCATCCAGGATCAAGCTATAATGAATCTTTAATGATTCAAATATGATTTTGATACGATTTAGATATGATTTTGATATGATTTAGATATGATATAGAAATTATACATTTCTTAGATGATTATTAGATATGGTGGGTAAAAATTTCCCACATCTTCCAGAGGGAGAGAACTGGCACAGAGTCCAATACTTAGGACAATAGTAACCATATGTATTTATTTACTCTCCATTGGATTGATAATACAAGTGCAAATTTTGCTTGCACTTTTGTGCTGCTGTCCGTTGTGGACGATTGTGTCTGTTAGGAGTCTGTGGGTCTTGTGGAGTTAGAGTGTCTTGAGGTCTCTCAGGATCTAACTGCAGCTGGCTCACTGATTCCATGTGGATGAGTTTGTCCAATGTCTTCAGGGAAGTTGTTCCTTTAGACAGGATTTTGACTATTCTCAAAATCCCCTGACTATCTGGATGGACTGAGACAACTTTACCTAATGGCCAGTCAGCCCTAGGGCCATCACTGTCTACCAAGACAATATCGCCAGATTGGAGATTAGATATATTATGTGGGACATTGGCCCCATAGTGATGTTCTCGTAGAGATGTAAGATATTCTTTTGTCCAAACATCATTCCATTTTTGGATTATGCTGGACAGATGCTTATACCCCTGAACCAACTCGCTCTGACCCACATATGAGGGATCTCTGATCTCATCATCCACTAGAGATGGTACTGGAGTCAGAAGTCTTCCATACATTAGGTGGGCAGGACTTAATGGCTCATGTTGAGTAGGATCCTCAGACAAGTAAGTCAACGGCCGGTTATTCACCCTTGATTCTATTTCCGTGATTACTGTCTGGAGTTCTTGAAGATTGATTTTCTGACGGTGTAGAGATTTTCTCAAGGATCTTTTTACAGTTCCTATTAACCGTTCATAAAATCCTCCGTGCCATGGGGCTCTCGGAGGGATAAATTTCCATCTGCAATGACGCTGTTCCAGTGTGGAAGTAACTGCAGGATGGGAACAGATTTCCCGTAGACACGCTTCTCCAGCTACCAAGTTTGCTCCGTTATCTGAAATCATCAGCTTAGGGCATGATCGGCGTGCTGCGAATCTGCGGAAAGCTTGAATAAATGATTGAGCAGTCATATCGGGTGTTACCTCTAGATGTACTACCCTGGTGGTAGCACAGGTGAACAGACAGATGTATGCCTTGATAGGTTGCTTATCTGCAGTCCCTGTTAGATATATTGCTCCTGTATAATCTACTCCTGTCGTTTCGAAAGGTTGTAGATGGACCACTCGTTCCTTTGGCAGGGGTGGTGGCCCTGGATAAGAGCAAGTTCTTGCATCGTACCTTCGGCATATCATGCAATTCTTCAAGATTGATTTGACTGACTGTCTTCCCTGAGGAATCCAGTACTGCTGTCTGATTTGTGTGAGTGTGTCTAACACTCCTCCATGTTTGATGATTTGTTGATGTGTATGCAACACAATCAACCTTGTGATCCAATGATTTTTTGGTAAAAGCCATGGATGCACGGTATCTAGATTGATATCTGCGTGTTTAAGTCTCCCTCCACAACGCAGAATGTTGTGATTTTCTTGGTCTATCCACAGACCGAGATTGTGTTTTAACTTATGAGGAAGATTTTCATAGTTATTCCCATAAGTTTCTCTCTGGGCTTGTCTTACCCAATAGATAAGTGCATCAGGAAAAGTGTATTTCATACCTTTTTTCCTGAGATAATGAAACACGTTCTGTGTTACATTGATTAATTTGATGAGCGAGGAGTAACGAGTACAATCCAAGACTGATATTTGAGCTTGCTGCCTGGTGGTAGTTATGGTTTGTGTCGTAATGACGTGTGGCTTTTGTTCAGGCCAACTACCATTCACTAACCATCGAGGCCCATGAAACCAAATATCTGCCTTTGCAAACTGTTTAAATGTCATACCTCTTGATAAGAGATCAGCTGGATTATCCTTTGTTGGTACATGCAACAATTGAAAGCCTGCGGAAATTTCTTTAATTTCCGAGACGCGATTTTTTACATATGGAGTTGGACAGTTGTCGTTTCGTACCCATTGTAAGACAGCTTCATTGTCAGACCATATAATGACATCTTTGATGTTCATGGTAGACAAGACTTGTTTGATATGCACTGCTAAGCGTGTTCCAGTTAGCAGTGCTGTTAGTTCCATCTGAGGCAAAGTCCTCTTTTTTAATGGAGCGACTCTGGCCTTAGAGCTGATAAGATATGATTGATTAGAAGTCACTAAGTAAGCACAAGCTCCAAAAGCTTTGGCTGACGAGTCTGCGAATACATGTAGTGATACTTCTTCATTTTCCTCGACTATGTGTCTTGGAAAGATTATCTTTTCAACTAAAGTTTGTTCTTGAGCCACTTCCATCCAAGCTTTTTGTAACTGGATTGGTAGTGGATCATCCCAACCAACCTTAGCCTTCCATGCTTCTTGCACTAATAAACGCCACTTGATAGTCAAAGGATTTAGTAGACCCAGTGGGTCGAATACTTTGCTAACTTGTGAAAGCAAATCCCTTTTTGTAGTGATGTTGTAATTTACTGGCACAGATTTGATCGATATTGTGTCCGAGATTAAATCCCAATCCATACCTAACACCTTTTGTGATTCTGGTACGTGATATTCAGGGTAATCTCTTGCTATTTGATTATTCAATGTTGCATTATTAGAGGCCCAAGATTGTAGTGGCATGTTTGCACCTTGTAGCTCCTTGTTAGCCTCTTGATATAATTGTAACAGTTCAGTAGTACTGTTAACTGTCCCTTGAAAATTATCTACATATAGATTTTGACTGATTTCAGTCTTACAGGGACTTGATGATTTCTTCAGATGAGTATCTAGAGTTGCTTGCAATAGAAATGGACTGCTTGTCGCGCCAAAAAGAACTGATGAGAATCTGAAAGTCACTACAGGACTATTGACATCTTCTGGGTTCTCTACCCATAGAAACTTAGTGAAGTCTCTATCTTCTTCCTGTAAGCCAACTCTGAGAAAGGCCTTACTTATATCTGCTGAATACGCATATTTGTTAAGTCTAAACTTCAACAGTATGTCATACAATTTCTGAGTTAGACTTGGACCTGTTTGCAAACAATCATTTAGACTGGTTCCTTGGGGTCCAGATTTAGAGCTACAATTAAAAACTATCCGTAAAGGAGTTGTTTTTGATTCTCTCTTTACAGCCATGTGTGGTAAAAAATGGCCTGTTTGCTTATTGTCATGTTTCACGACTTCGATGAATTTATTCTTTAATTGTTGAGCAATAATCTCATGATAGAGTTTTAAATGCTCAGGCCTTTTTCTTAGCTTTGCTAGTTGCGATTTAAATTGACTATAAGCCATGTGATAATTGGTAGGTAAGGTTTTATGGTTTATTTTCCATGGTAGCCTTACCCAGTACTGTCCATCATAGTACTGTACAGTTTCTAAGTATTGATTATATGCACAGACATCATCAGGACTTGGTTGTTCAGGAATTATTCCTATGGCATCAAGTTCCCACAATTGAGGTACAGATTCTAATCCATCATCAATCATGTGGGGGATTTTAAGTGGTGACTGTTCTTTGCCTAGTCATGCCACTATTACAGTTTCTGTATGATGTGATTTTTCAGGAGTTGAAGGTTCAAGATCTAGTATAGGTCCTGTCATCAATATGCCTCCTGCTGATTTGAGTATATTCATACCCATAGATTCTTCTGATCCCAGAATGAATCGATGATAGTAGTCAGCTCCAATCAGGATTCCGATATCCCCTATGTAGTCAGAATCAAGCAGAGGATCTGCTAATTGTATTCCTTTTTCTTTTAGGAATTTAATAGTTGCTGTCAGACCAGTCACTTCCATTTCAGTAGGAATTTTATCAACTACTATGGCTTCTACTGTCCTTTGGGATGTACCTAGACAGACATTGAGTTTTACTACTGGAAAGGTTCTACGACCAGAATTAGTAAAAAACCCTGATATGGATGTAGATACTTGCTTTGAAGATTTAAGTTGTAAATCTTCTGCCATCTTTTTACTGATAAAGGTTTTCTGTGACCCTTGATCAAAAAAGCCTCTAGTTGGAATACAAATTCCTTGATTGCATAGTTCTAGCTGTGCAGTAGGCAATATGGCTGCTGTAACAATTTCTGTATCCAAGTCGTTGACATTGCTCATTACTGTACAGAATTGTACGGCTGTTGTGGTATTATCATCTTTGGGCTTTGCCTGAGATGCAGGTTGATTATTGGAAGTCTGTGATCTGGATTGAGTGTTAATATCACCACAGAGTGCTGTGTGATGTACACTTTTATGACAATATTGGCAGTTCTGCAATTGAGTGATACACTCACTTGTATCGTGCTTCCGTAGACAACGGATGCACCTGTTCAGAGATTTCAGTCGATCGATTCGACTGGCACGGCCTACATAAACTGTGCATTGATAAATGGTATGTGCTTCTTGACAGAATAAACATTTTGGGGCACTTGTAGCTCCTTTTGTCTTATCTGTCTTAGGAGCTTGGTTTCCTACAGTTCTGTTAACTGTGGGGGATATAGCATAGGAGCCAACATTACTCTGTTTCCACTTTGCAGAAGAGGAGTTTTGTTGCCTTGATTTTTGACTGCCATTCTGGACATTTTTGCTTTTGTCCGTGGATTCACTTTTGGGGATTTTTTCTTGAGATCTAAGTTTTCCTCGGCTTCGTAATCTTTGTACGTAAGCTCGAAGTCCATCAATGATTTGGCTTTGTGATAAGATGTTGTTACAAGTATGTAACACTTGTAGGTAAGTAATTACATGCAAGTAGGTCATACAAGCATGTAACACTTGTACTCCTCCAAGGATTTCCTTAAAGGATGAATTGTATCTGTAATAATGTGTATCTACATTATTCATGATGTGATGAAGCATTTTGCTTTTTCTTTTTTTTTCTCGGCTTTGCCTTTTCTATTAAGTAAGTCTCTTTGAGATGCTTGATTAATTTCAGATTTTCTGAGGCTGCTTTCACTCCAGTGAAAGCATGAGATTAGGTGATCAAGACTATATTCTTGGATTAAGATAGTTATCTTAGATGGATGATAATATTTGTATTGACATTGTCAATGTGTTGTTAGCCTTTCAGATTGTGATGTGAGATTAAGATTGGTCTTAATCCCCAATTGTAGACTATTGTAGCCAAGTGATGATGACATTTGTCTATCACCTGATTTAAATGGTCTGTAGGCTGTAGATTCAAGTGATTTTTTTAGACACTTTGTGTCCTTTTCTTTTCTGTTTCAGCTGCTGGTGGAATACTGTTAGTCATTTTGACCTTTTCCGAGTTTCGGAGATTCCGAGATTTTTCTCTTTTTTTCTGATAAATATGTTTGATGTTAATGTATTTTGATAAATGAGCTTTCCTGTCTACTTAGGTAATGATTCCAAAGATCGTCCTTCATTTCCTCCCTGGAATCTGGTTGTAGCAGGTGTTCAATTATCAAAAGTATTGTAATAATTTGATTTGTGACCCGAATGCACGAATGCACCAAGTTGGTAAATCTTGTAATAATTTTTTTAAAAATAGTAAATGGCACTATTTTTGCAAAGTTATTACAAAATCTGTTACCATAATAATTGTTAGATAAAATACAGTAGAATGTCTACTGGTTTTACCTGGAATAGGGTATGATATAGTTGATTATAGATAGATTGTAATGATGCTCTTACAGTGATGATAACACTTTTTTAAAGAATATTATGTAATGAGCAGCTCTGAAAATCAGTAGATTAGAGATAATGCTAGATAATACACTTAAATATATATGTAATGTTACCACAATGAGGTAGATAATTGGTATTTATGATTAAGATGCAGTTGTGTCTTTGACACTGATATACTTAATTACTGTGGTTTCTTAACACAAAACAGTATCAGTTTGTTATGAATGCTTACTAGTTAATGGATATGGTGGCTTAAGCCACTGCAAACTATTTGTTTACTTAGATATATAGCTATGATAAATATTGGCTGATAGCTAGGTTAGGCTAGAATATGTAAGAATTATTCCAATGCAAAATCAAGAAGTTTCTTATGTATTTGGCATTGAAATATTCGGTAAACGAATGATCATAAATATCTAGGTATAAAGGACCATTATTATCTAGGTTCGAAGGACCATTATTATCTAGGTTCGAAGGACCATTAATGTGGGAAAAACCTGCTGGGATTGATATAAGAGGAGACTACCAGGGACTTGTACTGAACTAAATTAAAAAATTACTGTCTGCAAATTAATTCAATTAAAATCTCTAGCTAGGGTTGTAAATCCTAGATCCTCTTTTCCTAATGACAGATTGTGGGCTGTAAGGGACAGGTGGGGTGAATGACTTAGTTGATAGAAGTTCCAATCCACCTGTAGACAGGGATCTCACATCAGCTTGTATTTTATACAAGGATAAGATTTAATAAATTCAGTTATCTGACTGAACACTGGCTCTGTTTAAATCAGAGATTTAAACATACATAGTCTAACCTAGTACCATAACTTAACAGCCAATAGATTCTTATACTATAAACAACAAATTAAATTGTAAAAGTATAATAAATGACCTTAAATGTAGTCTTAATACTATTAACTTAGTACTAGAAATTATATTCAATTAAATGAACTTATATGATAACTTAAAAATTAACTAAGCAAGCTATTGATAACTTAATTTATATATTCAAATATATATGCAGACATATTCAATTTATACAGTTAGCTTGACTGAATCTCTTCCAAGACTGTGGACACTTGTGAGGTTTTTACTTATTGAGGCTGAATTCTTTTCTGACAGAATGGACACTCATGAGGTTCAGTGCTTGGATAAGATTCACAGCTACACTACAATTTTAATAAACGTACCGATGAATGAGGCTTTGCCTCGCTTTTTAACCAACAGACAGATTTATAGGATATTAAAGTTACACAAGCATACAATTGGCCAATCATACACCAAATAACCCTCAATATACTTCTCTGCCAGTCGGGGTGCCTGTCTGACAAGTTTGCCAGACTGATTAACTCTCTCTTGTTGAGTTTAGGCACGATATTTTGCTACAGCGTTGCTGTATGATGATCTGGTAGCGTTGCTACGTGATTATCCTGCAGTTGCAGAAGAATGATTCGAGATAAAAGTTTATGAATGAAGGTGGAGGAAACCGTGTCACTGATCTCCACTATACACTCTATTTTATGTGAATGTTCTAGGATTTTCCTTGTAGATATTGTCCAGGTACTCCCCCAGTTCTAGAGAGTATTCACTGGCGATAAAAATGTTAAATAAGGTGTCCTTGAGCTGGTAATGTTCGCTAAGGATCAGTCACTTGTTCACTCATTTGTAAACAAACGCGGAGTGCCCCTGGGCTTTGTTGGTGGGCGCTTCACTCCCCCCATCGCCCTGCCATGCTCTCTGAGCACGGTAGCCTTCTATGAATATTGATTGATTATTTTTACAGTCTAGACTTATGATTAAGATAAGATGTGATTATAATATAATTAGATATAAGATTTAAAGATTATAAGTAGTATTTGAAAGTACCACTGAATCTTATTAAGGATTCGATTTTTAATCCTACCGGATGTTGAATCAATGTTCCAATAGTTTTTTAATTAAGAAGTCCTTCTAGAAGCTTCTGGATCCTTGAGAAATCATGTACAAAGTCACGTAGGCATCAAAAGGGCCCCTGTTGCGTACGTGTTCATGGTGCCATTGTCATCCAGGATCAAGCTATAATGAATCTTTAATGATTCAAATATGATTTTGATACGATTTAGATATGATTTTGATATGATTTAGATATGATATAGAAATTATACATTTCTTAGATGATTATTAGATATGGTGGGTAAAAATTTCCCACAATCCTCATTTAAAGTTGAGGATGAGTTAAGGAGTCTTCAGTGACAAGCCTGTGGACAGTAGCCTAACTAGTCACAAGTCAAAACAACCCAAGCCACTGATCTCACTGTCGTCTCAGAATCATCCTTGATTTTAGTGAATGAACATACTCAGTTCTTTGAACTAAATAAAACTTAGTTAGATTAGAAACTTAGTACTATTATAGAAAAGCCTAAAATACCCATCCGACAAGAATTACCGCACAATAATGCAAAATTAAAAATAGGATGACTAATCCCTTTAACTACTAATTAGATATACCCTTGATGACAGGGTCAAATTGCTTAGTCTTCATGCCTCTCACATAGATCTGGGACATCCGTCATGTACGTACTGACGTACTACATTGCTAACATGAAGTAAGTTTATAATTTCGAAAGGGGGAGGGGAGCATCAGGCACTTCAGTACTGAACATTGAACTGCGACCAGTGTTTTCTCTCCCTCGGAGTTATGTCGGAAATTTCCGACTTCTCAAATTCTAACCCTTGACACAATAACATAAATACGTTGTGTTAAGACACTAATTTAACTAACCGTACTAATAATCTAATTATTGAAAGTTTAGAAGTTCCAGAACATGCTAAGAGATGATTGCCTCAGCCGCCACATGTTCGCGGTGACTATTCCTTTGCCTAGCATTTGATTGAAACTCCACCTTCAATCTGCTTTCGTTTGTAATTCTTGTCTTAGATAGTTTAAGCAATGTTCAAAGTAATTGAGAGTAATAAATTCACATATAAATTAGCATATATCTCCTTTAATTCGCAAATTTGCACCAAAAATTCTTTCTGTGACTACCAGCTGATGAGAGGGGTGACGCAGCGCCACGAGACACAGTTGAACATCACCTTGCGTTAGAGACGGATGTACCACCATGCTCTCCCAAATAGACGCCATATTTGTGCTTATAAACCAAAGAATTGTGCCCCTCGGAGTTGCAAATTGAGCAGCAGAGTCCTGTCGCTGAACGAATTACCATATATAAAGCTGTCGCATTCTCCAAGCACGAAAGGCAGTGTCCCAGTTGTATCCATTATTTTTCTTGTTTTGAGCTCTTAATATTAGAATTCCAACCGGTTACAAGGCATGATTAACAAAATAAAAAAAACAGAAAGCCTCTCTCAATTTCATTAGGTATTATTTCCTGTTATAATGTCAATATAGTAGGCTGTTGCAACTAGTACATTGTAATTCCCCGGCAGATCTACATTGGCAACGTGAGAGAGTATTCTACCGGTTTCAACACGTTGGAATTCAGGGCTGGAGTATAGGACGCAGTGGCCACGAGGTCAACATTTACTGCATAACCCACCTGATGCATAACCCCACTACTCTAGTGTTCTTGCTAGGCTAGGAAGAAAACGTCAGACCAGTTAAGCCGATGTTATTGTATAACTAATCAATAGTAGTGTCGCTTACTAAATAATTCATTTAATTTTTTATATTTTAATTTTCATGTATATTGAAATTACCAGGTAGATTTAGCATTATTAAGTCTACCCCCCAAAAAAATAAAAATTTGTAGACGTGGAAACACCTGACAAGTAACGAAATGTTAATTCAGTCCACTAAATAATCTAATAATAATTCCAAAGAAATACTTGCTAGGAAATTCCCCACACCACCTGCGGTACGCCCATTACCAGTGACACCATGGTCACCCAGCACCACCTGTGGTACACTGTACCAGTGACACCATGGTCACCCAGCACCACCTGTGGTACACTGTACCAGTAACACCATGGTCACCCAGCACCACCTGTGGTAAACCTTGGTAAACAACGACTAAGGCAAACAATATAGACAAGATTTTGTTGAACATAAGATTGCAAAAGACGTTTCCGTTAATTGCATAAAAAGCTTCAGTATCAAACCTCGTGTCTTAAGGTAGACTCGTGTATGGTAAGTTTTTCATGCATGCGGAGTTACGTCTCTTGCTTCCTGTGTAATGAACAACAATGATAATACAGTATACAGGAACCATTACCAAAGCCTTCACTAATGACAAATTGTGACTTGTTGTTGTTGTGCGAATTCATTGTAAACTAAAATAATCTGAACAAGAATCAAACTTAGTAAACTAGAGCCTTATATACTCATAATTTTTTTCTTGAAGGAAAGATAAAATATAGCTACATTTACATACCTTAAGGTGACTTGGACTCAGGTCACTCCTACGTTCACTAGATGTTCGTATCATTCATTGCACTGATGAGATATGAAATATGATAAGTCTTAAAGAATCTTTATTTTACTGCTATTAGAGCAATTTCAGTTTACACGTTCATGAATATCATAACAGAAATGCTGAAATGTTTTAATATTTCCTCTACTACAATTTTTCTTATGCAATTGAACATGATTAAACAAAGTAAGATCAGTGATTCTAAGGAGAAAATACTTCACATTTCATGTGATCTTCTTTACATAAGAAGAAAGTTGAACAATTTCCTCAACTAAATTATTTTGACAAATTTTATTTGGCCTGTTGCGTGTTGGTAAAGGACACATATAGTTGGAAGCTCTTTTCAAGTTGTCTTCATCTTGGGAGACAGAGGGAACCTATATACAAATTAACAGGTTTGGCAGTATATGCACCAGACGAAGGGCCTGGGTAATATCGGTCTGCTTTCTAGTATATGCTCTCTAGAATTTGCTGTACCGTTTCTCCGATTTTCTTGTGTACGAAAAGTTTACTAATGAGGATTAACGTGTCGGGGCAAATATGCATCACAGTCTGGACTTAATACCCGTCAACCCATGGAGAGTTAATAAGATCACATAATATATATTGTATATCCAGCAAGTATACTTTAGCCCTGAACTACGTTCATGTAAACTGTGTATATACACTGGGAAGAGGGATACACCTCTGTAATCCTGCTTCCCAACTGTACTTCTGGGTTCGTTCTCGACTTTCAATCGGGTATCTCTGGTTCGAATTCGGGGAGGGATAGATATATTTGGGTACATTTCCCTTCACCTGATGCCGATGTTCACCAAGCGCAAATAGGTTACCCAGAAGTTAGGCCACACTTGTGGAGTCGTATCCGTTGCAGGTACGTAGTTTAGTATGACGGACCAGATTAAAATATATGTATATTTTGACAGGCTTCCTGCAATCGACAAATGAAATAATAGAAATTGGTTAATTTTCGATCAAATATTTACTCGTCAATAATAATAATTAATAATACGATCTCGGATTTTCTTGAATGGTCAGTAAATCTGACTAATGCTTGAGCTGTTTTGTTAATAGATTCAGCCATTAATAAAGTTAGTGATGCAGTGAGATAAGACTAATTTTATTGCCGCTTTCACGACTTTCGAGAGATGATCAACGGCCTGATAGTTGTCTGAATAATTTTGAAAACATCACCTAAACAAGATTGCTACTCAATAAGAGCTTCAAATGATCTTTAGAGAAGTTAAACCATAGGCGTTTTCAATACTCTGCTATATATATATATATATATATATATATGTCGTACCTAGTAGCCAGAACTAACTTTTCAGCCTACAATGCAAGGCCCGATTTGCCTAATAAGCCAAGTTTTCATGAATTAATATATTTTCTCTAATTTTTTTCTTATGAAATGATAAAGCAACCCATTTCATTGTGTAAGAGGTCAATTTTTTTTTATTGGAGTTAAAATTAACGTAGATATATGACCGAACCTAACCAACCCTACCTAACCTAACCTAACCTATCTTTATAGGCTAGGTTAGGTTAGGTAGCCGAAAAAGTTAGGTTAGGTTAGGTTAGGTAGGTTAGGTAGTCGAAAAGCAATTAATTCATGAAAACTTAGCTTATTAGGCAAATCGGGCCTTGCATAGTAGGCTCAGAAGTGAGTTCTGGCTACTAGGTACGACATATATATATATATATATATATATATATATATATATATATATATATATATATATATATATACATATATATATATATATATATATATATATATATATATATATATATATATATATATATATATATATATATATATATATTAGTATATTTTGGTAGCAGTCTTTCCTGTAGACATATATTATTAAATATGACCGAAAAAGTAAGATTAATAATTCTAACACGAATTTTCTCAATCTTTCGTACATTTCTTTTCACTGTTGGAGGTAAATCAAAAATCAATTCTCCAAAATTCATTTTTATTTCTAGTCTGACGCGACACGAGCGCGTTTCGTAAAACTTATTACATTTTCAAAGACTTTTAGTTTACAAATACACAACTGAATAGAACTTACGCATCTCTTGGTTTCGTTTATATCTACATTTGAGTGAGGTGGATGGGGTGAGGGAGCATTAATAGGGTATTAATTTCATCAACACAAGACAGAACAAAAGGTGGCATTAATAGGGTATTAATTTCATCAACACAAGACAGAACACGAAACAATGGGTATTGAAATGGAAGTGATTGTAGAAAGCCTATTGGTCCATATTTCTTGATGCTTCTATATTGGAGCGGAGTCTTGAGGTGGGTAGAATGTAGTTGTGCATTAATTGGCTGTTGATTGCTGGTGTTGACTTCTTAATGTGTAGTGCCTCGTAAACGTCAAGCCGCCTGCTATCGCTGTATCTATCAATGATTTCTGTGTTAAGGCGTTAAGGCGTACCTGTTATGCCAGTTGCTGGAAGGTTTCTATGCTGGCTAGGGTTCGAGTCTCCTGGTGGGAAAGTGTTCTAAAGTTGTATACTTCACTCTCGTGTTTAGGAGAGTTGTGCCTTAAGCATAGACACTGTGTCTTCCCATATTAACAGGGACTTGATGAAATTAACGTCTAAATGACCCCTCACTTGCTCTAGTGCTCTTGGGAGGTGGTGATCTTTGGTGTATTTAAATACTCCAAAATTACCATCTCTTTTAGGGTCTGAGCAGGTGGTGGAGCGGGTTAAGGCGTACCTGTTATGCCAGTTGCTGGAAGGCTTCTGTGCTGGCTAGGGTTCGAGTCTCCTGGTGGGAAAGTGTTCTAAAGTTGTATACTTCACTCTCGTGTTTAGGAGAGTTGTGCCTTAAGCATAGACACTGTGTCTTCCCATATTAACAGGGACTTGATGAAATTAACGTCTAAATGACCCCTCACTTGCTCTAGTGCTCTTGGGAGGTGGTGATCTTTGGTGTATTTAAATACTCCAAAATTACCATCTCTTTTAGGGTCTGAGCAGGTGGTGGAGCGGGTTAAGGCGTACCTGTTATGCCAGTTGCTGGAAGGCTTCTGTGCTGGCTAGGGTTCGAGTCTCCTGGTGGGAAAGTGTTCTAAAGTTGTATACTTCACTCCCGTGTTTAGGAGAGTTGTGCCTTAAGCATAGACACTGTGTCTTCCCATATTAACAGGGACTTGATGAAATTAACGTCTAAATGACCCCTCACTTGCTCTAGTGCTCTTGGGAGGTGGTGATCTTTGGTGTATTTAAATACTCCAAAATTACCATCTCTTTTAGGGTCTGAGCAGGTGGTGGAGCGGGTTAAGGCGTACCTGTTATGCCAGTTGCTGGAAGGTTTCTGTGCTGGCTAGGGTTCGAGTCTCCTGGTGGGAAAGTGTTCTAAAGTTGTATACTTCACTCTCGTGTTTAGGAGAGTTGTGCCTTAAGCATAGACACTGTGTCTTCCCATATTAACAGGGACTTGATGAAATTAACGTCTAAATGACCCCTCACTTGCTCTAGTGCTCTTGGGAGGTGGTGATCTTTGGTGTATTTAAATACTCCGAAATTACCATCTCTTTTAGGGTCTGAGCAGGTGGTGGAGCGGGTTAAGGCGTACCTGTTATGCCAGTTGCTGGAAGGCTTCTATGCTGGCTAGGGTTCGAGTCTCCTGGTGGGAAAGTGTTCTAAAGTTGTATACTTCACTCTCGTGTTTAGGAGAGTTGTGCCTTAAGCATAGACACTGTGTCTTCCCATATTAACAGGGACTTGATGAAATTAACGTCTAAATGACCCCTCACTTGCTCTAGTGCTCTTGGGAGGTGGTGATCTTTGGTGTATTTAAATACTCCGAAATTACCATCTCTTTTAGGGTCTGAGCAGGTGGTGGAGCGGGTTAAGGCGTACCTGTTATGCCAGTTGCTGGAAGGCTTCTATGCTGGCTAGGGTTCGAGTCTCCTGGTGGGAAAGTGTTCTAAAGTTGTATACTTCACTCTCGTGTTTAGGAGAGTTGTGCCTTAAGCATAGACACTGTGTCTTCCCATATTAACAGAGACTTGATGAAATTAACGTCTAAATGACCCCTCACTTGCTCTAGTGCTCTTGGGAGGTGGTGATCTTTGGTGTATATAAATACTCCGAAATTACCATCTCTTTTAGGGTCTGAGCAGGTGGTGGAGCGGGTTAAGGCGTACCTGTTATGCCAGTTGCTGGAAGGCTTCTGTGCTGGCTAGGGTTCGAGTCTCCTGGTGGGAAAGTGTTCTAAAGTTGTATATATATATATATATATATATATATATATATATATATATATATATATATATATATATATATATATATATATGATGGTACATTGGGTTTGTGAGGGTACATAGCATGGTGTTTACATTCATGTATGAATATATGTTGCTTGCAAACAAACATGTATGTAGCTTGACATACAAATTAATGGGCCTGCGAAATGGCTAAATTCTGGTGTGGAGTGTTGGCTGTAGAAAATGGAAACAAGAGTTAGTATTTTTGTATATAAAAAAGATTAAAAAAACTACGTGTCTTTAAACGGGACATGAAAAAATAATTATCTACATTTATGATCAATCGGTATAAGTCCCATATAATTCAATCAAAGAAAATGTTCCTTGAATTTCTTTCCCTATAATGACAGTAACTATACGAAAACAAAACTAAAAGTAATGTTACAGTCTATATCTATAAAACAATGTCTGTCTGTCCAATGTTAGATGTCAGACGTTAGGAGTTATCGTCATTAAACTTTGCAAGATTTATGATTATTTCATGAATGCCAAATGGGCCCCATGTTACCTTTAAACGGAGTTAAACCCATAAGCACTTTCTTCACGAAGACGGTGTAAGTGAAATTATTAGAGGCGAAGCGCCGCCATTATACAGAGGTAAACAGAGACCATGCCGGCACCACGCGGCCTCAGTATCAACATCCACCGCTCAACCAAGGTAGGCCAAGTTCTTCTGATTTGCAAACCTTCATTGTGGCCTTTGATGGCGAAGATGAGAGTGTTTTCAGAAATAGCAGGCCACAAAGTATCTTATATAATGCCATTCCCAAGATATTCGGGAACAACGTGCACGATATCAGACCTAATAAACAAAGGAATTTGAGCGCAGTGAACTACAAACACAGCGAAGAACTAGAGCTTTCAGACATTACTGACATCTGTGGATACAATGTCAAGTGCTACAAACCACTAGGGAACCGATTAGCGAAATGTGTAATCCGACATGTTGTAGACATTTGTGTAAACGACATCAAGGCACACCTTCAGACAGATGACACTCCAATCTTTGGAGTCAATAAAATTATGCGGAGTACAAACGGAGAACTGAGTGATACATGCACTGCCCTGCTTTCGTTTCTAGACTACATTCCCCCCTGATAGGATTTGGATAAACGGCTTCCTCCATAAACTAGATGTGTATGTACCACGTCCCACTCAGTTTATTAAATGTAAAGCTTTTAACCATATCTCGAAAGGCTGCACCGAAGACATTAAATGTGGGAAATGCTCTGGTTCCCACTACACACAAATCTGTGCATCAGATACACTCACCTGCTCAAACTGTGGTGGCGATCATGACATTACATTCATACAATGCCCTTCATACATAGCAGCAATAGCAAAACCTAAGGTTCTCCCTACCACCAACCTGCAATAATCACAACCATTGTGCATTGAAACAACCTAACTCAGCCCACCATTAACCTCTACATCACACTCAACCACAACCTTTGCGTGTACCTGATATGTCTGATCGAATTGAAACTCTTGTCACTCGCATTGAAAATGATCTTGATGAAGCTCTTGTCACTCGTATCGAAAATGCACTAGAAAAAACGCTGGACCGACTTCTAACTAAATTCTTTACAAGTAACACAACCCTCCTCTAAGGCTGACCCAACAGATATCCCATCAACAGCTACTGACACTGACATCCGCCCAAACAAAGCTACCATTGCTGGACACACATCGTTTGAACAGATGATGGAAAAACTGCTAAATAATTCCTTAGCACGCCTTACCAAAATCATTCCCCAGGCTGACTTGCCACCAACCCCAACCACCAGTACAAAGAATAAGACACAGCCCCCATCCACATCCAGGTATCCAACACGTACTACTATTGGCATACCAAGGAAAACAGACACATCCATAACTCAAACATCCTAAATGGCTCCCCTAACCTTTATGACTTGGAACGCAAAAAGCATTAAAACATCCTTCGCAGAACTTAAACAATTCCTTTACTCATCCAAACCAGACTTAGCTTTCATAACCAAATCCTGGCTTACTCCAATACAAAATCCAATATTTAAAAACTTTCAGATGCAGAGACTGGACAGATATAACCGTATGGTGAGGGGGGGGGGGGTATTTTCCTCCTAACACGGAGAAATATGACATGTAAACCTGTAACACTTACGTATTTTGTGAACGGTAAACTAGAAATTGTAGCATGCCTAATACCTTACAATGGTACACACATATTTCAGGAGTATATACAACCCTGGTGGCACAATAAAACAAAATGAACTGGAATTCTATCTTAAAACCCGATCATTGTTACAGGTGATTTCAATGCAAACCACCCTACATGGAGTAGAGGTACCCAAAATATTGCAGGCACCGCTCTATATAACTACTTAGACACTACACCATATATCCTTCTTTCGCCGCCCTACCTTGCAACCTACTTTAACTACAGAACCAATTATGAAGCCTCACTTGACATCTGCTTTGGCTCTGCACACTTTTAACATGAACTACAGTTTCATACTAGACCAGATATTGGTAGTGACCACAAATCCCTCATTATAAAATTTACTAACTTTCAGCCACTAACCCATCCCCTAAAGCTCCCCAAGTGGAACATTAAGAAACTAGATAAGAAAAAATGGGCTGATAGTGTCCGTTTCCCAGATACTGACAATGTAGACCCTAACACGCGACTGTCCACAATCACCTCGCCATAAATTCTGCAAACCCAAATGTTCAAGAAAACTTCAAGACATAGGTCCAACAAACCACTTAAACCGTGGTGAAACGTGGAATGTGCACGAACAGTCGTTTTACGCCGACGAGTCATACAAAAAGACGTCAACCCACCCTACAAAACTTGGTCAATCTGCGGCTGGCCACAGCAGGTGCCAAAAAAAAAAAAAACATACTGTAAGCAAAGCGAGCATAATGGGCAAAATTTTGTGATAGCCTCACACCCACTACACCACATTCAAAAGTCTGGGCTATATTTAACGGCATTAAAGGTCGACCAACATTCCCTTCGTGTTCCTTGATAATAAACGGCTCACTCTGTCAAACACCTCAGAAACATGCAAATGTTCTTGCTGAATGTCTTAAAGTTACCCTCTTAACACCCTTCCTTCACGCCCAAGAACTCTCCCTCAAACATTGACCGTGCCATACCGCTGCCTATGCTCAGCGTCCATAATATGTACAACTTAAGCGAGCTACAATTAGCCTTAACCCGCCTACCTCTTGGCAAGACACCTGGAGAGGATGGAATTCCATATAAACTTATCAAATATCTTCCATCGACTGCACATAGCACTCTTCTAAACTATGACAACCTATGCAGGACTCACGAAAATATTCCCTCACAATGGCAGACCAGTATTATTCTTCCTTTCCTTAAACCAGAAAAAGACCCATCCCAACCTGCGTCATACAGACCTATCTCCTTACTATCATTCCTCAGTCAAGTCATGGAAAGGCTAGTACATACTCGCCTCCAATGGTACCTTGAGTGTAATAATATTTTACCGTCCCTCCAAGCTGGATTTCGACCGTAATGCTCCTCACTTGGTCAAATACTCTGCCTTGAACATGAAATCCGCACCTCTCTCAGACACAGTAAATTTTGTATTGTTCTCTACCTAGACCTAAAAAGATCTTTTGATAGCATTCCTCATACTTGCTTCCTGGCAAAGATAGCACGTTTAGGCGTACAGGGAAGATTACATTTATGGTTACAGTCCTATCCTACGAACAGGACCCCTAAAGTCTATATACAAGGCGAGTTTTCAGATAGTATTCCAATACAAACGGGTGTCTCGCAAGGCTCCATACCAAGCCCAACCCTTTTTGCTGCATTCTTAGCAGATTTGCCTAACGCTCATCCTGTTCACCTCTTTGTGTACGCTGACGACTTAACATTGTATTATTCAGACCATGCCCTACCTAATACAGTCTGAACAATGCAAACAGCACTCAACCACCCAATAGATTGAACACAACAATGGGGCCTTCATGGAGCGTATTACGAAAATATGTAGAGTTTACGTCTCTACAACCTTTATAAACCACTTTATTCTTAAGTTCATTGATTTTATAAATATTTGCAAACATGAAATATTGGCATATATTTTTAGGGAACTTTGACTACTCGTATTAGTAAAACTAAACATATTTTGGATAATCCTTTTTATACAAATCCTTTATGATATGCTAATGTGATAGATGAGTGTCATAGAAATGATTTCATTTGAAAATTGTGGTTGTAGAATATTATTGAAAATGTGTAAAATTAGTTGAAAAAAAAATCCCTCCCTTTCTATTTAGAGTGCGATACTGAAACGTAGAACAGATGCAGCCCTTCTTATATGCATCTAGTTAAAAAAAAATGGCTGATATTAATCAACATTTAAAATCTCATAATACGGCCCCTTCAAGTCAACTACTAAAACCTGTTATCAGATTTTCACTAAAAAAAGACTTGTTCCTCTACCCACTCTCACAATACACAACACTCCCATCCAACATGTACAAGAACATAAATACCTAGGCATGCACTTCGACTCGCCCTTACTTACCTGGAAGGCACACATTCAACATCTTAGACAGACGACACAACCCCGACTCGCCATACTTAAAGCCCTCACTGCAACACCTGGGAGCACACCATAAAATCTTGCTCTGTTTCTATACAACCTACATTCACAGCCAACTAGACTATTGTTGTCAAGCATATTCATCGGCTGTGCCTACTAACCTACAGAACCCTGAAGTCATTCAAAACAATGCCATGCGACTTATATGTGGTGCAATGCGTTCCACTCCTCTCCTCGAACATTACGGGGAAACGGGCCCCCACAAGCTTAGCCACCAGACGAGACATAATGTGTACCAACTATCTGTCACTCTGTACCAATGCTCACCAGACACATCATACAGATAAAAAATTAACCCAACAGTTAACCCACATAACCCCAGCTTCGCAACCTTTCCTCACACGGGCTACAAATAACCTCAATATAGACCTCACTCTACTCCAAAACTCTGAAACCTAACTTACTGTTCCCCCCCTATTCCACCTTGGCTTTACACAACTCCAAATACATCAATACAACTCAAAGAAAACATTCCAAAGTCTGCACTAAACTCAGCCATAGCCTCAGTCTTTGTCTCAACAATGAAAAATTGCTACCAAAATAACACAGTGAAATACAGATGGATCTCGCATCATCATGGACAACGTACCCACGGTCACTAGCGCTATATGGATACCGGAATATCATCTCAAGCAAGGTTGGCGGTTACCAAACCAACTATCTATTTTTACAGCTGAATTACATGCCGTATATCAAGCTCTTCAAATAATCACAACATTAGCAATTGGGATATATACAATCTGTAGTGATTCCAAGAGTGCAATTCAAGCAATTACGTACTTTTCAGCAACGTGCAAAGAGTTTGTTTACCCATGCCTTCAACTTCATGAACATCGATTAAACGGTTATGACACCTCTATCCAATGGGTCCAAGCGCATTGTGGTATTCTCCATAATGAACTTGTAGATCAACTAGCCAAAGCAATGCACAACACGCCTCTTATTACCCGTCATCCAATTCCTCATGTTGCACGTAAAGGAGCCTTCAAAAATACCATCCCCAAGATTTTGCAACGAAATGGAAAACGTCATGCTCACCTTTGTACTATGGGTCCATTCAAATGAAATGGGAAACTTGGAAGAATGTCAGATATAAAAGCAAAGAAATTGATGTAACGATGACCAGATTAAGGCTGGAACACATCAAACTTTTTATTTTTTATTTTTATTTTTACATGCAAGCATGCAAGATAAAGACAATAAATACAATAAAATATCAGAAAACAAAGACAAAATACAGAAGCTACCGGCCAGAAGGACCGACAGCACAGGTCAATAATTAGCAAAACTGGAGAAACAGCATACATCAAGACAAATTAAAGAACAAAAACAATAACAAACAAGCAAATAATGTAAGCAAATAAACAAAACAAACAAACACCGGCCAGAAGGACCGACAACAAAACATCAAAATTTAGAAAATGAAACATAACACAAGACAATGCACACACAAACAAATTATAAATATAAACAAAGGGAAAATTAAAAAGAAAACAATACAACATGGTAATACAAGGTAATACATGAGGAGAATACACACTCTGCAAAACACCGGCCAATCAGCGGACATACTTGCCCGGGAACAAAGCCCGGGGGAAACGCACATTGAACGCCTCCCAACGTAACCACCCCCAAGGGTCTCGTACACCCACCGGGGACGCCATGTCATCCGGAACCCTAGCTACAAACACTCGCAAGCATGGGACCCAAATGGTATCACTCCTGACGCGAGTAACTGCCACAATCCCCCACATCAAGGGAACACCCCCACCATGAAATTCCCCCGGCTCGTCATTCAGCAGTAACTCAGCAATCGCCGACCAGTGACTCGGTGGCATCACCGACGCCGGCAACACGTCCCCCAGGTCCCCAATACACACCCTCACAAGAGGGGGCTGGACATAGGACACCACCACCGGGGCACCAGCGGCCACGGGCACACCACCAGACGACTGCAGGGAACCAGGGCGGCGCGCATCCTTCCGTAATGTCACAACCAGGCCACGCCCAGCACCAGCAACCACACCATCCCTGAGAGCGGGAGCCACCACCTCCCACTGCGGAGAATCCCCAGGCGGAGAAGGAACGGAAGGCACCCCCGAGACCTGGGCACCAGTAGCAGCAGGCACATGAACCTCTGCCACCACCAACCGTGGAGACAGCGACACATCCGGTTCCACACCGTCAACTCCCAAGGACCCACAGTCACCGAATTCCCCAACATCGGCCCAGGCAGACGACGAATGCCTGGAACGCTTGGGCTCCTGCTGGAGATCGCCAGAGCCGGAAGCGGACCCAAAAACACGGGTCCCACCAGCTGGACGAACCGACGCCCGACGCAGAACGGCAGCAGCCTCTACCACAGGGGGAACCGGGCCACACACAGCAGGAGGCTCCGCAGCCACCCCAGCACCCAGCACATCCAGGACCCGAGGCGAGAACACAGGGCCAGGTGCAGCAGCCGAAGACGAGGGAGAAGGCGGCGGCGCGTCACAATGATCACTAGGAAGGCCTTCAGGAGCAGCGGAGACAGTGACAGGAGCACGTAGACCATCCGATGGCACTGCAAGACCCAGAGGAGAGTCTGAAACAACCAGAGGAACGTCCGGTGACGTAAGGGGAGCTGCATCCGCTAACTGAACGCTCACCTCTTCATCCCCGGAGACCTCCCCCAGAGGGAGAGGTGGGAAATCTTTTTCCCGGAACAAGTTGACCGGAGCAACCGGATACGCAGTGCATCCGGCAGCCTGATGCCCCAACATGCCACACCGGAAACAAGTACGGGGTTGCCGGGCATAATACACCCACACGTAGTACCCTAAAAGTCGGACAGAGGATGGAATGTCCGACCTCAGGCGCATCCCGAGGGTACGAATGTTCGTCTTCAACCCCGCATATTTTCCAGAAGATAGCTTGTGCATCCTCACACTGACGACGGAGCCAAATCTCTGGAAGAAACGCCGGAGAAGGGACTCAGGGAATTCCATGGAGGCCCCATGGACGCTCACATACGTCACGGCACCACTCCGATCAGATATGGCCACAGAACCAGTGCCATCCAACAACTTCAAGGTACGGCCCTCGTACCTCCGGAGAAATCCACGGTACGCCTCCTCACCCACAAACTTGATGATCACCCAGTGAGCAGCCACCAGCTCAACCCCGTAGACCTCCTCGACCGGGACATGTAGCACGTCACACATGACCTGCTCAATGAGAGGATACCCTGCATGGCAGGTAAACTCCAAACCCATGGAGTTTACCCTCTCAACAGCGGGAAGATGGCCGCTCATCGTAAAAGCACCACGTCAACACCAGGCAGGGACAGCAGGGAGGGTAGAGACACACACCCCCTGCTGGCGAAAACTGCAACCTCCCCAAACTGCCGTCGCGGTCAGACGACACGTTTGCACCCTACGGCAGCTCAGGTGGGACTCCAAGGGCATCAAAATAACAATACACTTAGGGTATATTACACTAACATTAGAAGTATAAGAAACAAAATAAACGAATTAAATGTTCTTGTCTACACAGAAAAAAAAAATATTGCACTTACCGAAATGTGGATGAAAGTAGAAAATAGAGAACTATTAGCTGGATATCAGATAAATGGATTTAAACTATTTCACATAGATAGATATATTAGACGAGGAGGGGGAGTAGCCATATATGTTAGGGACAATTTGAAATGTAGTCTCAAAGAGGGAATCAAAACTGAGCCACACAGAAACTATTTAGATAGAATTAAACGAAAAAACAAATAATCTTATAATAGGAGTTATATATAGACCACCAAATTTAGACAGATTGGAAGCAAAGCATCTATGGGATGAAGTATCTAGAGCATCTAGGTCTAAAAGTATTTGTGCCATGGGTGACTTTAATTTTAGTGGAATATACTGGATTAACAGAACAGGGAATAATGAAGCAGAAGATTTTATAGAATTAATTGACGATTGCTTGCTTAATGTGTTGGTTCAACACATTAAGGAACCAACGAGGGAAAATAATATTTTAGATTTAGTGTTAACTAACAGGGAAACACAGATTAATGACATCGAAATTGGGAGTGAACTAGGGAACAGTGATCACAAGGAAATCAGATTTAGCATAGAATGGAATAGATCTGTAAGAGAAAATTATGTTAAATTGCCAGATTTTCGTAAAGCTAATTTTAATATCCTAAGAAATTGTTTGGGTCAAATAGATTGGAAAGTCTTGGATGTGAGAGGATGGTTCACCAGCTCACTTACAATAGTGCTCTTATGCCTGTGGGAGCCAGTACACTTGTTAAGTGCACTTGTTAAGTGCGCGGACTTAAATTTGGTAACCAGCAACCGAAACATCTAGTGTTTGGGCCCATGTGAGAGCCCCAGTCATCAGCAGTCCTTAAATGTTACCCTGGCTGGGGTGGCACGTCTGTGGACAGAGAGATGCCGATAGCATCATTGAGGCGAGACTCGAGTTTGAGCGGGAACAGCTAGGCCAGGGACGGCGTGGGTGAGCTGTGGGCCTCCCGCGCCCTAGCCACTTGAGTCGTCGTCATGGAAACGGCCGCCATCTTAGTAAACATCTTGAGCCGCCATGTTGGTCGGCCATCTTGGAATTGCCTTAGGGGCTCTGTTACCCAGTTGCTGATTGGTTGAGAGGGGTAGGCCGCTGTATACCTTCCTCTCATTGACTATTTCGAGGAGGACGCAGGAATCGCTGGCGTTTCTCTCTCCAGCATCATTCTGCTCCAATCACCACCATACCCGGACGTCTCTCTCTTGGCCATTCAGCCAAATTAGGCAAGACGACATAGTGGTGACTGTCTCCTCAGCTCTTCCACTGCTGCCTTCACCAAGACTGCCAGCTGCATAGTCAGAATCCAGCTGGAGTCATCGTCGAGGGGTAGAAAGTTAGAGAAAGAGTGAAAAAAAGTTCTGGGATAGTGGGGTAATGTGCATACGAGCAGTAACAGAATCGTAGATCCCATACCAGTGATTATAGGCGTCATAATGCCTGCTAGTGCTCTGTAGCAGTGAATGGGAACAGGGAAATTTGTGCCAAGTGTTCAGGGGCAGTTTTCTCACAGAAATTCGTGGAAAATCTCGAGTCAGTGTTTTGGCGCCAAAAGTGTTCGGGGGCGCTAGGCTTGCTCAGGAAGGGTGGGGAAGGTCTCCGCTTATGCCACCTAGCATACCGCCACCTAGCCATCTCCACCACTATGAGCCAGCCACCCGTAGCGGGGTGCCTGATGTATGGGAATGGTGTGTAAGCCGGCAGTATGAATGAGTAAGTACCTATGCGTGTATTTCTGGTGATAATTAGTCTCTAAAGCTTGATTTTGAAGTCAGGTGTTCCGTCGCATTGTCACTAACAGCACCTGTAGAGGTGAAGTGAAGTGTGGACGAGGAGATAATCCCCCTTGTTGTCATCTTGTCAGTCCAGAGGGACTTACGTCTTGTGTACGCAGACTTACAGTGTGTGTGTGTGTGTGTGGGTACACACGGGAACAGAGTATACATAGATTAACCAAAGACTGTGAGGATGTCCATGTAATGTTTATATTCCATTCTGGAAATTCAGTCACTGTTGATCGTCCGTGGGACGGAGTGATATTATTCCATGTGTAGTCTTGCAGGTGTGGAATTCCAACACTGAGCGCTCAGGTTAGTGTGTGTGTAACGTCAGTGATTCCTGGCAATAATTATTGTGGAGTGTACCAGAGTATAGCATTAATTTCTTGTATTGTTCCCAGGGCCGTGACAAGTGGGATTTAAACACACACACACGCACACACACACACACACACACACACACACACACACACACACACACACACACACACACACACACACACACACACACACACACACATATATATATATATATATATATATATATATATATACATTAGTATTACACACACACAACTATTACCTGCAAACACTAAACATAGTTCTTACTTACGCTATGATTTAAACAGCTTTCATTTTACATTTTATACCCGCACTTTGGGTGAGGTGACATGTTACAACAGTTTTGGATGAGGTGAACAAAACTATCAACACAGGATAGAACACAAAACAATGGGTATTGAAGGTAAGAATCGAAGTAATATCAGAGGGCCTATTGGCCCATATTTCTTGAAGCTTCTATATTGGAGCGGAGTCTTGAAGTGGGTAGAATATAGTTGTGCATTAATTGGCTGTTGATTGCTGGTGTTGTCTTCTTGATGTGTAGTGCCTCGCAGATGTCAAGCCGCCTGCTATCGCTGTATCTATCGATGATTTCTGTGTTGTTTGCTAAGATTTCTCTGGTGATGGTTTGGTTGTGGGAAGAGATTATATGTTCCTTAATGGAGCCCTGTTGCTTATGCATCGTTAATCGCCTGGAAAGAGATGTTGTCTTGCCTATATACTGAGTTTTTTGAGGCTTACAGTCCCCAAGAGGGCATTTGAAGGCAAAGACGACGTTGGTCTGTTTTAAAGCGTTCTGCTTTGTGTCTGGAGAGTTTCTCATGAGTAGGCTGGCCGTTTTTTTGGTTTTATAGTAAATCGTCAGTTGTATCTTCTGATTTTTGTCTGTAGGGATAACGTTTCTATTAACAATATCTTTCAGGACCCTTTCCTCCGTTTTATGAGCTGTGGAAAAGAAGTTCCTGTAAAATAGTCTAATAGGGGGTATAGGTGTTGTGTTAGTTGTCTCTTCAGAGGTTGCATGACGTTTCACCTTCCTTCTTATGATGTTTTCAACGAAACCATTGGAGAAGCCGTTGTTGACTAGGACCTGCCTTACCCTACAGAGTTCTTCGTCAACCTGCTTCCATCCTGAGCTGTGGCTGAGAGCACGGTCGACATAAGCGTTAACAACACTCTTCTTGTTCCTGTCTGGGCAGTCACTGTTGGCCTTTAGGCACATTCCTATGTTTGTTTCCTTAGTGTAGACTGCAGTGTTGAAACCTCCGCTCCTTTCCATGACTGTTACATCTAGAAAGGGCAGCTTCCCATCCTTCTCCATCTCGTAAGTGAGACGCAACACAGAATTCTGCTCAAATACCTCCTTCAGCTCCTGCAGATGTCTGACATCAGGTACCCGTGTAAAAATGTCGTCAACATACCTGCCATATATGGCCGGTTTCAAGTTCATGTTGACTAAGACTTTTTGCTCGATGGTACCCCATGTAGAAGGTTGCAAACAGGACACTTAGGGGAGAAACCATGGCGACCCCATCTACTTGCTTATACATGTGCTCATCCGGGCTCAAGAAGGGTGCCTCTTTAGTACAAGCTTGGAGTAGTTTCCTTAGAATGTTTTCTGGTATGTCAAGAGGAGTACAGGCCGGATCACGATACACTCTGTCCGCTATCATCCCGATTGTTTCATCCACAGGTACGTTGTTAAACAGTGATTCTACGTCCAACGAGGCTCTTATCCCTGTGGCCCATGTTCCCTGCAGTAAGTCAACAAATTCCTTTGGAGACTTCAGGCTGAAGGTGCAAGGGACATAAGGAGTCAGCAGGCCGTTGAGTCGCTTCGCCAGTCTGTACGTGGGTGTGGGTATCTGGCTAATGATTGGCCGAAGTGGGTTTCCAGGCTTATGTGTCTTGACATTTCCATACGCGTATCCAGGCTTATATTCCCCAATAATCTTTGGCAGGTGGAGACCGGATTTCTTGGCGTTCACAGTTTCGATCAATTTGTTGACCTTTGCCTGCAATTCGGCTGTAGTGCCCTTCGTTACCCTTTGGAATTTAGTTTGGTCAGAGAGAATGAGTTTCATTTTCGCCAGATATTCGTCTTTTTTAAGAATGACGTATATTGGCGACTTGTCACCTCTTCTGACGACTATCTCCTTGTTCTCACGAAGGCTCTTAGCTGCAGCTTTGAGCTCGAGGGACAGTATGGTGCTTCTGTAATTGCCTCGATTCTTTCCTCCTTCCGCAATAAGTTCTGCTTGTAAGGTGTCTTTGGTGGTGACCTTCTTCTGTGTCTCGAGGTCGAATATGTCGTCCAACAGGATCTCCAACTCCACTTTCCGGGGCATCTGACTTGGTCTGGACATAACGTTACAGTTTATACCCAGATTTAGGAGAGTGACTTGGTCCTCAGTGAGGTTGATTCCTGTAAGGTCCAGGAAGCCGTCTCTTGGTCGTGGAATTGCCATAGGTCCTCCATATAACGTTGTTAGTTTCTTGATTATCCTGGTTTCGGTGCTGAGGTGATGTCGATCTGTGAGGATGTCGAGGTGTTGCGTGATGCGAGTACGGAGACTTTCGTCGATGTTGCTGTTTCTCCATTGGTTTGTTGCATGAAGTAGTTGCGTTTTGTTGCTCTACTACTCCAAGCTTCTACTAAAGAGGCACCCTTCTTGAGCCCAGATGGGCACATGTATAAGCAAGTAGATGGGGTCGCCATGGGTTCTTCACTAGGTGTCCTGTTTGCGAACATCTACATGGGTACCATCGAGCAAAAAGTCTTAGTCGACATGAACTTGAAACCGGCCATATACTGCAGATATATTGACGACCTTTTTACACAGGTACCTGATGTCAGACATCTGCAGGAGCTGAAGGAGGCATTTGAGCAGAATTCTGTGTTGCGTTTCACTTACGAGATGGAGAAGGATGGGAAGCTGCCCTTTCTAGATGTAACAGTCATGGAAAGGAGCGGAGGTTTCCACACTGCAGTCTACACTAAGGAAACAAACATAGGAATGTTCCTCAATGCCAACAGTGACTGCCCAGACAGGTACAAGAGGAGTGTTGTTAACGCTTACGTCGACCGTGCTCTCAGCCACAGCTCAGGATGGAAGCAAGTCGACGAAGAACTCTGTAGGGTAAGGCAGGTCCTACTCAACAACGGCTTCTCCAATGGTTTCGTTGAAGACATCATAAGAAGGAAAGTGAAACGCCATGCAACCTAAGAAGAGACAACTAACACAACACCTATACCCCCTATTAGACTATTTTACAGGAACTTCTTTTCCACAGCTCATAAAACGGAGGAAAGGGTCCTGAAAGATATTGTTAATAGAAACGTTATCCCTACAGACAAAAATTAGAAGATAAAACTGACGATTTACTATAAAACCTTAAAAACGGCCAGCCTACTCATGAGAAACTCTCCAGACACAAAGCAGAACGCTTTAAAACAGACCAACGTCGTCTTTGCCTTCAAATGCCCTCTTGGGGACTGTAAGCCTCAAAAAAAACAGTATATAGGCAAGACAACAACATCTATTACCAGGCGATTAACGATGCATAAGCAACAAGGCTCCATTAAGGAACATTTAATCTCTTCCCACAACCAAACCATCGCCAGAGAAATCCTAGTAAACAACACAGAAATCATCGATAGATACAGCGATAGCAGGCGGCTTGACGTTTGCGAGGCACTACACATCAAGAAGTCTACACCAGCAATCAACAGCCAATTATTGCACAACTATATTCTACCCACCTCAAGACTCCGCTCCAATATAGAAGCATCAAGAAATATGGACCAATAGGGTTTCTACAAACACTTCTATTCAATATCCATTGTTTCGTGTTCTGTCTTGTGTTGATGAAATTAATACCCTATATATATATATATATATATATATATATATATATATATATATATATATATATATATATATATATATATATATATATATATATACATATATATATATATATATATATTAATATATATATATATATATATATATATATATATATATATATATATATATATATATATATATATATATATATATATATATATATATATATATGTCGTACCTAATAGCCAGAACGCACTTCTGAGCCTACTATGCAAGGCCCGATTTGCCTAATAAGCCAAGTTTTCATGAATTAATGTTTTTTCGACTACCTAACCTAACCTATCTTTTTCGGCTACCTAACCTAACCTAGCCTATAAAGATAGGTTAGGTTAGGTTAGGTTGGGTTGGTTAGGTTCGGTCATATATCTACATTAATTTTAACTCTAATAAAATAAAATTGACCTCATACATAATGAAATGGGTAGCTTTATCATTTCATTAGAAAAAAATAGAGAAAATATAATAATTCAGGAAAACTTGGCTTATTAGGCAAATCGGGCCTTGCATAGTAGGCTGAGAAGTGCATTCTGGCTATTAGGTACAACATATATATATATATGTCGTACCTAGTAGCCAGAATGCACTTCTCAGCCTACTATGCAAGGCCCGATTTGCCTAATAAGCCAAGTTTTCATGAATTAATGTTTTTTCGACTACCTAACCTAACCTAACCTATCTTTTTCGGCTACCTAACCTAACCTAGCCTATAAAGATAGGTTAGGTTAGGTTAGGTTGGGTTGGTTAGGTTCGGTCATATATCTACATTAATGTTAACTCCAATAAAATAAAATTGACCTCATACATAATGAAATGGGTAGCTTTATCATTTCATTAGAAAAAAATAGAGAAAATATAATAATTCAGGAAAACTTGGCTTATTAGGCAAATCGGGCCTTGCATAGTAGGCTGAGAAGTGCATTCTGGCTATTAGGTACAACATATATATATATATATGTCGTACCTAGTAGCCAGAATGCACTTCTCAGCCTACTATGCAAGGCCCGATTTGCCTAATAAGCCAAGTTTTCATGAATTAATTGTTTTTCGACTACCTAATGTCGGGGTTCACGATAAGAGGGGCGAGTAACAGTATACCCAAGGTCACTCACCGTAGCCCTGCGGGTCTTCACTCTATCCTCGTGGCGCCACTGTACACCAGGAGGGTATCCCAGTCAATCCCAACCGGCCTCTGATCGAGAATGAGTGAGAACACAGCTTGTTCTCTTTACAGCTGTGTGCCCGCCCCGAAACTATGCTCTACTACTAACCACAAGGTGGCCAACTGGTGTTTCCCGTGTCCAGTAACACGTCAGTGGTTTTGTTGAATTGTGGTAGCAGTGGCAAGAACACTCCCAATAGATCTGATATCAGGCAGGTATTTATTCCTATCACTCTATTTCCTTTCATGTATTATATAGCACAAGAAACATGGAGGGGATGATACAAACGCCAAGGTATTTTGTGTTTTACTTAAAACTCAAGACATCACATAATTATATCAATAAGCAAACAGCTATTTCATGCGGAAGTCGCTCGTTCTCACAAATAATCATGAACTCGCCAAGCTGGCAATGCTCCCCCTCACGTCAATGTCAAAATCAGCTGGGCGACTCCCCCCTCACTGCGTGATCCCTTACTTCACTTGTTTGTTGGCGAAATATGCCCGTTTCTTTAAATTCTCAAGGATCACTAAATGTTCAAACAACACAATATCTGCGGCAATAGCAATAGAACGTAAATACTTCGCTGCACTAATCTTGAGCTCAATCAAACCTTTCTATATTAATGAACACAATAATTCACTATCATGGTATAACACTCTGCACTTCATTTAATGATAACGTATGCCAGTATATATCACTGGAGTTCTCAGTAATTCCTTTCGTGGGCGAATATTCGATTGATCACTGCACACATGAATGGTTATTCAATACACAAGCATAGACATATATATATAGATAAATCATAGATATTAATAATAGTAATAATATAGTTACTGGGCACATAGCCTAACACCAAATACTGGTACATTTATATATATATATTCTCTCACTAAATGATCATATTAAAGTCTCATGAAAGACATTATCAACACAGTACATTCATCAACTACAACTACAACAACTACAGACCTATATCAATCCTGCCAAACTTGTCAAAAAATTTTGAAAAACTAATCTATAAGCAGCTTTACTCATATCTAGCCAAACTCAATATACTTAGCCCTTGCCAATATGGCTTCAGGCCCAAAAAAAGCACTAACGATGCACTTATTAGTATGCTTAACTCGATTCATACAGCTCTTGATAAAAATGAGTTCCCTGTTGGGTTATTTGTGGACCTGTGTAAAGCTTTCGATACTGTCACCCACCAAAACCTTCTTCTTAAAGTACATCATTATGGTGTCAGAGGACACTCCCTACAATACCTCAAATCCTACCTTACTGACAGGCTCCAATGTGTTTCTGTGAATAATACAATTTCTCCCACCCTACCCATCAACATTGGTGTTCCCCAGGGCAGCATACTTGGCCCTCTCCTCTTTCTCATCTACATTAATGACCTTCCAAATGCCTCCCAACACCTCAAACCAATTCTATTTGCTGACGACACAACCTTCATTTACTCCAGTCCTGATCCCCTTGCTCTAAATGCCACAGTAAATACTGAGCTAAATAAAGTCCATCTGTGGCTAACTGCCAACAAACTCACCCTTAACATTGACAAAACTTTCTATTCTGTTTGGCAATAAATCCTCTAATCAAATAAATCTCAAAATAAACAATACCCAAATTTGTAACAAATTAGATGGCAAATTCCTTGGCATTCTCATTGACCACAAGCTGAATTTCCAGGGACACATTCTAAACATATCAAAAAAAAATTCAAAAACTGTGGGCATTCTTTCTAAGATCAGATATTATGTACCACGCCCTGCCCTGGTGACTCTCTATTACTCCCTTATCTATCCATATCTCAACTATGGTGTTTGTGCTTGGGGCTCTTCTACCCAAAATCACTTACATCCTCTAATTACTCAACACAAAGCTGCTATAAGGACAATATCCAATTCTGGCCCCAGACATCACTCGGTACCCCTACTCAAATCTCTGAATATGTTAGACATTAAGTCACTGCACATCCTCTCATGTGTATTATACATATATAAAACGCTAAACTATAATGCCAATCCTGATCTCAAAAGCTTCATAGAAGGTTGTAACAGAACCCATGAGCACCACACCAGAAATAAATACAGTTTTGATATTCCTAGAGTACGACTTAATCAAACCAGAAATGCTCTACAAATCAAGGGGCCCAGAATGTGGAATGACCTTCCCAACCATGTTAAAGACTGTACCTCTCTCAACCAGTTTAAATTAAAAACGAAGCTATACCTAATAAATTCCCTGTAACCTACCTTACCCCTCTGTTGTCAACCCATGTATGTTTTTTTTTGTTTTTTTTGTTTTTCAATTCAACGCTGTTTGAATGTAATTTTCTGTAATAATTTGTAATTGTATTTGTGCTGCTTTTTCAACAATGTTCCCCCCTCTTTTACCTCTATTTTTATTTGTACTCAACACATTTTATTCTTTTTACCCATTAGTTTTAAGCTTTAGTCATTAGTGTTTTTTCCTGCCCGAAACGCTTTGCGTAATAGTGGCTTTAGGCATTGTATGTACTAGCTCTATCTATAAAGCCAACAAACTTTGTATAATCTCTTTATGTATGTACCTTTACCTAAATCAAAATTATTATTATTATTATTATTATCAATTACTCCGGGTGCCTGCACACACCAATAATAATAATAAATACCGTGAGTGCTCTATGTAGCCCCACTCTGCACCTTGTGCCTTACTGTGACATAGGTGAGCCTTGCTCACGACATACAAAATACTCTGGCTAAATAATATAGCTGACTAAAGGGGAATTGGGAGGGAAACTAGAATCACCTACTTCCACCTATCCTCCGGTGAGAGTTGAGTTGTAGCTCCTGGTCCAGGCTCCTGCCTCGTGTAGGGAACGCCCCCACACACACCCTGTCGTGTCCTCCAGGAACTCAATCAACGTCCCAAAATAAACGCGTCGTCTCCGTGTTCTGTCCTCCACGGGTCCCTGCTCCTCTTTCACGTCTTGTAGGGTTGGAGTCGGTCTCCCGGCCGTCAACTTCTCCTCCGAACTACGGCTGCCTATACCTACATCTCGGCTGCAATCGTTCGGAATCCCAATTAGTGTCTTCTTTCACTGCTTCCCAGTGGATTGGCCCAGCCGCTACGTCGTCACTGTAAAGCTATCTGACGTCCCAGACGATACTGCCTAGACTTCACCTGCACAGCACCCGACCCTGGAGAACTTGATGCTCAATATTCCGTCAATTCCCTCTTCGGTCCACACATGGAATGAAGGAAGACCTCCTGGCGTACTGGCAGACTACGGGTGATGCGTAAGATCCACGAGAGTGGCGTATTACTGTCAGATTGACAGGATCTACCTTCACACATCCGTTCACCTTGACGTGTCATGTCAGACTGATGGCGCCGCTTTGGAGCTCTGACCGGACCCCCCTTCCTTCGTGACGTCATATTCGCCATGGGAGGTTTTCATTGGCACCCTGTGCCACATCGCTGTCGGTGACCAATCTGGTGCCACTGACGTCACACAGTTTTGGCGGCAAAACGGAGGAGCCCGCGCCATATTGGCTTCCTAAAGGGCCTATACCACAGGCCAAAATACCTTTCTTTCACGAATTTCTCGCCATCTCGAGAACACTACACTCTCCCACATATATCAAACTGATGCCTGTGACGTAGAGAACGCTCGGGTAAAGTGGACATGACTCTTACAGCAGGCGTGGGAGAAATATAAGGGGGGGAACACCGTCACACTAACCTACCTAACCTAACCTAACCTAACTTTTTTCGACTACTTAACCTAACCTAACCTATAAAGATAGGTTAGGTTAGGTTAGGTAGGGTTGGTTAGGTTCAGTCATATATCTACGTTAATTTGAACTCCAATAAAAAAAATTGACCTCATACATAATGAAATGGGTAGCTTTATCATTTCATAAGAAAAAATTAGAGAAAATATATTAATTCAGGAAAACTTGGCTTATTAGGCAAATCGGGCCTTGCATAGTAGGCTGAGAAGTGCGTTCTGGCTACTAGGTACGACATATATATATATATATATATATATATATATATATATATATATATATATATATATATATATATATATATATATATATATATATATATATATATATATATATATATATATATATATTGTAGTTGAAGTATTAACGTATTTTGGTAGAATTTGGTGAGTGACGAGGCTGTCTGCAGTGACAGCTGTCGCTCTGTCGAGTAACGTATGTTCTCGAGAGTGTTTATCGGCCTGCAGGATCGATAAATCCCTCACCCATGTGATTTATGGAGTGCGAGATCTCCTTAGTATTCCAAATAACGTTTGATAGTTGTAGGCTACATATGTCAGCAGTATTTATATATATATATATATATATATATATATATATATATATATATATATATATATATATATATATATATATATATATGTATATATATATATATATATATGCAATTGACGATCACAAAACGCTGATCATTTTATGCGGAAAGTCCACAGAGAAATATGAAATGAGGTGAACGTTTCGGCTTTGTTAAAGCCTTTGTCAACACCAGACTGACTCAACACCAGTCAGTCTGGTGTTGACAAAGGCTTTAACAAAGCCGAAACGTTCACCTCATTTCATATTTCTCTGTGGACTTTCCGCATATATATATATATGCGGAAAGGATGCTATATATATATATATATATATATATATATATATATATATATATATATATATATATATATATATATATATATATATATATATATATATATATCTATGATCGTAGTGTCACGGTTCCCAGTGTTATTGTGTTATTTACTGTGGTGAATGTAATAAGTGGACCTATGTTCTAAGGGGTAATGAGAGCACTGAGGTCATTTGTGTTACGAATCTTACTAGGATTCTAACATTACTCTTGATGCTTATATACTTTATTGTCTTGTTCTATAATTAGTATAGTATCCAGTTGTATGATTATTGAAATTGAAATTGAAATTGAAATAAGTTTATTGAGGTAAAATACACACAAAGGGATGAGGTAGCTCAAGCTATTCTCACCCCATTCAGTACAACGTGTTAATATACACATAGACACACATCACAAATAAACATATTACCAAACATTCTGAGAGGTAAAAATATACATTTCCTCCCTCACAAGTAGTATGGTATCAGACGTACACACAAATACTTTTATGACCTAGGTATACTGTATAGACAATTTGCAAGACACCTGCAGATAATTCAACAAAATATTACAATCTTGGTGCAAAATTCTTATATCTCTCAAGAATATCATCAACCTTTCCGTTGTGACACATCCAGGCTATTTGTTCAGGAACAGTCCTTATCTCAGTGTTTCTATATACATTAATCAACGGACAATCAAGAATATAATGGGCAAGGGTGTGAGACCTTAACATACCACATAGTTTACACTTCGTGTCATTACCATGAACATCTATCCCATATTCCCAGTAATATTTGTACCCAAGCCTGAGCCGCATGTACACAGAGTCACTCCAAGCATTTCTCCTTTTACCATAAGTGAAATGGGTGTTTTGACTCACATACCTGTAGTGTTGCATGGTTTGACTTCTCTCATACATTATCTCTCTCCTCTCCACTCCCGCCTGTGCCTGATAGACTATTGTATGTTATATATTGTAGCATGCTGTAGTGGGCCTTAGTTGTATTATATTGTATGAGGCTTTTTTGTGCAAGTATTTTCATGTTGGTTTCTTCCGTGTGGGGAATGACCATATTTGGATGTGGCCAGTGTGGGAACTTGATATCAAGCGAGTGGTTATAGTTCAACCTTGATTAATTCTTATTTTTGTTTGCCAGTAAATTATATTGAGAAATGTAACAGTATTAAATACTCTTAAGATTAATAATTATTTGAATATTAGTACTACATTTTGTTAGTTGAATTTCCACGATAGTTTATGTGGATGTTTAGTTGATATTGTGGTAGGACGCCTGCCCTGGAAACCGACGCTTGGTCAGAGGCGTGGCAGCACTGGTCGAGAGGAGACATGTTTTAAGTTAATTCAGTGGTTATTGTTATTTTAGCTAAATACTCGGTTAATTCTCTGGTTAGATGATTGTGTATTATTTCCTTGAATAATTCATGTGCTGGTGATATTGGTCATTGCTCAATAAGGATTTTTATTTATATTATTGCATGCTAAAGAATATTTCTGGCTATAATATTTACCATTTAATTGTTATGTTTGTCACCCTTAGCGTAGATACATTGTTTTCCCAATTTATGCAGTGTTTTTTCTTTACCCCTAGACACCTGTTGGCAAGGCCGATATTATATATTGTGATCACTGCGGGTAAAGAACTGTACTAAGTCTCAAGGGTTGTAACAAATGAGGGCCACTGTCCGGGAGATGAAAGCGTAACAAACTAGGTTTCTTGTAAGAATTATCCAGAAAGTTCCAGAAGTCTCGTGTAGAGGCCTGACCCCAGCAACGTGCATCCCCCAGGGAATTCGCGGTGAAAATAATTGACGCCTTTGTTCATAGTTTCGTGTAATGAATCATCCTATAGTATTCACTTATTTAGAGAAATTAGCCTTCATTCATTTTGCATTTAAATTGTATTGTATAGTATTACTGTTTATAATATCAAGAGTATTGTAATTATTGAGTTAAGTCACCATCAGTGACGTCACGAGCCAGGACTACTCTTTATTGGGGAGTGACCTGGCGGTCATAGGTCACGAGGTTCCATGTCCTCTATTTCTCAAAGGTCAAAGAGCCATTTTGTAATTGGAAATAGCTCTTCCTTAAGATGCATGGGTAATTTAACTTCAGTAAAATAATTCAACCAATCTGGATCATTCAGTGCAACAGAGGTTAATTGTTATAACTTAAGCCTTGTAAGTAACTTAACGATGCAGAACAATACTCTGCTCTGGGCTCCTGGGTAGAGGAGCATCAGAGAGAGGACAGACAGTGTAGTTTGAGAAACAACTCGGGCAGGTGGCCTTCCATCTTCAGCCTCCAGACCAGCCGTCTACCGCTGGTCGTCTATAGAAGGTAAAAGTTTGCTCAGAGTTTTGTAGTATAGGGATAGTCAATTCATTGCCTGACAGGGAGTGCTCCAATTATTTAGATTTTGCTTAATTTTGAATAAATTAATTAGCTAGTAATTTGTCGTTTTATTAATTTCCATGTGTGTGTTATATTTATGTGAATTGGTCCTTGTCACGTGGTCACCACGAGGCCGAGTTGAATTTTGCGCCGATTATAACACCAAATCGGAATTCATCATTACCGTCGATTTTTAATTAATTCCACACTTAAGATCCAAAGTCATATGTTCCTAGTGGGGATCAAGCCCCAAGGTTGATTGGTTAGCATAATCGATCCTGACCTCGATCATTGCTCAGTGTTAATGGTCTGGTGGTGGCGGCGGAGGAGATCCTAGGGTTTTGCTAGAAGCCTATGTCACGTCATACGGGTTGTAGAATCTCAAGTCGGTAAATCGTCTTGAGACCACGTGGCGTGGGGTCGGCTCAAGTGAAAGTTTTGGGGTCCCTTGGTAGAGAACAAAAGTAAGAATACGGGCAGAGGGAGAGGAAAAGGCAGAAAAGATCATTCAGAACACCCCCCCCCCCCTCCCTGTGTTACAATGGTGCACAGCGGTGGTTTCAACAATTTTGTTTGAAATTGTTGAAAGGCACACGTCTAGCCATTCGGACACGTGCGTGGATGCTAGGGAGACAGCCGTGGGCCAGGATTAGCAGTGCGCCTCACAACAGTGCATTTGAGTGGGGATTGGCGAATCTTGGGGTCGTAAGTTAGTAAGATTAGGCTGTTAAGATTTATTGGTTAAGGAGACCGCTCCGAGTTGATTGGACTGGGTACCTTACTCGACCCATTGCAATTAATTCAGAGATGTTGGGAGCCACCATACTCTCAACAGCAGTTTCTTGTGGGCTGTCGGGGCGGATTTATCTGTGGGACGCCAGGAGATAGTCCGAGGGCGTTGTTGGACTACCCAAAACGCTAGGAAAAACGTAAATTCGTGAAGGGCGTTGCGGCCTCCGAGGGACGGACTAGTACACTACCTAGCAGCGATTCAACGACTCAGTGATCGCACACTTAGTGGAGGTTGAGTCGTCTTTAGTCTTAATTGTTGCTGAAAGCTGCGTGTCACTCTGTTAGAATCGAGATGGTCAAGACCCCTAGGCTAGGTGCGGTATGGCGGGCCGGTAGGAGCAATTATAGGATTAAGTCGAGTGTATCATTGAATTAAGTATACTTAAATTTATAAAGTAATTCCGTTTGTTTGCGTTATTCTAGAGATTAATTTTTTTCCCTATATTTAATCCCCGGTTAAATGTTTTTTCCCAAGTGTTAGTATTTTCTTGTATATTAGGCTAATTCCATACATTAAGCTTTGCTATTCCCTATTGTATTAGTCGAAGTCAGAGGTGTGGTTTTCTAGAGCGTAGTTAATCCTCTGGACTTAGGGCTATATGTCGGTCACTATAGTTAGTGAAGGAGTTTGTTAAGGGATAGTAATTTTCGTTGTAAATGTTTGAGAGAGCACGTGGAAATGTTTCTAAGTATTTTGGGATAAGTTTTCGGCTAGGTTAATGTCGGAAAATCGTTAACTGTAATTAATTTGTATTCGTGGGTCACGTATATGATCTGGGTATCATTAGGATTCCCCAGTCGATGCGGATGATATTATTCTAGTGTTTACCAGTAAGACGGTAGAATTGCGTTTTTAGACTTAGAATTCTGTTTTCAGTAGACACATAGGTGAAAAATTTTCTAAGTCCAGCCTTGGCCTAGAATCGTACATTTTGGCGAAAATTCGAATTTTCATGTTTCGTGTATATTCTAGGGTCAGTATTACCCTCTAGTGCGTGCAAGGGACGTAATTCTGTTCTTAAGCATTAAAGTGATAATTACATTTTTGCCGAATTTAGTTATTTTTCGAGAAAATTGTGTTGTAATTTTGTCAGAGTTCAAGTGAGGTGAAAACCTCAGATTTTGGAGAAAATTCGAATTAATGAGTGTTGAAACCGGCCGATGTGTCAGTATTGTTTTGTATACAGCGTCAGTATTAAATAACAGCTTATTTATATCTGGGAACGAGAAACCCATTTTTGCTAATTAAGGGAGTTTTGCGATATTTGGGGTGATAGATATTTAGCTTGTTTATTAAATTAAGGGCTTGCGTGGACGTAGCCGGTCCACTGGCGAGATTGACAGAGTTTCAGCACCTGACGACTTGGCCTCAGTTTGTCCAAGCGATTAGGGACAGATTCAAGGAAAAGGTGTCAGAAGATGAGGCTCTTTTATCTGCAGTCACTTAAGAAGGATGACCACAGCACTGTCAAGGATTTCGGGACACTATTATGGATTATTATTATGGACACTACGGGGGATTATTTCGGGTAGCGTAAAAGTTGTTCAATTTGTTTATAAATTTATTTATGAAATGGTTATAGAAAGGGCTGCAACTGGTCCAAGTTTCAGCATCACACCCTAAACAGAAAAGGAGAAAAAAATACAGAACGTATTATGCAACGAATTTTCAACATTTTCAAAAAGTTCCAGGGAACACATGTGTCAGCTAAAATCATTTATATAACACTCAGATATCACATTAGCATGTAATAAAGGATTTATAAATGGTGTTTTAGCCAAAAAGTGTTTAGTGCAATAATATAATTATTCAAAGTTACCCTTCCAAAAATATGCGATATATGATGTTTATAATTTTTTATAAAATCAACAAACGGACGTTGGACTAAAATGTCTAAATAGGTTTGTAGAAGCACAAACTCTACATATAAGGTGTAATTTGCATGTAAATTGATTAATAAATGAAAGCTGAGAAACACCTTGAAGTTGTAAATTACTTACCTGAGTAAAATAAGATCAAAGTTCGGCCACCTGTAGCCGAGTTTGACATCGACCTATTTCGTTCATAATTGGCACCCTTGCAGATAGGCATCCATTGAGCAAGGTGTGCAAGTTCCATGCACATCCCCTGATAACAAACGAAAAAAAAAATTGTAAAAAAAAAAAAAAAAAAAAAAAAAAAAAATTATATATATATATATATATATATATATATATATATATATATATATATATATATATATATATATATATATATATATATCCTGCACATACATATTACAGTTATTACCAACTATCAAATTATAACACTAAAACATACTAACCTATTGACATTGGTCCGAATTGTGGGTCCTCAAGGTGGCACTGCATTGGGCACTAGTAGGCACCTGCATGATTGCTAGATCACCTTCCTCATGAGCCTGTCTCGGCTTGTTGGAGGGAGGGAGGTCTAGGAAGGTGTGTGAGGAGGGTCTAGGAAGGTTGAGGAAGGTTGAGGTGGTGTGAGAGGAAGGTTGAGGAGGTGTGGTGCGCCACCATCTCTCACTGGATATTACTCTTCGCGCTAAAGCGGCTTTCTTTTACTGATAAAGATGGCGACCGAGTGCCAGATTTGCTGCTCTTATCTTCTGGCACTATCTCTTTATAAGAGATTGTGCAGTAGACGCAACAATGCGCTATTCCAGGAACGATAATGGAGCGCGTGTCAGAACAGTCCGCACTCTATCAGACACACGAGGTGAATGTGGGCTGGGACCTCTCCTATAGCACAGCAAGGGATGAGAAGGTTGCCAATGAGTGTATATTTACTCCTTATGCATACATCGATATTTACGACGTTATTACGAAAAATTTGACGTTTAGAACGTACGACGCAATACTCTTGGCGCGCCACAGCCGCGGGGCACCGGATTCTGCACAATTACGCATGGAAATGTACCATAAATACTTTAATTTATATCATAACATTATCGGGTTTGCGCCAAAGTGTTGCCAGAACGTTGTAGTATTTTTATAAATTTTTCAAAGAGATTCGATTTTTCCAAATTTTTGCGTTTGATTAGCCCCCTTTATTAAAGAGCAGGATTGACGACCTCACTACGGAACTGGGGTTAGATTCGAGTCAGGGAGAGCGATTAGCTAAACAATTGTTCTGCAAAACGTTACCTTCTGCTATGGGGCCATTTTTATTTGCGGAGGGAGCGTTTGTGAGTTATTAAGACCTAGTCCAACAGGCCGCCACAGCCTTAGACAGGCAGATGCGTACGGAGACGCCGGGCACTCGTAATGCCTTACGTAGAAGCATTAAGTAAAGGTGAGGGCGCCAAGCCGAGTAACTGTAGCGCGGGTTCATCTGGCGGGAAGCAGCCCACAGCTGCAAGTTCGAGCCACCCTGCACGGGGTACCAACAGAGATCCGCGGAGGTGTTACTCCTGCGGGAAGCGCGGGCATATACAGAGGGACTGTAAAGTCACTACTACGAAAGCATGAAAGCAGGCTCCTAGTGATGGTAGGCCTACTTTTGAGGTGAAAGTGGAAGGTGTAAGATTGACAGCTTTTGTTGATACAGGAAGCCAGGCAACGGTAATTAAAAAGTCAGCCTTCAGCAATTTTAAGTATGCACGTCTTAAACGTTGCGCAAAGACATTAACAGCGGTCAATGGGGAAAAGATTGAGATTGTAGGTCAAGGTACAGTTAATTTTGAGATTGATGGGGAATTGCAGCCTCACACATGTACGATCGTAGAGAACCTTGATTTTCCGGGTCACTTCTTAATGGGGACTGATTTTCTGTCGCGATTTGATTATTCCTTGTCTGCTCAAAAAGGGGCTAAGAACTGCAGGTTGCAGTTGGGACAGACTTCCTACCCAGTGGAGATGATCGACCATCCCCCAGTTGTGGCTTCAATTAAGAGGAAGCAGAAATATAATGCGCACTATCCAAAATGGATTTTTAATTCTCTTCTAGACACATTTAAGAGGTCATGCGCATTGCATGCATTGACCAAACAGAGTTGCCCACCACATTCTGTTAAATTTATTAAAGTAGCCGTGGGACGTCACATACAACCAGGTACCACCCTTCAGGTGGCTGGGAGATGTGATAGCTTATTAATTCCTCACCACTTAATTGTAGTGCTCGATAAAGGTGCACTCATTCCAGTTGTCAATCTTTCTCATAAGACTTTTCGCTTCAGGGCAGGTGATAGGGTATCTCAGGGAACCATGGTGGAGGACACAGAAATCTTTCACCATGAGTCAGCTGAGACGCCAACCGTCACTGCACAATGTAGTGCATTGCACATGATAGATACGAAAACACCATCAGAAGTACAATATGAGACGAGAAATGTTGCACGGAATGTGGAAGAAGTAGAAAAATTAATATCAGCACTTGATTTGCAACATGTTACACAGGTGGATAGGAAGGCACTGAGAGGAGTTTTGCGAAAATTTCCGACATTATTTGCGACAGAGGATGACCAGATTGGTCTCCTTGATAAGATTGAGCACACCATTCCAACTGGTGATCATTTGCCTGTGTACACGAGACAGTGGAGGTTGCCGGAACAGGCAAAGAACGTTATCAGGGAGGAGTGCCAGAAAATGTTGAGACAGGGCGTAATAGAGCCTAGTACGTCACCGTGGCTCTCTCCTGTTTTGCTAGTTCGGAAACCGGACGGTAGTTATCGTTTCTGTGTTGACTACCGGAAGGTGAACGAATTAACTAAGGGTGATGTGTATCCGTTGCCCTGAATACAAGAGATAATAGATCAATTTGGTTCTGCTAAGTATTTCTCAACTCTTAACGCGAAATCGGCGTATTGGGCGATTCCGGTGGCAGAACAGGATAGGGAAAAAACCAGCATTCTCCGATGGTAGGCACACTTATCAATTCCGTAGGATGCCGTTTGGTTTAAAGACAGCGCCTTCGTCGTTTCAGAGGACCATAAATTTCATCCTTAGCCCGGTCCTGGGTAGGCATTCTTTAACGTACCTGGATGATGTTGTGATATATTCCAGGACGTTTGAGGAACACCTACAGGACTTGACTGAGACTTTGAAGTTGTTAGATCAGGCTGAATGTTCAGAAGTGCACCCTGGCGACTCAGAAATTCAAATTTCTGGGGTTCCAGGTGTGCCAAGACGGTATCCGACCTGACCCAGATTCTTGCCGCGCCATTGCTGACATGCCTACTCCAAGGACAGCAAAGGACGTGCGTAGGTTTTTGGGGGCGGCCGGATATTTTCGTCGTCATATTGAAGGTTTCGCTGGCATTTCAGCACCCCTGACTGAGCTGACAAAGAAAAATGCGAAGTTTGAGTGGAAATCTGAGCATGACGAGGCCTATCGCAAACTGAAAGACCAACTAATCACGACACCGGTATTGGCTATTCCTGATTTTGAGAAAGAGTGGGAGGTGCACATTGACGCCAGCGGTATTGCTATTGGCGGGTGCTTAATTCAGCGAGATGCGGATAATTTACCCCATCCAGTAGCCTATTTCAGTAGGAAGGTCAAAGGACCTGAAGTTCGTTATTCAGCTACGGATCGGGAGGCACTGGCAGTAGTAGAATCAGTTAGGTATTTCGAGCCTTACCTATTTCAGCGGCACTTTGTAATCTACACAGACCATCGAGCGTTGACACACATATTTAAAAAGCGAACAAAATGCCCATGAATGTCACGCTGGTCTCACGAACTTTCGGCCCACTCATTCCAGATTTTGTACAAGCCTGGCCCAGCACATGTTGTGCCAGATACGCTAAGTAGAAACATAGCGGCAGTTGAAGTTAATGAAAATATTGAAACCATTCTATCAGATAAAATGAGAGAATTCCAGATGAGCGAGCCTAGATGGAAAGAAATTATTGAATATTTAGAGGGAGGAAAATACCCGAAAAAGAAAAAGAATTTACCTATTCATGATTTTGAAATGAAACAGGGCGTCCTGTATTATGTTAATAGCCAGAATGATAGGGCAGTATTTCAACTAGTTATTCCAGACGCGTTGCGGTCATCAGCATTAAAGCTTGCGCATGCTTCTAAAATTGCAGGGCATCCGGGGATCTTTAAAACGTACTTAAAAGCAAAGTCTCTATTTTATTTTCCAGGATTACTTTCTGAAGTAATCAATTTCGTGAAGTCGTGCAATCGTTGCGAGAGGAGGAAAGGCACCCTTAAGGTACAAGCCTCACTTCAGGAATTTCCTGAAATTCGCGAGCCTTTAGATCGTGTGGGGGCCGATTTGATTGATTTACATCACAGTCATTCAGTGAATAGATATGTGTTGGTGCTAGTTGACCATTTGTCTAGGTACACTACACTCATTGCATTACCTCAGAACGATTCTCGTACGGTTGCAGATGCGTTCTTGCGTAGGTTCGTTACTGTATTCGGACCTCCTAAAGTTTTAGTCTCTGACCGGGGTCAAGAATTCAATAGGAATATATTTAGAGAAGTTTGTAAGATTTTAGAGACAACTTCGGCTTTTACAACAGCCAACCACCCATAAGCAAACGGAATGACGGAACTGACTAATCGTTCAGTCAAGGATATGCTTGCAATCCTTGCTGAACATGACGCAAACACCTGGGATGAGCACCTACCCTATGTTCAGTTAGCCTTGAATACTGCCATCCACCAATCAATTAACACCCAACCACTTCATTTGTTTACTGGTAATTCATGCAATTTCCCCTCAGGTCTACTTAACAGACATAATGTTGCATACGGGGAGGACTATCCTTCAGAGGTCCTTGGAAAAATGAGAAATGCATGGAATATTGCAGCTGAAGCGTCCAAGAAGGCACGGAATCGGTATGCTCATTTTTATGACAAGAAAGTGTGCCCTCTTGAGTTGAAGGAAGGAAGCCTCGTATTGAGAGTGAATGAGGCTGCGCCCGCCAATCAGAGTAGAAAACTAGCTCCTAGGTGGCGAGGGCCGTATAGAGTAATTAAAAGGGCGGGGCCAGTTAATCTTGTTATAAAAGGAGTATTCGAGGACCAGGTGGAAAGGACAATTCATGTAAATAAATTGAAACATTATCATGCTAGAGAGGAATTAGAACTGCCTTCAGCGGGTCTAGTTCCTGACTCAGCAGTGCTGACTAATGGCTTCACCGACGTGTCAGGGGATGAGGATGACCCTCTGTCATCGTTCATCAGTAGTCAGGTGCAGTCTCGCCACCCTATGGTGACGAGATCTCGCGCTGTACAGTAAAGTAACTTCCTTGGTTAGTATAATTTAGTATTCATTAGATTTTCCTGTAGAAGCAATGAGGTGAACTATTATTATACTTAACTCAGGTAGCAGCTTTTACCGTGCTCTGGGGTTTCACCTCCACCGAACCCAGAGTATATCTATGCTTCCGCTGTGTTGTGTCTCTGTTCCCATGTCTGATTGGTACATCGACCCAATTGTTCCAGCCACACGCGAACCCTTGTCTGTAAAGACCGAAGGGGGAGGCACGTTACACAAAGCCCTCCTCCCACCAGACCCAGTAACCCATACATCAGTTACTTTGGGGATGAGTGACTGTCCAAGAGTCACCCGGCCGACGCATCACGTCACTAACGAGGTTGTCAGGGCCAGCGAGCTGTCCACATTTAGCAGGTACCGGAGGTGCCATACAACGCCGGGGTAGCTGTCTCGAGATCACCACTACCCACCTGCTGCGTCATCACGACTGCAGCCATTCCAGCAGTGTTGGAGGAGAGGTCAAAGAATGGAAAGCGCGTAGCAGTACTCAAGAATTTCGCCGGAGGATTGATGATTACGTCATCTGAAGCAACAAGAAAGCGGAACTAAGGCGGTTACAGGTTGAAGGTACGGTTTCCCTACAGAGTACCGGGACTCGCCAATAGAAGGTCGCAAAATTGTCTCCTTTGGCCTAAAGTCGGCGGTATGAGGGTATACACAGTTGGTGTTTACGGCCTAGTAACCTGGTGACATCAAGAAACGCCTGAGATGACGTGAGCAATGATGGAAGACGAGATTCACCTGTTCTGCAAACAAGCAACCCGCCTCTACGACCCTCTGACACCACTCCTGTTACGAGACACTGTTGGTACATCCAGCCCTGCTCGGCTGTGGTCATCTGCGACGTCAAGTTTAACATCAAGACTGCCGTGTGAACTGTGGTTGATATGAAGGTGTGTGGACTGTCGGGAGCAAGATCAATGGAATTCATCATCAAGGGGGTAAATGGCCAACTGGTGGATTTATCATCTATAGCTTTGGAGTTGTCTATTGATCTAACCGAAGAAGATGGAACAACACCTTTAGGAGATGCTAAAAACGTTTCGTTGGAGAATGGATTATCGCAAACTCTATTAAAATCTGCTGTTGTGTATTTAAACGAAACAGTAGTTGAAACCAGCTCATTATTCTCATTCTGGTCGTATGTAAAGTTATTATCTACGATTTCTGGGTGTAAGGCTAACCGCTATGATAAACTGTCACAGTTTTTTAACCGTGTCGATCGTGGTAAGATTGAAGCTGGTTATTTCACTAACACCTCGGCTGGGGAGAAGCAACAGATGACTGATATGAAAACGAGTGGTGTGAATACGTGTTTTAAACTAATGTTGGATGTCACATCAGTTAGTGAATACGTTTTGGATAATGTGGATATCAGGGTGCGGCTCGAACTTCAACCTGATAAATGGCTTATACTCAGCGATAATGAACACGCTAATTTTAAATACAATATCAAGTCTACACGTCTATGGGTGGATCGGGTATTGCCATACCCCGAAGGATTAGTAGCCGTTAATAAACCCATGGTGCAGAACAACTCTCCTATTACGTATACTTTTAATAAAACTTTATACAAAACGTATATATTGGGCACAGGTCAGCGCTCGATAACAATGGACCAACCATGGGGGACTGTTATACCAGAGCATTAATATATGATCATCCTTGATATGGAGGCAGTGTCTGGTGCATATAATCGCAACCCGCTTTATTTGGAAAACTGTGAGCTTAGTAAAGTATTAATATCGCAGAATAGCACTAATATTGTCAATATTGGGTGCGACTTCCCTCATAACTGCGCCAAGTTGTATTACACAGCATTACAAGCCTTAGGCTTCGATAAAGACAATATATTGTCTTACGATACATATGTGAATGGTGGAACCATACTGGCCTTTAATTTACAACCTGAGGATATAGATGACACCATTCCGATTGAAAAAAGTGGTAATCTGCGGATCGCTTTGGAATTTATACGTGGTGTGGCTAGAAATATAGTCATTCTAGTTTACGGGTCTACAACAGGTGTGATCAGCATTAACGCCGATCGTCGCATTATTTGTGATACGCGAGGATAAATATTAATATGAATTGTTTGGAAATAAATGAGGCTATCAGAAGTAATTTAGGTGATAAGGTAAACTATCTAGGATGTTTCCTAGCTGATGACGTAAGGAAAATACTGACAAAAATACATAAAAAAAGACCTGTGGTGTTCATAATCAACACTCTGGAGTATGGTTCTCATAATAAAATGGGGAATTGGATAACATTCTATGTAAATAAGGATGAAGGTAGAAGCGAGATAGTTATACTAGACAGCTATGCCAATCCTGCAATAGGATCTTATTCAAGATATTCCGAAGAGTTTATGTCCTACTTCCAAGACTATGCCCTACATATTATGAAGAAAAGGATTCAATCCCTAAATAGTTACTTCTGTGGGAATTACGCCGTTTATTTTGCCTATCATTTTTCCAGACTAGGCTTAGAGGCGGCCCTGCTTCACTTTGATGAAGCATTTAAATATGGTCAGTTTCGCAAGAATGATGAAAAAGTGTTGAAATTCAATTATGCTCAGATGAAAATGCCCGTGTGTAAGCAAACATTCTGCTTAAACGGTACTGATGCTGAGTGTGAAACGTTGTGTGACGAAGTTGGCTAGGATGATAGTGCTGTGAGTAATACTTTATGTTAGGATTGAATGATAAAGATAATAATGTCTGTATTTATTTTTACAACATTGACAACAAAAACTTATAACCTTTTGCCCTTTCTACAAATTGGCTGGTTGACTAGCATGATGGGAAGGTTCGATAGAGTGGAAGAATGACTCCCAATCTGTCTGTCTACTACCTAAACCCTTTCTACAGATTGGTTGGTTGACTAGCATGCCGGGAAGGTTCGATGGACTGAATGAAAGCCTTTCCCCATCTGTCTGCTAGCTAAACCACCCAGAAGAAGTATTATTATTATTATTATTATTATCATTGTAAATCGCTTAAGTGTTTAATAAAATAAATTAATTTATATATAATGTGTTTACTTTTCCCTCGTTTATTGCTCTTAAAAAAAAAAAATGCTATTTGGGCAAAGAATGATGATGCTGGTGCCATGTTGGTCACATTATGATACAGCTTACACATATTAACAGAAATAATACTAAAGGCTTTGCACAGAACAATGGTTGATGGTATGGGGAGAGGAGGGGATGAGGGGTGGGAGTGATTGATAATGATAGGTGTGGACCTGCCGGCGGAAGTAAGAACAACGTTCCTCCTTAACTAATCCACAGTGGTGGGAGAGGCCTGCCGGGGTGAACATCTCCAAGACCTCTCTGAAGACATTGAAAAACGATTAAGGCAAATGGACCACATCCGCAAGAGGCTGCTCTCTCATACCCCCCTCAACACTTATGGCCTCCTGTAGGGGGAACTAATGCACTTCAATGACGGCCTCCTGTAGGGGGAACTAATGGACGTCAATGACGGCCTCCTGTAGGGGGAACTAATGGACGTCAATGATATCCTCTCAGGTATTGGGGGCTCCCCTCTCCCTACACAACATAACCTACATACTCCTCCTCCTCCCTACATGACCGCATACCCAAACACCGGATGCTCACACGCGCCAAACTTCCGGGGAAAATTCTCCCAAACCCTTTGAGACTAGACACCTGCGCCCACATTGCCAGCTGGCTCTCATAGAGCCACCTGACAGCTGGTGTGCACGGTTCTAGTCTCAATTTACGCTACTGTGATGAAGGGGTAGAGTGGGTGGTAGTGGTGGAGGCATAGTGTGGGTGGCAGTGGTGAAGGGGTAGTGTGGGTGGTAGTGGTGAAGGGGTAGTGTGGGTAGCAGTAGTGGAAGGGTAGTTTGGGTTGTAATGGGGAGGGGTAGTTTGGGAGGTAGTGATGGAGAGGTAGTGGGTGGTAATGGTGGCAGGGTAGTGTGTGTGGTAATGGTGGCAGAGTAGTGTGAGTGGTAGTGGTGGCAGGGTACTGTGGGTGGCAGTGGTGGAGGTGAGGTGTGGGTGGTATTGGTGGCAGGGTAATGTGGGTAGTAATGGTGGAAGGGAAGTGTGGGTGGTAGTGGTGAAGGGGTAGTGTGGATGGTAGTGGTGGCAGGGTAGTGTGAGTGGTAGAGATAAAGGGGGTAGTGTGAGTGGTAGTGGAGGAGGGGTTGTGTGATTTGTAGTAGTGAAGGGTTAGTTTGGGGGGTAGTGGTGGAAGGGTACTGTAGGTGGTAGTCGTGAAAGGGTAGTGTGGGTGGTAGTTGTAAAGGAGTAGTGTGGGTGGTAGTGGTGAAGGGGTAGTGTGGGTAGTAGTGGTGGAGGGGTAGTGTGGGTGGTAGTGGTGGAAGGGTATTGTGAGTGGTAGTGGTGGAGGGGCAGTGTGGGTGGTAGTGGTGGAGGAGTAGTGTGGATGGTAGTAATGGAGGGGTAGTGTGCGTGGTAGTGGTGGAGGTGTAGAGTGGGTGGCAGTGGCGAAGGGGTAGTGTGGGTGGTAGAGGTGGAAGGGTCGCGTGGGTCGTAGTTATGGAGACGTAGTGTGGGTAGTAGTGGTAGAGGGGTAGTGTGGATAGTAGTGGTGAAGTGGAAGTGTGGGTGATAGTGGTGGAGGGGTAGTGTGGGTGGTTGTGGTGAAAGGGTAGTGTGGTAGTTGTGAAAGGGTAGCGAGGGTGGTAGTGGTGGAGGGGTGTTGTTGGTGGTAGTGGTGGAAGGGTAGTGTGGTTGGTAATGTGGGTGGTAGTGGTGGAAGGATAGTGTGGTTGGTAGTGTGGGTGGTAGTGGTGGTGGCGTAATGTGGGTGGTAGTGGTGAAGGGGTAGTGTGGGTTGTGTTGGTGAAGGGGTAGTGTGGGTGGTAGTTGTGGAGGGGTAGTGTGAGTGATGGTGTTGAAGGGGTTGTGTGGTGGTAGTGGTGGAAGGGTAGTGTGGTTGGTATTGTGGGTGGTAGTGGTGGAAGTGTAGTGTGGGTGGTAGTAGTAGAGGGGTAGTGTGAGTGATAGTGTTGAAGGGGTTGTGTGGGTGGTAGTGGTAAATGGGTAGTGTGGGTGGTAGTGGTGAAGGGGTAGTGTGGGTTGAGGTGGTGAAGGGGTAGTGTGGGGTGGTAGTGGTAAAGGGGTAGTGTGGGTGGTAGTGGTGGAGGGGTAGTGTAGGAGGTAGTAGTGGAAAGGTAGTGTGGGTGGTAGTGATGGAGGGGTAGTGTGGGTGGTAGTGGTGAAGGGTAGTATGGGTGGTAATTGTGAAGGGGTAGTGTGTGTTGGAAATTTCCAACATTAATAAACTACTATTGTATTATAATAAATCATCATCATTATATACTAACTACAGTAGTTATTAATTTCACTAATGGCAGTGTAAACATAAATTAAACCATTTCATCTGCGTATTAGTGCTAGAATTCTCATGAAATCGAGTAGCAACATTGCGTCAGATAATGTCTAGTTTGACACGTTTATTACCAATGTGTTAGAGAATTGAATGTGGTTCTCTAAAATTATCAGGATTCCGTGTAATAATTACCTACGGATAATATGACTCCCGATAATCTAAAACCGAGAGTTATTAACTAAAATTGTTATCAAGTAGCAGTTTTATCTGTTACGTGCGGATGCTATGGAGAATAAAAATCATCTCCATTTCTCGTTTAAGACCATTAAGCGAGAATATGATAATATTTAAGTCCGTATAATTGCAACCCAGTTCTCATTAACGTATTACATCCATAATTGCGCGGAAAAGAATTGTTCGTGATTAATAATTTCTATCGTGAATGCGAGAGACGGATTGAGGGAAGGCGGAGACGCCATTACACACGAGGCTTCCCTGGCGTGAAGAGTGGCGAGACACGTGATAGTAACTGGGGAGTTTTTATCGATAAGAATTACGTTGATACCCGGTTAACAGTTAACTATTACTTATTCACGTGTTCTATAGTGCCCAGCCAGTTAATAACGCGTCAACAATTGAAGCCACAACCCGTAATTACACGTACATAGCAGTGGGCGCCTGGGACTGGCTGACGCGGTTTCGGCAGACCTCAGTATTTGATACGCCCATGTTAAGTATACCATTCTCGTTTGATGCATCATCCTAGATTGTATATTTGTGAGTAGTCTGTCGTTATACAGCAAGGATACCTAATACACAACGTTAGTTGAATTTCAACAATTTCTCCATTTTCATGAATATTTGAAATAAATCGTAGCCTAATCCAATGCTACTTAAATTTCTCTGATTTCAGCGTGTATACGAGGAGTCGGCAAGTTGTTTCTCATCATTCATGATATTCACCTCGGGTTCTTTCTTTATTGGGAGCCTGTGACCATGAGGACGAATGACGAAATGGCGTTATAGAAATTGTCTTACAGCTAAGACCTCTATTTCGTACAAATTTATCTAATATTATTACTGATTTCTATGTAATTCATATTGGATCTTTACATTGAATATATTATTGCCAGAAATGATTTGGTAATTAATGTGTTTTACTTTGACTGTTGCTCAGTAATTCATAATCTTTAATATTCATAATTTGAGTTATCATATTTTTGAATCTATTCTAGTTTAGATTTACTATGTTACTTACTCTACAATGAACTAGTGACGAACCACACTGGTTCCTAGATATATTTGAACTTCTAGAAATACCCCCCAATGTTGATATTTGAAGCTTTGACTTTAATTAATTAATAATACAGTCTATTCATTATTTTCAAGTGATTCTTCTTTTAATTATTATCCATAGACACTGGTTCTCTAGAGTCATTCTAATGATCACTTTTATTCGTGTTCCCTCTTTTCTCAAAAGTGGGTGGTCCTTCGATTTATTAAATACAATAAACAAATATTTGAATAGATGAGTCAAGCCCCAGAAATCCAACATTATGGTCCTTATCGAACCAGATACATACTAATTAACATTACTAATTAGTCATAACTAATCATCGTGTGAAGTAGTCTAGGCTAACCACATTTTATTAATTGTGGCTACCGGCAGTGTACCACATAAGTTAGCCTAATTCACACCAATTTATTTGCTGCTTATACCTCATGTATAAAGTAGCACTAGTGAGACACAGTCAATTGCCCACAACACTCAGACCTATACCTCACACTGAGGTAAGAATCTTCAGGTCACCAGGAGCAACAGCTCATAATTTCTATAATAATTCCACATTAACACCTGCGTTAGAGTGGCCTCACCATCTAACTATTATTTATTTAGGTGGTAATGACATCCATCCTACTCGACACCCAGCTGAGGTAATTAATCACCTTAAAACAATAATTTCCTCATTTAAACTTGTTAGCAGTTCAGTAGTGTTCACATTGGTGGAACCTCGCCAACTGAGCAATAATAATCGTTGGGGAGTGAGTCCAGAATATTACCAAAGAACTGCCAAATATATAAACTTTAGGCTGAGGAAGAGAGTACGATTGGATGCCACTTACATTCAATTTACAGCCAGACCATACAAGCAAAACCTGGCAAGAGATGGTGTACACCTGTCAGGTGAGTCTAGGTCACATGTAGTTGACAAATTGATCAACACAATCAACCACCATAAAAGGCTGTGGCTGGCAAGCCAAATTAATTGTACATAATTGTATTTTCACCTGTGTGTGCAAGTGCACCTTTATAAACTATAAAATCTAAAATAAACAAAAACACAGCACAACTATATATTCACATTATTGCACGACAAATTAATCTATGCCAACCTTTATTAGGTAGGAATTTAGGCTGTGATTGTGCTGAATTTGGCACAAATGCAGACTAAATTAATTCGTAGTTTCTTAGGTAGAGATTTTACAACTAGTCTTGGACTAGTTAGTAGTGCATACATTATACATTCTTGTGCTGACCCTATCAAGGGTGGGATTCAAACTTTATGGTAACTCTGATTAGAGTATATCCATATTAATTATTTGTGTACTCATTATTTGTGTGTATGCATTTTGAGTGCTGCTGAATGATCACCATTACATCTAATGGTGATAAAGAAGAGCTAGCCAGAAGAAAGTTAATGATGAAATTCAAGCACTGCTCAAAATCCTTAGCTACTTATTGTTCGGTAGGTGCATTTAACCTCGAGTGAGGTAGAGTGTAATTTAGCCAGATTAATTTAGGCTATACTCAATATTACTTGTCAACTAATGAGCAAATACCCAAGCTTCATTAGTAACACTTATTCAAGTCCTATGAAATTTGGACTTAAAGCCACCATAGCTACTCCTGAACAATTAAGGAGAACCTATATTGGCCTTAACGGTCATTTAACTAAGACTAATTAATAAGTCTGATACCTTGTCTAAAGCAACTCCCATTGGTTACTATCGACTAGAAACATCAGTGAGAGTGGCTGATTTAAAATTTGATCAAGTTAGATCTACAAGCCAGTCTTATCTCGACCTACTGAATGCAACTGAAACTGATCCTGATGAAATAGATCAAATTCTAGCAGATATTTCACGGTATGAAGATGAGACTCAAGATAAACTTGACATACTATCTAATATCGTAACATAATCTAAATCTAATGCAAATAATACTATGTCTCAATCCAGTAATCAATTACCTGAGGTTCGTCTACCTACTTTAGACTTACCTACATTTGCAGGGCTGGATGAAGAAAATTGGGACACATTTTGGACTTCATTTGAAGTTCATATACATAAGAAATCTTCTCTTGACAGAATTTCTAAATTCTCATACCTGATTAGTCTTCTCAAAGGGGAGGCTAAAAAGGTCATAAATAACCTAGCTCTCACTGAGAGTAATTATGAGGAAGCTATAAAACTGCTAAAGTTAAACTATTGCAACAAGGAGTTGAGTATAGCTAACCTTTTGTTACCAGTTGCTGGATCTGAATGCACCAAGTAACCGACCAGACTCACTTCAAAGCTTCAGGCTAGAAGTTGTCTCTCTAGTGAAGGCCTTAGGTACTAAAGTTGATGTACCAGCCTCAGAATGGTCAATCAAGTTACTTTTACAGAGGAAATTACCTCGAAATATCTTAGCAGAAATCTGCTCACACTATAAAACCGAATTTCTCACTCTCGAGCAAATATTCAAGGGACTGAGAATAATGGTTAACAGGTTGAAGATTCATGATAAGAATAAACCTGAGTCTAAACCACCTAATATTGACAACTCAGTCAAAACCAAATCGACTTTGAATAAGTCCAATAAATTCAAACCTAAGACTACTCCATCCACTGGAAAAAGGAGTTGTAGTGTAGGTATTTATTCTGTATCTCCCTCTGACGTTACAACTGATATGTCCACTAAAAGGACAAACTCAGCCAGAGAGAGAAAGTGTCTGTTCTGTGAACAAGAACATGTCACCTACAAATGCACTGTTTATCCTAACTTTAATACCAGGATTAAACGGCTACAAGAATTACACAGATGCACCAAGTGCATGGGTTCTCATGATCCCAGTAAATGTGTAGTGCAGCTACGGTTATGCAGTAGATGCAACAAAGGTGTACATCATTATGCCTTATGTAGAAAAACTTCTACTCAATCTATGACACCTGGGGAGAATTCTATGAATTCTACCACAGTACAATATTGCAAGGTACATAAAGAAATAAATGTACTTGCTACTGAGTCAGGCAATAATACCACTCTGCCTACAGCTCAACTCAAACTAATTGACAGGAAATCTAGAGTTAACACTAGAGGTCTCTTTGATCAAGGATCACAGAAAACCTTCATCACACAACAATTAGTCGATCAGTTAAAATTAAAACCTGCCAAAAGTGTGAGACTGAATATATCTGGGTTCTTGACTAATAGTGGACTTCGTGAATACCAAGTAGTCAAGGTGTTAGTGAGACTTGGATCTTCCACTAGTCCAATACAAGCGGTAGTAGTAGATAAACTTCCTTCAGACCTGCAGGTCACAGGACTAGCTCGCACTGCGAGATATCTTAAATGAAACTGCATGAGGCTAGCAGATTACAAAATAAATTCTGACTGCCTCACAGATGTTGGTATACTTATAGGCGCTGACCATTATTATAAATTTATAACGGGATGCACCAGACAACATGGAATGGATTTGTTGTCATCTGCTGGAGGCAAGTTGCTTACTGGACCGGTGCTTTTTCCAACAAAATCCAGCGTCAACCAACCAACAATATAATAGTGGCGTGACTAGGCTTGGAACAGTCGCCCCCTACATTTCAGAGAAATATCTGAAGATAATGAGTCTGATCCACCTGTACATCGTCTGTGGGATTTAGACACTTTAGGTATTGTCCCTGAACAACCAAGCCCTGATGATATGTGGACTTACCAGCAGTATCTGGATACCGTTGTCTATAAGGACAAACAATACTGGGTGAGACTACCATGGAAGTTGAATCATCCACAACTTCCAGTTAATTATTTCATGGCAGCCTCTCAATTACAGTCTCAATTAATACGGGTGAAGAAACAGCCAGATAAATTGAACATGTATCATCAATTAATTCAACAACAACTCAATAGTAAATTTATCGAAGTTGTTGATAATGATGACCGAAAAATAGGTCACTATTTACCCCATCACGCTGTGGTGAAAGATTCATTGACAACGCCAATATATTGTCTTCAACTGCAGTGCCAAAGTGAAGGCAAACAGCGTGTCCTTGAATGAATGTCTCCAAACGGGACCTAGCCTAACACAAAGGCTACATAATGTACTATTACGATTCCGCACTGGTATTTTCGCTTATACTGCTGATATCAGTAAAGCTTTCCTTAGAGTAGGCTTGCAAGAAGAGGATCGTAATTACACCAAATTTCTCTGGATTAAGGACCCACTGGATTCTGACAGTGATGTCATAACCTACTGATTTGCCTCTGCGCTATTCGGAACGACTTCCTCCCCGTTTCTACTTAAAGCCACATTAGATACACATTTGAGGAAGTCAAATAGCCCTTATAAAACAGAGATCAGTGACAACTTGTTTGTCGATAATTTCCAGGGAACTACAAATGACAAATCCAAATTGGTAGAAATTTACCATGAGGATAACCGTGAGTTATTAGGAGCCAATATGCCACTACAATCATGGGCCTCAAACAATAAATCATTAAACCAGATAGTCGAGAAAGAATTCCCGGGTTATCAGGTGCCTAATCAATTAAAAGTTCTGGGCGTGGAATGGAACACAGGTACTGACGAGATGAATGTCAAGTCAGTACAAACCAATAATTCATCCCTTACCATGAGAAAATTACTCTCGTATGTCAGTCAACCATTTGACCCTTTAGGCTTACTTAGACTTAGTCCTATATTAATAAGGGGCAAACTCTTAATGCAGGAATGCTGGCAGAAACATGCGGGATGGGATGATCCGTTGCCAATTGAGTTGCAGGATAAATGGCAAATACTCGCAACGGATTTCAATCAATTAGGTGTTTTGAAATTTCCTCGTAATGCTTCAGGACAAGACTTACCCACAAATTTGCACGTTTTTTGCGATGCCTCTGGCAAAGCGTATGGTGCTGCAGACTACTTAGTCAATAGTGCACAATCAATTTTACTCACATCTAAAGCAAGAGTTGCTCCAATCAAGAAGAGATCTTTACCTCAAATGGAGTTAACTGCATTGCTGGTGGGAGTAAGATTGGCTCATTGCCTGACCAAGACACTCAATAATATTCACTTTGGTGAAATCGTAGTGTGGTCAGAAAATGAGGCAGTCTTACAATGGGTAAGAAATAACAACAACAAAACTCCCTACGTTAGTAATCGCGTTAGGGAAATTCATGAATTATCTGCTGGATATAAATTCAGACATGTCCCCACTAAGGACAATCCTGCATATTACTTATCACGAGGTTTAACATTAAAACAGCTAATCAAGTCTTCGATGTGGTTTAATGGACCTTCATGGCTTGTTAGTGGTCAGTGGCCCAAACAGAAGCCACAAGTCATAGTGACCAGTATCACTACTCCCATGAAAGAACCAGAACCTCATCGAATGTCAGCTATTAATCCTCACAATTATTCTAACTTGAGTAAGTTATTAAGAGTGACAGTACATGTGTTTGACTTTCTTGCTAAGATAGGAATCAGACATAAGTTTCCCAATCCTATCATCTACTGGATCAAACGTGCACAACAAGAGACATATGGAAGTGAATATGAAAATCTTCCAGATAAATTAACCAAGTCTCTAGGTATCTGGTATGATACCAACACTCATAATATATTAAGGTGTGGAGGACGTTTGCTTCATGCAAAAATTGATTTGGATACAAAGAATCCGATCCTTCTACCACGTCACCACATTATTACAAAACTTCTAGTTTTACATCACCATCAATATGGTACTTTGCATGGCGGAGTGTTAGACACTCTCACCGACCTAAGACAGAAATATTGGCTTCCTCAAGGTCGTCACACTGTCAAATCAATCATTAAGTTCTGTGTAATCTGCAAAAGATACAACGCTCGAGTGTGTCCTTAACCAGGACCTCCACCACTCACTAAGGAGAGAGTAGTTCATCTTCGTCCCTTTGAGACCACTGGTGTCGATTACACAGGAGCCTTGCTTCTCACTGGCAATCCAGATAAGATACCAGTGAAAGCTTATATTTGCCTCTTCACGTGTGCTACCACACGAGGCGTACATCTAGAAGTGACTTCTGACATGAGTGCCGAAGCCTTCATCCAAGCTTTTCGTAGATTTGCAGCTCGCAGATCCTGTCCCAAACTAATGATATCTGATAATGGTTCAAATTTTGTGGCAGGAGAAGCCTGCCTACGAGAGATATGGAATCATCCAGAAGTGCAGTCTGTCCTGCAGAGACGAAAATGCCACTGGAAATTTATTGCTCCCAGAGCCCCCTGGCAAGGTGGGTTCTACGAACGTATGATAGGGACTGTCAAGAAATATTTAAGGAAGACCTTGCATCGACAGAAAATTAGTTACTCCGAACTCCAAACACTCGTCGTGGAAATTGAGGCGCGAGTCAACAATCGCCCATTAACTTACCTATCAGATGATTTCTCACAGAGAGAGCCTCTGAGTCCCTCGCATTTAATTCATGGAGGCCTGCTGAGCCCTCTGATACCTTTGGCAGAAGAGGACCCCGTCGACCCTTCCCATGTAACCAGGAGTGACTTAGTAGAAAGTTACCAACATCTCTCGAGAGTAATTAAAAGGTGGAATGAGGTGTGGACTCGAGAGTACCTCACCGCTCTACGAGAGTACCACTATGGAGCTTCGAGCCCTTATAATAAAGTTCAACTCAAACCAGGAGACCTAGTATTGGTTGACAGTGATGGACCAAGGTCAGAAGGGCCTATAGGCATAATTGTTGCTATCCACCCAGATCACCAAGGCATCCTGAGAGTAGTACGGGTTTTGTGCCGAGGCACTACTACCCTACAGACATTAGAGAAGTTGGTACCTCTCGAATTAGCAGAACGAGAGTGTTTATCAGAACCAGCTTCACCAACAGTTTCCGAGGATAACAATTCTGACCCACCGAGCACTCGCCCAACTAGAGCAGCTGCTCAACAATGCAAACAGAAACTACAAGCCTATTATAGCTCTGACTAAGAGCAAATAATTTCCCATCCAATTTGAGTAATCATGATGATGCTGTGTTGTGATGTCAAGTAACAAATCAGTTACAAGTCACAATGATCCAAGACATTGTGACACTAGTCAAGGAGTATATTGTAGGCTTTAGTAGTCATTAACTTTAGATGATTCACAATTCCATGTTTTCCATTTAACATGAGTTCCTTTACAAGACTTAAATTCTTGTATGTCCTTGACAATTACGGTACATCCGTTACGTGTGTACTAACGTACTAACATACTAACCTTAATACTAACTTCGGGATAGGTACGTCAGTACTCAACATTGCACTGCGACCCGAGTTTTCTCCCCCCGGAGTTATGATTTTTCCAACATTAATAAGCTACTATTGTATTATAATAAATCATCATCATTATATACTAACTACAGTAGTTATTAATTTCACTAATGGTAGTGTAAACATAAATTAAACCATTTCATCTGCGTATTAGTGCTAGAATTCTCATGAAATCGAGCAGCAACATTGCGTCAGATAATGTCTAGTTAGACACGTTTATTAACAATGTGTTAGAGAATTGAATGTGGTTCTCTAAAATTATCAGGATTCCGTGTAATAATTACCTACGGATAATATGACTCCCGATAATCTAAAACCGAGAGTTATTAACTGAAATTGTTATCAAGTAGCAGTTTTATCTGTTACGTGCGAATGCTATGGAGAATAAAAATCATCTCCATTTCTCGTTTAAGACCCTTAAACGAGAATATGATAATATTTAAGTCCGTATTATTGCAACCCAGTTCTCATTAACGTATTACATCCACAATTGTGTGGAAAAGAATTGTTCGTGATTAATAATCTCTGAGGTGAATGCGAGAGACGGATTGAGGGAAGGCGGAGACGCCAGATACACGAGGCATCCCTGGCGTGAAGAGTGGAGAGACACGTGATAGTAACTGGGGAGTTTTTATCGATAAGAATTACGTTGATACCCGGTTAACTGTTAACTATTACTTATTCACGTGTTCTATAGTGCCCGGCCAGATAATAACGTGTCAACAATTGAAGCCATGACCCGTAATTACACGTACACAGTAGTGGACGCCTGGGACTGGCTGACGCGGTTTCGGCAGACCTCAGTATTTGATACGCTCATGTTAAGTATACCATTCTCGTTTGATGTATCATCCTAGATTGTATATTTGTGAGTAGTCTGTCGTTATACAGCAAGGATACCTAATACACAACGTTAGTTGAATTTCAACAATTTCTCCGTTTTCATAAATATTTGAAATATATCGTAGCCTAATCCAATGCTATTTAAATTTCTCTGATTTCAGAGTGTATACGAGGAGTCGACAAGTTGTTTCTCATCATTCGTAATATTCACCTCGGGTTCTTTCTTTATTGGGATCCTGTGACCACGAGCACGAATGACGAAATGGCGTTATAGAAATCGCCTTACAGCTAAGACCTCTATTTCGTACAAATTTATCTAATATTATTACTGATTTCTATATAATTCATATAGGATCTTTACATTGAATAAATTATTGCCAGAAATGATCATTTGGTAATTAATGTGTTTTGCTCTGACAGTTGCTCAGTAATTCATAATCTTTAATATTCATAATTTGAGTTATAATATTTTTGAATCTATTCTAGTTTAGATTTACTATGTTACTAACACAACAATGAACTAGTGACGTACCACACTGGTTCCTAGATATATTTGAACTTCTAGAAATACCCCTCCAATGTTGATATTTGAAGCTTTGACTTTAATTAATTAATAATACAGTCTATTCATTATTTTCAAGTGATTCTTCTTTTAATTATTATCCATAGACACTGGTTGTCTAGTGTCATTCTAATGATCACTTTTATTCGTTTTCCCTCTTTTCTCAAATGTGGGTGGTCCTTCGATTTATTAAATACAATAAGCAAATAATTGAATATATGAGTCAAGCCCCAGAAAACCAACAGTGTGGGTGGTAGTGGCGGAAGGATAGTTTGGGATGTAGTTGTGGAGGGGTAGTGTGGGTAGTAGTGGTGAAGGAGTATAGTGGGTGATAGTGGTGGAGGGGTATTGTGGGTGGTTGTGGTGGAGGGGCAGTGTGGGTGGTAGTGGAGAAGGGGTAGTGTGGGTGGTAGTTGTGGAGGGGTAGTGTTGGTGGTAGTGGTGGAAGGGTATTGTGAGTGGTAGTGGTGGAGGGGCAGTGTGGGTGGTAGTGGTGGCGGAGTAGTGTGCGTGGTAGTAGTCGAGGGGTAGTGTGCGTGGTAGTGGTGGAGGCGTAGTGAGGGAGGCAGTGGTGAAGGGGTAGTGTGGGTGTAAGGGTAGTGTGGGTGGTAGTGGTGAAGGGTAGTGTGGGTGGTAGTGGTGAAGGGGTAGTGGGGAAGAAGGGGTAGTGTGGGTGGTAGTAGTGGAAAGGTAGTGTGGGTGGTAGTATTGAAGGGGTAGTGTGGGTGGTAGCAGTGGCAGGGTAGTGTGAGTGGTAGTGGTGGCAGGGTAGTGTGGGTGGCAGTGGTGGAAGTGACGTGTGGGTGGTAGTGGTGGCAGGATTGTGTGAGTGGTAGTGGTGAAGGGGTAGTGTGGGTGGTAGTGGTGAAGGGGTAGTGTGGGTGGTAGTGGTGAAGGGGTAGTAGGGGTTGTGGTGGTGAAGGGGTAGTGTGGTTGGTAGTGGTGGAGGGGTAGTGTGGTGGGCAGTGTTGGAGTAGTAGTGTGGGTGGTAGTGGTGGAGGCGTAGTGTGGGTGGTAGTGATGGAGGTGTAGTGGGGGTGGTAGTGGTAGAAGGGTAGTGTGGATAGTAGTGGTGAAGGGGGAGTGTGGGTGGTAGTGGTGAAGGGTAGTGTGGGTGGTAGTGTTGGATGGGTAGTGTGTGATAGTGGTGGAGAGGTAGTGTGGTTGGTAGTGGGGGAAGGGTAGTTTGGGTTATAGTGGTGGAGGGGTAGTGTGCGTGGTAGTGGTGAAAGGGTAGTGTGGGTGGTAGTGGTAGAAATGTAGTGCGTGTGATAGTGGTGGAGGGGTAGTGTGGTTGGTAGTTGAGGAAGGGTAGTTTGGGTTGTAGTGGTGGAGGGGTAGTGTGGGTGGTTGTGGTGGAGGGGTAGTATGGGTGGTAGTGGTGAATGGGTAGTGTGGGTGGTAGTAGTGGAAAGGTAGTGTGGGACGTAGTGGTTGAGGGGGAATGTGGGTGGTAATGGTGAAGGGGTAGTGTGGGTGGTAGTGGTGGAGGGGTAGTGTGGGTGGTAGTGGTGATGGGGTAGTGTGAGTGGTAGTGGTGAAGGGGTAGTGTGGGTGGTAGTGGTGGAGGGGTAGTGTGGGTGGTAGTGGTGATGGGGTAGTGTGAGTGGTAGTGGTGGAGGGGTAGTATGGGTGGTAGTGGTGAATGGGTAGTGTGGGTGGTAGTAGTGGAAAGGTAGTGTGGGACGTAGTGGTTGAGGGGTAGTGTGGGTGGTAATGGTGAAGGGGTAGTGTGGGTGGTAGTGGTGAAGGGGTAGTGTGGGTGGTAGTGGTGATGGGGTAGTGTGAGTGGTAGTGGTGAAGGGGTAGTGTGGGTGGTAGTGGTGGAGGGGTAGTGTGTGGTAGTGGTGGAGGTGTAGTGTGGGTGGCAGTGTTGGAGGGGTAGTGTGGTTGGTAGTGGTGAAGAGGTAGTGTGGGTGGTAGTGGTGGAAGGGTAGTGTGGGTGGTAGTGGTGGAAGGGTATTGTGAGTGGTAGTGGTGGAGGGGCAGTGTGGATGGTAGTGGTGGCGGAGTAGTGTGCGTGGTAGTAGTCGAGGGGTAGTGTGCGTGGTAGTGGTGGAGGCGTAGTGAGGGAGGCAGTGGTGAAGGGGTAGTGTGGGTGTAAGGGTAGTGTGGGTGGTAATGGTGAAGGGTAGTGTGGGTGGTAGTGGTGAAGGGGTAGTGGGGAAGAAGGGGTAGTGTGGGTGGTAGTAGTGTAAAGGTAGTGTGGGTGGTAGTATTGAAGGGGTAGTGTGGGTGGTAGCAGTGGCAGGGTAGTGTGAGTGGTAGTGGTGGCAGGGTAGTGTGGGTGGCAGTGGTGGAAGTGACGTGTGGGTGGTAGTGGTGGCAGGATTGTGTGAGTGGTAGTGGTGAAGGGGTAGTGTGGGTGGTAGTGGTGAAGGGGTAGTGTGGGTGGTAGTGGTGAAGGGGTAGTAAGGGTTGTGGTGGTGAAGGGGTAGTGTGGTTGGTAGTGGTGGAGGGGTAGTGTGGTGGGCAGTGTTGGAGTAGTAGTGTGTGTGGTAGTGGTGGAGGCGTAGTGTGGGTGGTAGTGATGGAGGTGTAGTGGGGGTGGTAGTGGTAGAAGGGTAGTGTGGATAGTAGTGGTGAAGGGGGAGTGTGGGTGGTAGTGGTGAAGGGTAGTGTGGGTGGTAGTGTTGGATGGGTAGTGTGTGATAGTGGTGGAGAGGTAGTGTGGTTGGTAGTGGGGGAAGGGTAGTTTGGGTTATAGTGGTGGAGGGGTAGTGTGCGTGGTAGTGGTGAAAGGGTAGTGTGGGTGGTAGTGGTAGAAATGTAGTGCGTGTGATAGTGGTGGAGGGGTAGTGTGGTTGGTAGTTGAGGAAGGGTAGTTTGGGTTGTAGTGGTGGAGGGGTAGTGTGGGTGGTTGTGGTGGAGGGGTAGTATGGGTGGTAGTGGTGAATGGGTAGTGTGGGTGGTAGTAGTGGAAAGGTAGTGTGGGACGTAGTGGTTGAGGGGGAATGTGGGTGGTAATGGTGAAGGGGTAGTGTGGGTGGTAGTGGTGGAGGGGTAGTGTGGGTGGTAGTGGTGATGGGGTAGTGTGAGTGGTAGTGGTGAAGGGGTAGTGTGGGTGGTAGTGGTGGAGGG
>NC_091179.1:38779675-38824534 GCF_040958095.1 Procambarus clarkii
TGAATTTCACTTTGCCTCAAGTCTCCGAAATTCAGTTGATGTTCCTGGAATATTACTGCCCTCAGGCTGCTCATGGGCAGTCCAAGTTGGAAATCAATTCCCTCTTCACGAGCAAAAGTCTTGGCCAACTCATCAGTTCTATCATGTATTCGGAGATCAATATGGGAAGGAATCCACAGGAGACAGACCCAGACTCCATCATTGATTATTTCATTATATCTGTGTCTAGCTTCAGAGATAAGCACGTCTCAGTTAAGCCTTGGGGAGCTGAGGGCAGTCAAGGATGACAAGGAGTCACTTACAATTAGCGTGTCAACTTTGGATTCATATACGCGCTCGAGTGCAAGGATTATGGCAACTAATTATGTTTGAAGAGTGGAGGCCCAGTTACTTAGTCGCGCACCACACTCATGGAAGAAGGAACCATCTCTCTCTGTCACAACAACTGCACTTCCAGCTGCACCATAGAACTGATGCAAGGATCCATCAGTGTAAATAATCTGGGAAATTGAGTGCTCCCTGACTAAAGCATCAATTTGGCTTAAGGCATTGTACTTTGCTCCTTATCGAAGCAAGGCTTGTTCTTTAATCAGTTTCTTGGGTGGGAAAGGGAGGGACAGTAATTTGGAAAGGAGTGATCTCCCATGAGGCAGGAAAGTGTTGTTGTCTCTCTTGGTGGAGGTGATGAATATTATACATTCTGAGCACAGTGGCAGCCTTGGTAATCCATTTGGAGGGATGCTGACCTTCAAGGAAGAAGGGTTGGAGGGCTTCAGTGCAGGGGTTAGGGTGGGTTAGTCAAAGCATCTTGATACCAATCAAAGCATTAATTTCAATGATACGATCACTTATACATGAAATATTCAGTTCCTTCCTCATGTTTAGCAATTTAGTTGTACGGGGGCATCCGAGGATAATCCTCATGGCTTCGTTTTGCATCTTTTCCAGCCTCCAAGCATTCTCTCAGGCACTAGAGCAAGCATGGGTGCAGCATAATCAATCAGTGACCTAATATATGAGAGATACACCATTATGCCAATTCTCACATTTGCACCATAGCTTGGATGGTAGCCTGCCACAGCCTTGAGAGCACGGGGCCTCTCTCTACATTGGCGACCCAGTCTGGCTACAACATTGCGGTACAGTAGAACCTCAAGCCCAAGGTATTTGTATCTGGTTACATAGTCGAGCAGAGAGCCATCATCCAACTGCATTTTGCGAACGGCCCCACCCCGTCTGGGTGGGTGTCGGTTCAGGATCTTTGTTTTCTCTACTGAGATGACCAAGCATAGTTCCTGACATGTGTACAATGCAGAGTTCAGAACATTTTGGGTGTTGGTATACCCATTGGTGTGGATCAGTATATCATCCGTATAGCTAATGATGTGTTCGCTGGGCCTTCTAGTTACTAAGCTTAAAAGTACATTGATTAACACATTGAACAGAGAAGGACTAAGGACACCTCCCTGTGGAGTGACAAGTTCAAAATCTCTCTTTCACTCCTATGCCCTTGGTACAGTACAGATGACTTCCTGTTGGATAGATAGCCTCTTATCCACCGTAGAAGCCATCCTCCAACATTCATTTTAGCAAGTTCGCTCAGAATGATGTGTGCGTTAGCAATGTCAAAGGCTGACTTAAGATCTAGGAAAGTGGTATATGACCTATCAGTATGCAGGGTGAGAAATGTGGTAATACAGTGATGTACACTCTTTCCATGCGTAAAGCCATATATCTGGGGAGACAACATGTTACTAATTCTGTAAAGTAGACGGTTGAAAACCATCCTCTCTAGACACTTACAGAGACAACTAGTGAGGGAGATTGGGTGAAGAGCACTCTGCTGGTTTGGTTTAGGAATGGGAATAATAAGACTGTTGGTCCATGACTTTGGAAGCTCCCCAGTTACATAGCTCATATTATACAATTCAAGCAAGGGATTCCCTGGAACTAGCAGAAGCATACGCAGTATGCCGTAAGTAACTCCATCCTCCCCGGGAGATGTAGCTTAGCCTTTATGTAGAAAAGAGTCTAGTTCGTATTAAGTAAAAAGAGTGTCACAGTCATCCTTTTGATGAATCATGAAGTCAAGAATCCTTGCTCTATCAACATATCTATTATTTAATTAAATCAGTGTGGGTAGAGGAAGACTGTCAAAGCTGGAAGTCGTGGCCCAAGCATCAACAAGCTCATTTGCTCTGTGCAGAGGATTAGGGTAAGCCGGGGAGCCGGTCGGCCGAGCGGACAGCACGCTGGACTTGTGATCATGTGGTCCTGGGTTCGATCCCAGGCGCCGGCGAGAAACAATGGGCAGTTTTTTTCACCCTATGCCCCTGTTACCTAGCAGTAAATAGGTACCTGGGTGTTAGTCAGCTGTCTCGGGCTGCTTCCTGGGGGTTGAGGCCTGATCGAGGACCGGGCCGCGGGGACACTAAAAGCCCCGAAATCATCTCAAGAAACTCAAGATAACCTCAAGGGTGCGAGATCTCTGCAGCATTTTTTCCTTTGATCTTGTTGATATCCTTCCATGCCCGACTTAGTGGCGTGTGAGAATTGAGACCACTGACAAAAGTTTCCCAGTCTGTCTGCTTCAGCTCTACCATACGTTCCCTGGCCTCAGCCAGAGCCGTTCGAAAGAGCTTAAGCATTTCAGCAGTGCGGGTCCTTCTATAAACTAGTCCAATTCGTCTGGTAATGCGTTTTAGTGCATGCAATTTAGAATCATTATAATAAGCTTAAGTGCTATGACCAGTGTAATTTGGGTTACGTGGGCTGGACGATGGATCAAGTGATTCTATAAACTGCTGGATAGTACCTGTGAGCTCATCGTTAAAATCCTCAACTGATGAAGGCTCAGATGAACTGTACCATTCCGACACATGAGCAACAAGATTGTCTCGTTGATCGATGGGCACAGCCAGCCTCTTCCGCTTGAACACTCCGCCGGGGAGGATAGAGCTGCCAATGTTTACAGTGGCTAATATGGCCAGATGATCAGACGCCATATCTGGCACTATTGACGAGGCGCACACGGTGTGGGAGACGTTGACACCGAGACAGATCAAGAATACCTCCATAGATATGCGTCGGTTCAAGGTCACCCACAATCTGTGCATCATCGTGACTACTTAATAGTGACACTAGTTGGTTGCCGTTACGATTACTGAACTGCGAATTACCAATATTCCTATGCCTAGCGTTATAATCACCTTTAATGATGGTAGGCTCAGTCTGAATACAGATAGGAAGGTCAGCATAATTAAAGTTACAAGGAGTTGATTATTTAGTACATAGTCGTTTTTCTCTTAAACTGGATGATAGAGCGGGAGTCTTTAACGTGATTGGGAATACATACATACATACATACATACATACATACATACATACATACATACATACATACATACATACATACATACATACATACATACATACATATATACATACATACATATATACATACATACATACATGCATACATACATACATGCATACATACATACATACATACATACATAGACATTCCTCTCAATGTTTGCTGACGATGCCAAAATTATGAGGATTAAGACAGAGGAGGACTGCTTGAGGCTTCAAGAAGACCTAGACAAACTAAAGGAATGGTCGAACAAATGGTTGTTAGAGTTTAACCCAACCAAATATAATGAAGATAGGTGTAGGGAGCAGGAGGCCAGTTACAAGGTATCATTTGGGAGATGAAATTCTACACGAGTCAGAGAGAAAGACCTGGGGATTGATATCACGCTAGACCTGTCCTCTGAAGCCCATATCAAGAGCATAACATCAGCAGCATATGCCAGGTTGGCAAACATAAGAACGGCATTTAGACACTTGTGCAAGGAATCATTCAGAACTTTGTATACCACCTATGTCAGACCAATCCTGGAGTATGCAACCCCAGCATGGAGTCAATATCTAGTCAAGCATAAGACCAAACTGGAAAAAGTTCAAAGGTTTGCCACCAGACTAGTACCCGGGCTGAGAGGTATGAGCTACGAGGAGAGACTTTAGAAGTCTCGCTTTCTAGAAGAAACCATCCCGTTTCGTTTCTAGAAGAAACGCTAGAAGACAGAAGAGTTAGTGGGAATATGATCACCACGTACAAGATTCTCAGAAGAATTGACAGGGTAGATAAAGACGGGCTATTTAACATAAGGGGCACACGCACTAGGGGACACAGGTGGAAACTGAGTGCCCAAATGAGCCACAGAGATATTAGAAAGAATTTTTTTTAGTGTCAGAGTAGTTGACAAATGGATTGCATTAGGCAGTGATGTGGTGGAGGCTGACTCCATACACAGTTTCAAGTGTAGATATGATAGAGCCCAATAGGCTCAGGATCCTGTACACCTGTTGATTGACAGTTCAGAGGCGGGATCAAAGAGCCAGAGCTCAACCCCTGCAAGCACAAATAGGTGAGTACATACATACATACATACATACATACATACATACATACATACATACATACATACATACATACATACATACATGCATGCATGCATGCATGCATGCAAGCATGCATACATACATACATATACGACCAATCAGCATATAGCTATTTCGTGATAAAATCCAATACAGTTTATATTAGTGAGACGCCACTGTGATGAGTTTAAATGTCACAGGAACTGTAGGTTAATGTGTGACATAAGTGAGGTTAGATGAGGCATCTACAAGCACCAGCTGGAGGCTGATGGAGTGTTGTGGAGGCTGCTGGTACTATGTCCAGATGTTGGAGGGTGGGTTTACCCCCCCCCCTCCCTTCCCGACCCCACGTTGACCGCAGAACGTCTAAGGTTACCTGTCACTCTCGCTTACCAATGGCATCCCCCCCCCCACAAACACACACCTGCATCAGATTCTTAACTTAAATATTTATATGATTTACCAATTTATCTTACTACATAGACTGAATTTCACAATATGTACAAACTTGGAACTTAAAATTTGTCAATCTGTTTCATAACATGATAACTTTGTGGTAGCGGATCCCATACCCATCTTGTGGGCAGTAGTGGACCCCATACCCATCTTGTGGGCGTTAGTGGACCCCATACCCATCTTGTGGGCGTTAGTGGACCCCATACCCATCTTGTGGGCGTCAGTGCACCCCATACCCATCTTGTGGGTGGTAGTGGACCCCATACCCATCTTATGGGCATTAGTGTACCCCATACCCATCTTGTGGGCGTTAGCGGACCCCATAACCCATCTTGTGGGAGGTAATGGACCCCATACATATCTTGTGGGCGGTAGTGGACCCCATGCCCATCTTCTGGGCTATAGTGGACTCCATACCCATCCTGTGGGTGGTAGTGGACCCCATACCTATCATGTCGATGGTAGTGGACCCCATACCCATCTTGTTGGTGGTAGTGGACCCTATACCTATCTTGTGGGTGGTAGTGGACCCCATACCTATCTTGTGGGTGGTAGTGGACACCACACCTATCTTGTGGGTGGTAGTGGACCCCATACCCATCTTGAGGGTGCTAGTGGACCCCATAACTATCTTGTGGGTGGTAGTGGACCCCATACCTATCTTGTGGGTGGTAGTGGACACCATACTCATCTTGTGGTTGGTAGTGGACCCCACACCTATCTTGTGGGTGGTAGTGGACCCCATACCCATCTTGTTAGCGGCAATAGACCCCATACCAATCTTGTAGGTGGAAGTGGACCCCATACCTATCTTGTGGGTGGTAGTGGACCCCATAACTATCTTGTGGGTGGTAGTGGACCCCAAACCCATCTTGTGGGTGGTAGTGGATCCCATACCAATCTTGTGGGTGGTAGTGGACCCCATACCTATCTTGTGGGTGGTAGTAGACCCTTACCCATCCTTTGGGTGTTAGTGGACCCAATACCTATCAAGTCGGTGGTAGTGAACCCAATACCCATCTTGTGGGTGGTAGTGAACCCCCATACCTATCATACTAGTGGACCCAAGCTAGTGGATCCAATACCTAGTGGACTCCATACCTATATTGTGAATGGTAGTGGACCCCATACCCATCTTGTGGGTGGTAGTGGACCCCATACCCATCTTGTGGATGGTAGTGGACCCCATACCCATCTTGTCGGTGGTAGTGGACCCCATACTCATCCTGTGGTTGGTAGTGGACCCCTTACCCATCCTGGGGTTAGTAGTGGGCCCCTATACCCATCCTGTGGGTGGTAGTGGACCCCATACCCATCTTGTGGGTGATAGTGGACCTGATACTCATCCTGTGTGTGGTAGTGGACCCCATAACCATCTTGTGGGCGCTAGTGGACCCCATACCCATCTTGTTGGTGGTAGTGGAGCCTATACTCATCCTGGTCTGTGGTAGTGGACTCCATACCAATCTTGTAGGTGGTAGTGGACCCCATACCTATCTTGTGGGTGGTAGTGGACCCCATACCTATCTTGTGGGTGGTAGTGGACCCCATACCTATCTTGTGGGTGGTAGTGGACCCCCCATACCTATCTTGTGGGTTGTAGTGGACCCCATACCCATCTTGTGTGTGTTAGTGGACCCCATTCCCATCTTGTGGATAGTAGTGGACCACATACCCATCTTGTGGGTGGTAGTGGACCCCATACCAATATTGTGGGAGGTAGTGGACCCCATTCTCATCTTGTGGTTGGTAGTGGACCCCATGCCGATCTTGTGGGTGGTAGTGGACCCCTTTACCCATCCTTTGGGTGTTAGTGGACCCCATACCCATCTTGTGAATGGTAGTGAACCCCATAAATATCATACCTATAGCTAGTGGACCCCATACCTATTGGACCCCATACTTATCTTGTGGATAGTAGTGGACCCCATACAAATCTTGTAGGTGGTAGTGGACCCCATACCCATCTTGTGTGTGGTAGTGGACCCCATACCAATCTTGTAGGTGGTAGTGGACCAAATACCTATGTTGTGGGTGGTAGTGGACCCCATAACTATCTTGTGGGTGGTAGTGCACCCCAAACCCATCTTGTGGGTGGTAGTGGACCCCCATACCTATCTTGTGGGTGGTAGTGGACCCCATATCTATCTTGTGGGTGGTAGTGGACCCCAAACCCATCTTGTGGGTGGTAGTGGACCCCATACCTATCTTGTGGGTGGTAGTCGACCCCTTTACCCATCTTTTGGGTGTTAGTGGACCCCATACCCATCTTGTGAGTGGTAGCGGACCCCATAAATATCATACCTATAGCTAGTGGACCCCATACCTAGTAGACCCCATACTTATCTTGTGGATGGTAGTGGACCCCATACCCATCTTGTGGGTGGTAGTGGACCCCATTCCCATCTTGTGGATAGTAGTGGACCACATACCCATCTTGTGGGTGGTAGTGGACCCCATACCAATATTGTGGGAGGTAGTGGACCCCATTCTCATCTTGTGGTTGGTAGTGGACCCCATGCCGATCTTGTGGGTGGTAGTGGACCCCTTTACCCATCCTTTGGGTGTTAGTGGACCCCATACCCATCTTGTGAATGGTAGTGAACCCCATAAATATCATACCTATAGCTAGTGGACCCCATACCTAGTGGACCCCATACTTATCTTGTGGATAGTAGTGGACCCCATACAAATCTTGTAGGTGGTAGTGGACCCCATACCCATCTTGTGTGTGGTAGTGGACCCCATACCAATCTTGTAGGTGGTAGTGGACCAAATACCTATGTTGTGGGTGGTAGTGGACCCCATAACTATCTTGTGGGTGGTAGTGCACCCCAAACCCATCTTGTGGGTGGTAGTGGACCCCCATACCTATCTTGTGGGTGGTAGTGGACCCCATATCTATCTTGTGGGTGGTAGTGGACCCCAAACCCATCTTGTGGGTGGTAGTGGACCTCCATACCTATCTTGAGGGTGGTAGTGGACCCCATATCTATCTTGTGGGTGGTAGTGGACCCCAAACCCATCTTGTGGGTGGTAGTGGATCCCATACCAATCTTGTGGGTGGTAGTGAACCCCATACCTATCTTGTGGGTGGTAGTGAACCCCCTATCCATCTTGTGGGTGGTAGTGGACCCCATACCGATCTGGTGGGTGGTAGTGGAACCTTACCCATCCTTTGGGTGTTAGTGGACCCCATACCTATCAAGTCGGTGGTAGTGGACCCCATACCCATCTTGTGGGTGGTAGTGAACCCCCATACCTATCATACTTATAGCTAGTGGACCCCATACCTAGTGGACTTCACACCTATATTGTGGATGGTAGTGGACCCCATACCCATCTTGTGGGTGGTAGTGAGCCCCCATACCTATCATATACCTATAGCTAGTGGACCCCATACCTAGTGGACTCCATACCTATATTGTGGATGGTAGTGGACCCCCCATACCTATCTTGTGGGTGGAAGTGGACCCCATACCCATCTTGTGTGTGTTAGTGGACCCCATTCCCATCTTGTGGGCAGTAGTGGACCACATACCCATCTTGTGGGTGGTAGTGGACCCCATACCAATCTTGTAGGTGGTAGTGGACCAAATACCTATGTTGTGGGTGGTAGTGGACCCCATAACTATCTTGTGGGTGGTAGTGCACCCCAAACCCATCTTGTGGGTGGTAGTGGACCCCCATACCTATCTTGTGGGTGGTAGTGGACCCCATATCTATCTTGTGGGTGGTAGTGGACCCCAAACCCATCTTGTGGGTGGTAGTGGACCTCCATACCTATCTTGAGGGTGGTAGTGGACCCCATATCTATCTTGTGGGTGGTAGTGGACCCCAAACCCATCTTGTGGGTGGTAGTGGATCCCATACCAATCTTGTGGGTGGTAGTGAACCCCATACCTATCTTGTGGGTGGTAGTGAACCCCCTATCCATCTTGTGGGTGGTAGTGGACCCCATACCGATCTGGTGGGTGGTAGTGGAACCTTACCCATCCTTTGGGTGTTAGTGGACCCCATACCTATCAAGTCGGTGGTAGTGGACCCCATACCCATCTTGTGGGTGGTAGTGAACCCCCATACCTATCATACTTATAGCTAGTGGACCCCATACCTAGTGGACTTCACACCTATATTGTGGATGGTAGTGGACCCCATACCCATCTTGTGGGTGGTAGTGAGCCCCCATACCTATCATATACCTATAGCTAGTGGACCCCATACCTAGTGGACTCCATACCTATATTGTGGATGGTAGTGGACCCCCCATACCTATCTTGTGGGTGGAAGTGGACCCCATACCCATCTTGTGTGTGTTAGTGGACCCCATTCCCATCTTGTGGGCAGTAGTGGACCACATACCCATCTTGTGGGTGGTAGTGGACCCCATACCAATCTTGTGGGAGGTAGTGGACCCCATTCCCATCTTGTGGTTGCTAGTGGACCCCATGCCGATCTTGTGGGTGGTAGTCGACCCCTTTACCCATCTTTTGGGTGTTAGTGGACCCCATACCCATCTTGTGAGTGGTAGCGGACCCCATAAATATCATACCTATAGCTAGTGGACCCCATACCTAGTAGACCCCATACTTATCTTGTGGATGGTAGTGGACCCCATACCCATCTTGTGGGTGGTAGTGGACCCCATACCAATCTTGTAGGTGGTAGTGGACCAAATACCTATCTTGTGGGTGGTAGTAAACCCCATAACTATCTTGTGGGTGGTAGTGGACCCCAAACCCATCTTGTGGGTGGTGGTGGACCCGCATACCTATCTTGTGGGTGGTAGTGGACCCCATACCTATCTTGTGGGTGGTATTGGACCCCATACCCATCTTGTGGGTGGTAGTGGATCCCATACCAATCTTGTGGGTTGTAGTGGACCCCATACCTATCTCGTGGGTGGTAGTGGACCCCATACCCATCTTGTGGGTGGTAGTGGACCCCATAACTATCTTGTGGGTGGTAGTGGACCCCAAACCCATCTTATGGGTGGTAGTGGACCCCCATACCTATCTTGTGGGTGGTAGTGGACCCCATACCTATCTTGTGGGTGGTAGTCGACCCCTTTACCCATCTTTTGGGTGTTAGTGGACCCCATACCCATCTTGTGAGTGGTAGCGGACCCCATAAATATCATACCTATAGCTAGTGGACCCCATACCTAGTAGACCCCATACTTATCTTGTGGATGGTAGTGGACCCCATACCCATCTTGTGGGTGGTAGTGGACCCCATACCAATCTTGTAGGTGGTAGTGGACCAAATACCTATCTTGTGGGTGGTAGTAAACCCCATAACTATCTTGTGGGTGGTAGTGGACCCCAAACCCATCTTGTGGGTGGTGGTGGACCCGCATACCTATCTTGTGGGTGGTAGTGGACCCCATACCTATCTTGTGGGTGGTATTGGACTCCATACCCATCTTGTGGGTGGTAGTGGATCCCATACCAATCTTGTGGGTTGTAGTGGACCCCATACCTATCTCGTGGGTGGTAGTGGACCCCATACCCATCTTGTGGGTGGTAGTGGACCCCATAACTATCTTGTGGGTGGTAGTGGACCCCAAACCCATCTTATGGGTGGTAGTGGACCCCCATACCTATCTTGTGGGTGGTAGTGGACCCCATACCTATCTTTGGGGTGGTAGTGGACCCCATACCCATCATGTGGGTGGTAGTGGATCCCATACCCATCTTGTGGGTGGTAGTGAACCCCATACCCATCCTGTGGTTGGCAGTGGATCCCTTACTTATCCTGGGGTTATTAGTGGACCCTATATCCATCCTGTGGGTGGTAGTGGACCCCATCCCCATCTTGTGGGTGGTAGTGGACCTGATACCCATCCTGTGTGGGGTAGTGGACCCCATACCCATCTTGTGGGTGGTAGTGGACCCCATACCGATCTGGTGGGTGTTAGTGGACCCTAACCCGTCCTTTGGGTGTTAGTGGACCCCATACCTATCAAGTCGGTGGTAGTGGACCCCATACCCATCTTGTGGGTGGTAGTGAATCCCCATACCTATCATACCCATTGCTAGTGGACCCCATATCTAGTGGACTCCATACCTATATTGTGGATGGTAGTGGACCCCATACCCATCTTGTGGGTGGTAGTGAACCCCATACCCACCTTATCGGTGGTAAAGAACCCCATACTCATCCTGTGGTTGGCAGTGGATCCCTTACTTATCCTGGGGTTATTAGTGGACCCTATATCCATCCTGTGGGTGGTAGTGGACCCCATACCCATCTTGTGGGTGGTAGTGGACCTGATACCCATCCTGTGTGGGGTAGTGGACCCCATAACCATCTTTTGGGTGCTAGTGGACCCCACACCCATCTTGTTGCTGGTAGTGGAGCCTATACTCATACTGGTCTGTGGTAGTGGACCCCATACCAATCTTGTGGGTGGTAGTGGACCCCATACCTATCTTGTGGGTGGTACTGGACCCCATAACTATCTTGTGGGTGGTCATGGACCCCATACCCATCTTGTGGGTAGTAATGGACCCCCCATACCTATCTTGTGGGTGGTAGTGGACCCCATACCCATCTTGTGTGTGGTAGTGGACCCCATACCCATCTTATGTTTGGTAGTGGACTCCATTCCCATGTTGTGGGTAGTAGTGGACCACACACCCATCCTATGGGTGGAAGTGGACCCATATCATAGAAATCATAGAAATAGAAGCACGAGTTAACAACCGACCACTTACCTACCTCTCTGATGATGTTTTGCAGCGTGAACCATTAAGTCCAGCTCATCTGATGTATGGGAGACCTCTCAAAACACTTGTGTCCCTTACGGATGAGGAACCAGAGGATCCTTCATATGTCAAAGAGAGTGATTTGTTTCAACGTTTCAAACATCTTTCAGGGGTGATAAGTCGGTGGAATGACATATGGACTCATGAATACCTAACAGCTCTGAGGGAGTATCATTACGGGGCAAACAATCCCTATAACAGAATTAACTTGAACCCTGGTGACATAGTTCTGGTGGATAGTGATGGACCATGCTCGGAGTGGCCTATAGGAGAAATAGTCTCTGTTCATCCAGACAGCCAGGGCATCTTGAGAATAGTGAAAGTAAAATGCAAAGGCAACACTACTCTCAAAACTTTAGAGAAATTAGTACCTTTAGAATTGGCCAGGAAAGAAGACGTGCAACGACTTCCAGCACCTGATACGCTAGTACGGGACATACGTCCCCAACGGACTGCTGCACAACAATGTAAACTCAAATTAAAGCAGCACTATAATTCTGAGGGAGAAGAATAAAGTGATCGCAGTCCTTACCGGGACTTCGACCCGTGTTCTGCCCCCTGGGAATTATGTCGGGAAACCGACACACACAACCACACACACACAAATAACACAGTCTCCCTTAGTCTGTATTCCCTTCAGGATGGAAAATGGGAGACTCCGTGACGTCATCGACTCCGTGACGTCATGGAAGTCATCGTATATTTACATTATGAAACATTGTTAATAGACTAGTTTAGTATCTAGAGTTAACAAAAAAGTATTCAATAAGACTGAATATAATTATTTACACAGTATTGTAGCTATGTTCCCTTGTTAATGTAAAATTACTTTGAGAGAGGAACCAGCATAAGGGCGTTGCCCGAGTGGAGAGGGAGGCTCCCGCTCCATCATAACAACAACAGGAGAGCAGCCTACCACGCTGTCTTGGCTAGCTGGTGTAAACAGCTAGACACCCCATTTACGTGTCAACACCAGCAACACAGCCTATCAACATCACAACAACGACTGTATCCGTCTACCAAGTATTGTATATTATTCTAGTGCACTGTTTAATATTGATGGGTAGATGGTTAGGTCGTGGGAGAAACCCAAACACAATGTACGTGTACCATAATTACAACCCTCACAGTTCATGTCATACCTGTAATTGATATATTTAGGGAACTTTGATTAATTCCTTGCATCCCATACAGGTAAATTGTGAGAGGAGCATCAAGAAGTTGAGCAGACAGTTGGCTCATACACATTAACTATTGTTTGCCAAGCTTTGTTCTCCCCACAAGCCGCCATTACGTGGCACCAGGAGGCACAGGGCCACACCCAATCTGAGGCTACACCTACACGCCTTACCAGGCCCATTCTACTGGCACAGCTAAGCCATTAATACTCTTAGTAGTAGTAGTCATAATTAATTATTAGTAGATTAGACCACCATATGTGGTATACTGAAATGTTACAGATTAAAAGGTGAACAATTGGTAGTTTAAGAAGGAACCATAACAAAGTGGTTTAGGCTACCAATTGTCCCTCCCAATAGTGTGTAAGAAGATTTCAGGCAGTTTACAAGTATATACAGTCCACTTAATTAATTCTTACTTACTAAGAAAAATAAATAAGACATAACTTTATTTTATTAAAGTCAATTTGAAAAGAGAGATTAGCTGCCTGGAATTTCCCCACACCCATTATTCGTGGACATAATGAGTTTGTTTTGACCAGTACTGATTGTTGTAGGGCAGTTGTCTGTCGTAGTTGTAGTTCCCTTTCGGTGGGTAATTGTATCTGTAATTCTGGAATGCAAGTGGATCTGGCATCCAGTTCCATACACTCTCCATGCTGCTCCTTTTGAATTCTCTGCCGGTCTGGTATAAAAAATTTATAGAGTTTCCTCCGAATTCATTATCCTGCTTGCCACTCTTTATGTAGCGTTCCGTGCCTTTCACGTGAAAGTGTGGGCAGCTGAGGTCATAGCATTTTCTGTCCTCCAGTGAGGTTTGGCACATGTCAGGATGGAAAAACCTACATATTGATCCAAATCGACACTCACCTTTCCTAAGCATATTTAAACATTTTTTGGGATGTTGGTAACTGCATTCTAATCCTTTCTTATTACCAGCATATCTATGTCTGCATATGCCCTTTGCATAAAATTTGCATAAGTCTGTCCTTCTGTTCTGAATTGCTCTATCGGGAACCGTCGTAGTGTCTGTACCAATCGAGCTGTCAGTGCTGTCTGGTACACTTTCTAGTTTACCGTCATCTACATCCTGGCCTACATCCTGGGGTGGTAGTGGTGAAGGGGTAGTGTGAGTGGTAGTGGTGGAGGCGTAGTGTGGGTGGTAGTGGTGAAGGGGTATTGTAAGTGGTAGTTGTGGAAAGGTAGTGTGGGTGGTAGTGGTGGACTGGTAGTAGTAGTGGACAGGTAGTGTGGGTGGTAGTGGTGGAGGGGTAGTGAGGGTGTTAGTGGTGGAGGGGTATTGTGAGTGGTAGTGGTGGAGGGGTATTGTGAGTGGTAGTGGTGAACGGGTAGTGTGGGTGGTATTGGTGTAGGCATAGTGTGGGTGGTAGTGGTGAAGGGGTAGTGTGGGTGGTAGTGGTGAAGGAGTAGTGTGGGTGGCAGTAGTGGAAGGGTAGATTGGGTTGTTGTGGGGAGGGGTAGTGTGGGTGGTAGTGGTGGAAGGGTAGTTTGGGTTATAGTGGTGGAGGGGTAGTGTGGGTGATAGTGGTGAAGGGGTATTGTGAGTGGTCGTGGTGGGGGTAGTGTGGGTGGTAGTGGTGGCAGGGTAGTGTGGGTAGTAGTGTTGGAAGGGAAGTGTGGGTGGTAGTGGCAAAGGGGGTAGTGTGGGAGGTAGTGGTGGCATTGTAGTGTGAGTGGTAGTAGTGAAGGGGTAGTGTGAGTTGTAGTGGTAAAGGGGTATTGTGAGTGGTAGTGGTGGAGGGGTAGTATGGGTGGTATTGGTGGAGGCATAGTGTGGGTGGTAGTGGTGAAGGGGTAGTGTGGGTGGCAGTGGTGAAGGGGTAGTGTGGGTGGCAGTAGTGAAAGGGTAGTTTGGGTTGTTGTGGGGAGGGGTAGTGCGGGTGGTAGTGGTGGAGAGGTAGTGGGTGGTAATGGTGGCAGGGGAGTGTGTGTGGTAATGGTGGCAGGGTAGTGTGAGTGGTAGTGGTAGCAGGGAAGTGTGGGTGGCAGTGGTGGAGGTGAGGTGGTTGTGGATGGTTGTGGTGGCACGGTAATGTGGCTAGTAGCGGTGGAAGGGGAAGTGTGGGTGGTATTGGTGAAGGGGTAGTGTGGATGGTAGTGGTGGCAGGGTAGTGTGAGTGGTAGAGGTGAAGGGGTAGTGTGAGTGGTAGAGGAGGAGGGGTAGTGTGATTGGTAGTGGTGGAGGGTTAGTTTGGGGGGTAGTGGTGGAAGGGTATTGTGAGTGGTAGTGGTGGAGGGGCAGTGTTTGGTGGTAGTGGTGGAGGAGTAGTGTGGGTGGTAGTAGTGGAGGGGTAGTGTGCGTGGTAGTGGTGGAGCTATAGTGTGGGAGGCAGTTGTGAAGGGGTAGTGTGGGTAGTAGTTGTGAAGCGGTAGTAGTGGTGAAGGAGTAGTGTGGATAGTGTGGGGTGGTAGTGGTAAAGGGGTAGTGTGGGTGGTAGTGGTGAAGGTGTAATGTGGGTAGTATTGGTGGAGGGGTAGTGTGGGTGGTAGTGATGACGGGGTAGTGTGGGTGGTAGTGGTGATGGGATAGTGTTGGGTGGTAGTGGAGAAGGGGTAGTATGGATGGTAGTGTGGATGGTAGTTGTTGAGGGGAAGTGTGGGTGGTAGTGGTGATGGGGTAGTGTGAGTGGTAGTGGTGAAGTGGTAGCGTGGGTGGTAGTGGTGGAGGGGTAGTGTGCTTGGTAGTCGTGGAGTTGTAGTGTGGGAGGCAGTGGTGAAAGGGTAGATACGGGTGGTAGTGGTAGAAGGGTAGTGTGGGTGGTAGTGGTGAAGCGGTAGTGTGGGTGGTAGTGGTGAAGGGGTAGTGTGGGTAGTACTGGAGAAGGGGTATTGTGGGTTGTAGTGGTGGAGGGGTAGTGTGGGTGGTAGTGGTGGAAGGGTAGTTTAGGTTATAGTGGTGGAGGGGTAGTGTGGGTGGTAGTGGTGAAGGTGTAGTGTGAGTGATAGTGGTGAAGGGGTAGTGTGGGTGGTAGAGGTGGAAGGGTAGTGAGGTGGTACTGGAGAAGGGGTAGTGTGGATGGTAGTGGTGGGGGTAGTGTGGGTGGTAGTGGTGGGGGTAGTGTGGGTGGTAGTGGTGGGGGTAGTGTGGGTGGTAGTGGTGGGGGTGAAGTGTGGGTGGTAGTGACGAAGGGGGTAGTGTGGCAGGTAGTGTTGGCATGGTAGTGTGAGTGGTAGTAGTGAAGGGGTAGAGTGAGTGGTAGTGGTAGCGGGGTATTGTGAGTGGTAGTGGTGGAGGGGTAGAGAGGGTGGTAGTGCTGGAGGGGTAGTGCGGGTGGTAGTAGTGAAGGGGTAGTGTGGGTGATAGTAGTGGAAAGGAAGTGTGGTTGGTAGTGTGGGTGGGGTTGGTGAAGGGGTAGTGTGTGTGGTAATGTTGTCAGTATAGTGTGAGTGGTAGTTGTATAAGGGTAGTGTGGTTGGCAGTAGTGGAGGTGAAGTGTAGGTAGTAGTGGTGGTGGTGGAAGGGAAGTGTGGGTGGTACGGGCAAAGAAGTAGTGTGGGTGGTAGTAGTGGCAGGGTAGTGTGAGTTGTAGTAGTGAAAGGGTATTGCGAGTGGTAGTGGTGGAGGGGTAGTGTGGGTAGTAGTGGAGGAGTAGTAGTGTGGGTGGTAGAGGTGAAGGGGGTAGTGTGGGTGGTAGTTGTGGAGGCATAGTGTGGGTGGTAATAGTTGGGTTGTAATGGGGAGAAGTAGTGTAGGTGGTAGTGGTGGAGAGGTAGTGGGTGGAAATGGTGGCAGGGTAGTATGTGTGGTAATGGTGGCAGGGTTGTGTGAGTGGTAGTGGTGGCAGGGTAGTGTGGGTGGCAGTGGTGGAGGTGAAGTGTGGGTGGTAGTGGTAGCAGGGTAATGTGAGTAGTAGTGGTGGAAGGGAAGTGTTGGTGGTAGTGGTGAAGGGGTAGTGTGGGTGGTAGTGGTGGCAGCGTAGTGTGAATGGTAGTGGTGAAGGGGTAGTTGGGTGGTAGTAGTGGAGGGGTAGTGTGAGTGGTAGTGGTGGAGGGGTTAGTTAGGGGGTAGTGGTGGAAAGGTAGTGTGGGTGGTAGTGGTGAAGGGGTAGTGTGGGTGGTAGTGGTAAAGTAGTAGTGTGGGCGGTAGTGGTGAAGGGGTAGTGTGGGTAGTAGTGGTGGAGGGGTAGTGTTGGTGGTAGTGATGAAGGGGTAGTGTGGGTGGTAGTGGTGGAGGGTAGTTTGGGTGGTAATAGTGAAGGGGTTGTGTGGGTGGTAGTAGTGGAAGGGTAGTTTTGGTTGTAGTGGTGGAGGGGTAGTGTGGGTGGTAGTGGAGAAGGGGTAATGGGTGGTAGTGGTAGAGGGGTAGTGATGGAAGGGTATTGTGAGTGGTAGTTGTCGAGGGGCAGTGTGGGTGGTAGTGGTGGAGGAGTAGTGTGGGTGGAAGTAGTGGAGGGGTAGTGTGGATGGTAGTGGTGGAGGGGTAGTGTGGCTGGTAGTGGTGGAGGGGTAGTGTGGGTGTTAGTGATGAAGAGGTAGTGTGGGTGGCAGTTGTGAGAGGGCAGTGTAGGTGGTAGTGGTAAGGGGGTAGTGTGTATGGTAGTGAGGGTATTAGTGGTGAAAGGGTAGTGTGGGTGGCAGTGGTGGAGGCGTAGTGTGGGTGGCAGTGGTGGAGGGGTAGTGTGGGTGGTAGTGGTGAATGGGTAGTGTGGGTAGTAGTGGTGGAGGAGCAGTGTGGGTGGTAGTGGAGGGAGGGTGTAGTGTGGGTGGTAGTGGTAAAGGGGTAGTGTGGGTGGTAGCGGTGGAGGCGGAGTGTGAGTGGCAGTGGTGGAAGGGTAGTGTGGGTGGTAGTGGTGAAGGGGTTGTGTGGGTGGTAGTGGTGGAGGGGTAGTGTGGGTGGTAGTGGTGGAAGGGTAGTGTGGGTGGTAGTGGTGAAGGGGTAGTGTGGGTGGTAGTTGTGGAAAAGTATTGTGGGTGGTAGTGGTGGAGGGGTAGTGTGGGTTGTAGTAGTGGACAGGTAGTGTGGGTGGTAGTGGTGGAAGGGTAGTATGAGTTGTAGTGGTGAAGGGGTAGTGTGGGTGGTAGTAGTGAAGGGGTAGTGTGGGTGGTAGTAGTGGCAGGGTAGTATGAGTGGTAGTTTTTTTTTTTTTTTATAAATTACACAAATACAAGAACACACAAAACAACGCAAACCTGTACACATCAAGTATACCAATGAAGGAACAGTACACAGGGATAAACAGTCTGTACACTAAACAATAACAGTAACCGCAAAACAAACACAAGCGCTGAACAAAATAAAAACTCATTGAAGCAATGGGCTAAACAGTACAGGGAATTAAGTGCTAAAACAGTACATGGAAACAATAGGCTAAACAGTTCATATCTACATAGCAACACAGAACATGGCAAAGAAAATTACATGAAAAATAAAGAAAACAATAAAGTACATAAATAACATTTAAACACACCGGGAACCAAGAACACAAAACATACACAGACGTGGACATAGAATCACGTGCACAAAACCACGCCTACCACACACACAGAAGAACAAAGGAGCATAGGACCATACACGCGCTACCCAGGAAAATGACATACACTAAATGAGAAGAAAGTATGTACACACACACTAAACACACCCTAAACAACAAGACAAACACACTCATACCACCCACACCACCACGACACACCACACAGCACCCAAGCACGCAAAATAATGGGTCACAGGCCAAAGCGAAACACGGCCACAAAAAGAACAATAGAAAACAGCACAGCAGAAAACCCAGGCCCACGCTGGAGCCAAAACCCCCCTCAAAACCACACACCCACACGCATACGGACACAACCGGCACCCGGAGGTACGGAAACACCACACACACACAGGAGCAGCAGCATCTCAAGGGGGGAGACACAATCACACGCAACCCCCGCCAAGGACACCCAAAGAAGCGGAAAGGGAGCGCATAGCAAAGCAAACCCCGAAACCCCCCAACCCCTCTAAACTCCCATCGACACCCCAACCCCACCCAAGACGAGAACATCACCTTCCCACCAAGGCACCTACCGACAAAAGGCAACCCCACGAACATAGGCATCTGTGAACCACCGACCAAACTCCTCCAGAAAAGCGCGCTGCAACCACCACCAGGTAAACCTGCATGCGCCCCCGTAAAAATCCTAAAATTCGGGCAACCCCAAAACCCTCCCGCCTCCCAACCCACACACAAAACACATAATCAGCAACCAAAACACATAATGTATTACGCACCCGCAGCGGATAAGCCGGAAAATACAAAAACAAAAACTGCAAAACATCACCCCGACAACCCGGACCACAAAACACCTCCAGGACATCACGAAACCAGTCCACCAACCCCTGTAACCGGACACAAAAATAAAATACATGCACCTGCGGTTCACTTAAACCACAATGAACACACGCCCCAGAAACACGCAAGCCAAGCATACACAACCGCTCATTTGTCGCCAGCGACAAATGCAGAACCCGAAACAGCAATTCACGCTGCTGAGGCGCCAAGAACCGTGCCCCCAAACACGACCAGATACCACCCCAATCCCAACACGGGAATAAGCCCTCCACTCGAGGCCGCACCTGGGGCAACAACACCCCATACACAGCCTTGCATGAGGACAGAAACCCAGGATGGCGGCAGAGCTCCCGAAGAATCCCCACGGCCCAAGAATAAACAGGGGGGGGGGGGGTAAATAAGGCGACCTCCTGACAAACCCCCAAATCAACCAAAAAACTGAAGCGAAGCGAGCAGAAAAAAACACCCAGCGTATTCAACCCCCCACCGAGACCCAGAAGAGGGCCTTGGCCTTCGTTAAGACGTCAGGAATGCCAACACCCCCCTCTCTCACCCCTAACACCAACGTCGAACGGCGCACCGGTTGATAACGCCCACACCATACATATCTATACACCACACTCTCCAAACTCAAGGCCTTCCGACGATCCAACGGGAAACATCGAGCCACAAACCAGACACGCGACAAGACCTTACACGCAACAAGCAGTCCCCTCTGATAAATCGTCAAGGGACGACGCGACAAAAGGCCAACTGCAACACCAACTGACCGAGAGACAGCACCCCAATTCCACTCCAAGGAGTGGTCATAGGAGGCAAACCAAGTAACCCCAAGAACCCGAATCGAGGAGACCACCGGAAACCACGACCTATCCCACACCAGGCGGGAGGCCCACGCACCGATCCCCATCAACCCCGACTTCGCCCGATTAAGAACGGCCCCCGTAGCAGACTCAAACCGCAGGAGAACGTCCTGGACAGCTTCAACAGAACCCTCCGAAGCTACAAATAGAATGGTGTCGTCAGCATACCCGCAAACGGGTAGCCGGAGACCGGACGGCAGACAAGGAGGCACAATCAAGGAACACGCTTTCATCGCCCGGAAAAGAGGTTCCTGAAAAATCACATACAAAAGCTTGGACATGGGACACCCCTGACGAACGGAACGGCAAATAGGAAAAAATGAGCTAAAAAACCCAATCACACAAACGCGACTGCGACTCCGGACATACAACAAACGGACCCACCCCACAAACACCACTGGAAAACCAAGCCTCTCCATAGCACTAAAAACAACTCTAAAGACACCCGATCAAAGGCCTTGGACCAGTCCAAGCTGATCATAGCCGCCGAAAGCCGATACTCGGACGCATAGAGAAGCACGTCACGAAGTAAGGCATTGCAATGCATCAGGGCACGGCCAGGCACACCACAAAATTGCTCCATAGAGACCACCGACGCAACGACACCCCGACATCGACGCGCTAAAACCTTAGAAAGAATTTTATAATCAACATTTAAGAGCGTAATAGGCCTCCAATTGGAAAACAACTGCAAATCGCCCGGCTTCGGGAGCAACCGCACAATCCCGTCACGAAAGGAATCAGGCAGAGCACCCAAATGCAAACACGCCTGCACCACTTCCAAAAGCACCTCCCCCAACACATCCCAAAAGGTAAGGTAGAACTCAATGGGCAGGCCATCCGCACCCTTCACTCTCCCAGAACGAAACGACCGAACCACCTCCAGGAGCTCCACCGGGGAAACATCCTGCACCAACCGGTCACACTCCGAGCGCGACAAACCGGGGAAGCACCTGTCCAAAAAGGAACCCACGAGCACACTATCCCCATGCACCTCCCCATAGAGTGCCTCCAACTCCTGCCGCGCGGTAAGCAGAACACCCTCTGTGCTAGAAATCACAGACCCATCAGGCCGCCGAAGGCCCTTGAGAAGAACGGAACCCCTAGCAGCCTTCTCCCTCCCTAAAAGAAAGGGAGAGAGCCTCTCCCCATCCACCCGCTCAGCTACACGAGCACGCACGCGAACACCGTCAGCCAACACCGCACGCAAATCACAAATACGCTCCTTACACTCAGCAATCTCACTAAAGCAGTCAACCCCAGCATTCAACTGCACATATAAAGAAGACAAACGCGCCTGAAGTAACCGCAGCAGACCAAACCTCCCGGCAGCCTCCCGCTTAGCAACAATCCCAAAAAACCTCCGACACTCCACCTTACACCACTCCCACCAAACGAACAATGAGGAGAAATCAGCCTTCCGGGCAACGATGCCAACCCACCAGGCCCGAAACTGCGCACAAATACGTGGACAACGCAATAACCGACAATTAAGTTTCCACCACCCAGGCCCCACCCGCACCTGACTCCGGACACCAACCCGGACAACCACCAAACAATGATCCGAGAAAGCCACCAGGACCGTGCGAAAATCAAAAACCGAACACTCCCCACCAGAAACATAGAACCTATCCAACCTAGAACTCGCCCCACGCGCAGCGAAGGTATACTCCAACGAGCCGCCACACAAAACAGCCGCATCGCGAAACCCTCACGCAAAAGCTCAATTAAAGCGGCCGAAAAATTCCGAGGGTGAGCACTAGAGCAATCCCTCACACACGTAACACACTTAAAATCCCCCCCAAAGATCAAATCCCGCGTATCATGCCGCAGGTATGGCAAAAGCCCCTCCCGAAAAAACAGCTCCCGGTCCTGACGATGCGCCACCCCAGAAGGGGCGTACACTGTCAATAACGGAATCACAACCCCCAAATACTCAGCCCGAACAAACAAGACCCGCCCTTCATCATCCATTTCCGTGTGAAGCACGGAAATAGATGCCCTCCGCGAAAACAACATCAGCGTTCCCCCAAAGGACGTCCTCGGTGGGTTCAACACAACATTATACTCAGCACACAACCCCTGCAACACAGACACATCCCGAACATTGTGCTCTTGGATCAGAGCCACATCCACCCGCTGCTCCCGAAGCACATCCACAAGGCCCAATTGGACCGCCAAAGCATTCAGACCACGAACATTCAAAGACGCACAAACAATAGCAGGCGCCATCGAACCCATTAATGACCCACAGCCCCTCCAGGACCACCAGAGGGCACAGAGCCACCCACTGCAGAGGCGCCGTCATCATCCTGAGGCTCAAACTGCCGCCGCCCCACCGTCGGGGAATCCACCATAATGCCGGGCCTCTGATCCTGCAGGAGGCGGACAGTGCCGGCATCACCCAGCGAAGCACGCCGAGACCCCACTGCCACTGACCAGGTATCACCAACGTCCACCACCGATGAGGAATTCTTGCTGCCAACCGGCACTGCATCACTTCCGGAATCCATATCAGACACAGGAGAATTAGGAGGAGGAGGAGGGGGGGGGGGGGCACCACCCAAGGCACAACTCCACGAAGCCTCAATCCGTTTGCCAGGGGGCTCTCGACTGTGTGAGCGCGCCCCCGCAACGCGCTTCCGGCGAGGAGCAAGGGAGGTCAACACCCCCTCATGGAACGCACCCTCAGGGGGAGCAGAAAGCGGACTCGCAGTGCATGCAACAGGAACGCCGGCACCAACGACGACGCTTCCATCACCCTCAGCGAATGCATCGCCTACAACGGGAGGGACCGAGACGACACTCCCAACACCACGCCCGTTCACCAACGAAGCACCAGGAACAGGATGCACCTCCACATCCACCGGAAGTAGAAGACGGGAATCAGGAGCAGCCACGTCCTCCACCACAGCTGGCACAGGAGACAATACAGGCACAGACGAACCAGCAGGCACAACAGTCGCAGGTGTACCATCAGGCACAACAGTCGCAGGCGCACCACCAGGCACAGCAGTCGCAGGTGCACCACCAGGCACAACAGTCGCAGGTGCACCACCAGGCACAGCAGTCGCAGGTGCACCACCAGGCACAGCAGTCGCAGGTGCACCACCAGGCACAACAGTCGCAGGTGCACCACCAGGCACAACAGTCGCAGGTGCACCACCAGGCACAACAGTCACAGGTGCACCACCAGGCACAACAGTCGCAGGTGCACCACCAGGCACAGCAGTCGCAGGTGCACCACCAGGCACAACAGTCGCAGGTGCACCACCAGGCACAACAGTCACAGGTGCACCACCAGGCACAACAGTCACAGGTGCACCACCAGGCACAACAGTCGCAGGTGCCCCACCATTCACACCCCCACGCCGAGGACCGGCCAGGGATGCACCATCCTCACGGAGGGGGAAAAATCCCCCACACTGAATACAGAAGCAGTCTCCATTCGAGGAACCTCACACTGGGCAGCGTCATGGCCCTCCTCCCCACAGCGGAAGCACATGCGGGCCTGCCCTGGATAGAAAACTCGGAGTGGAAGACCACAGCACATAACCTTGGAGGGGATGGGCTCCTTGAGGCGCATATGCACCGTGCGAGTACCCAGCCGGAGGCCCCGCAGCCGCCCGGCACTAAACAAGTTGTACCAATGACGCAACACCGTACCATACCTCGTAAACACAGAAGAAAGCTCCACCTCAGGAAACGTAACAGGTACCCCGTGCACGCTCACAAAGGTCAGTGGACCCCACGGATCAGAGACAGTCACAGACACAGCCGAATGAGGATGGGGAGTCGTCCGCTCGTTCGAACACCCCACAAACCGCTCGTATCCAGGTGACATGGCAAACGTCACCGCCACGCGAGTGGGAGAAAATTTCTCGAGACCGAGGAGATCCTTAATATCCACCTGAAGGACATCCAAAAGCGCAGCCGCCACTAGTTCCCAATCCACCAGCGCAGAGAACTCAAGCCAAGCAGTATTTTTTTTATTTTTTTTTATTTTTACATGCAAGCATGCGTATAATTTACAAGAAAAACAGAACAAATATAACATAGAACAAAAGTACAAAGCACACATATGTACAAGGACAAAGGAACAAATCAATAGAAGACCAGCCAGAAGGGCTGACCACAAAACAAAAATGCATATACAAACAAAACACAAATATAAACACAGCGTAAGACAAACATAAGGGAAAACCCCAGGACAAAATGCACACAAAACAAGTCTGCTAACACCTCAAACACATACAGAGAGGCGAGAAACATACAAGAATAAGGACAAGAACAATAAAGAAAACAGATCCGCCATAACAAAGTGGCAAAACATAGTGGCAAAACATAACAAAGAGCACACGCCAACAGCCTGAAGGGCACACAATATGACAAGTGCACACGACATCCACAACCGAACACACAAACGCATAGGAACCGCACACCCCCCCCCCCCCCACGAGCCATACAAGAAAACCCACAATACAAACCGGAGCACGCAGGAACCGGGAAACAATACCCACCCCACCCACTCACATACACACCCCACAACCATGCACACCACAGGCAACACAAAATACATAGAAATCACTTGCGAGGAACAACGTGAGAAATGTACTTCTATCGGAAAAGATCACGAGGATACTTCGCCTTGTAAGCTTCTCAGACAAGATCTTCAAGGTCGGTAGGGTTTTTGATCCCCCGCTCTCGAGCGGGTATTATAAACTCAGGAACATCTATATCTGGCGGCATCGGCCAACGCCTAAGGTCACTGACGCAAGTCGCATAACGAGGCTTGGGAGCGCCATCCACGCCCTTCGAGGAAGCAGACGACACTGGAGAAGCGGACGAGGGTCGCCGAGTCTGCCAAGCCTTCGCCATCGGAGCAGGGGCCGGACGCTGAGACGATAGCACCTCCACGGATACCTCAGGAGACACGGAAGGGACTGCAGGAAACGGAAGAGGCAGCAAGACCGCTGCCGAGGAAACGGGTAACGAGGATGGGGCCACAGAACATCCAGAGCGAGCATCCTTTCTCAACATCACCACCAGGCCACCCCACTCACCACCAACTACAGCAGGGGGAACCACCGCCCACGAAGAACCGGAGCCATCCGACGCAGGCAACGCACCTGAAACAGGACCCTCGGACACCGGACCAGAAGTCGAGGCCGAAACACCGGCACCGGCATCCTCAGGCAAGTGTACCTCCGCCACCACCGTAGTGTGCACCACATCCGGAGGCACCCCACCTTCAACGGAAGGACCACACTCGTTGAAGTCGCCAACTTCAGCCCACGCAGAAGAACGCCGGGAACGCTTAGGCTCGGGCCGCACATCATCAGACCCGGAGGCAGACTCAGCGACCCGCGCAGCAGCAGCCGAGCGAACTGACGCACGCCGCAGTACGGCAGCATCCTCAACCACACGGGGCATCAGGCCAGGCACAGGAGGGAATGCCGGATCCACCCCAGCTCCCAGCACAGCCAGAACAGACGGCGAGGGTGCAGGGACCGGGACAGACACAGCAGAGGAAGAACTGGAAGACGAGGGGTTCGAGCAAACGGCAGTCGGAAGAGGCTCAGGGACACCAGCCGGAGCACTAGGCGAGGACACAACGTCCGGAGGAGATGCGGCAACAACAGGGGGCACAACAGGCGGAGCAACAGCTGATACAGAGGGCACCTCCTCAGCCGAAGAGACGTCCACACCCACCGAATCATCCCCCACAGGAAGGGGCGGAAAATCCTCCTCACTGAAGAGATTCACTGGTGCAACAGCAGTCGCAGAACAGTCCGCAGCCTGATGGCTCAAAAGACCACAACGATAACACGTCCGCGGCTGACGGGCGTAAAACACCCGAACATTGTACCCCATAAGGCGCACAGAGGACGGAATATCCGCCCGGAGTCTCATGCCCAGGGTGCGAATGTTAGACCTCACACCCTTAAGAGGACTAGAAGACACCACGTTCACTCTCACACTAACAACTGCGCCAAACCGGCCGAAATACCGCCGTAGCAGAGCCTCTGGAAACTCCAATGGAGGTCCATGCTCACTGATGTAAGTAAGCGCACCACTTCTATCCGAGAGGGTTACAGTGCCCTCACCATCCGGCAGGGGTAGTGTCCGCCCCTCGTATCGCCGGAGAAAATCGTGATATGCCACCTCTGCGAACTTCACAATTGCCCTACGGGCCGTTACCAACTCGACCCCATAAATCGCAAACACAGGGACAGAGAGCATTTCACAAGCCAGGGCAATCTCCGGGTAACCAGCCCGCACAGAGAACTCCAGTCCCACAGACTGAGCCCGGACGACAGGGGGTAGTGGGACCCCCATCGTAACGCCACGTCAGCACAGGCGAGCAGAGACACACCCGCTCCCAACCAGCCGAGCAATATTCACACGGCGGATGCGGCAACCACCAGCCGCCGCCATATTGCTGACCTCCGCCTCAGTCAGCTGGCGCCCCACAGCAACGAGCAACCACCACCAGTCAGCGACAAACAGCTACTGGCAGCCAGAGCCCGACGTCCACGCCCCCCAGAGGCAGAGGGCGGACAGTCATATGAGTGGTAGTGATAGCAGGGTAGTGTAGGTGGCAGTGGTGGAGTTGAAGTGTAGGTGGTAGTGGTGGCAGGGTAATGTGGGTAGTAGTGGTGTAAGGGAAGTGTGGGTGGTAGTGGTGAAAGGGTAGTGTGGGTGGTAGTGGTGGTAGGGTAGTGTGAGGTTTTTTTTTTTTTTTTTTTTTTTTTTTTTTACATGCAAGCATGCGTATAATGTACAATAAAAACCGAACAAATATAACATAGAACAAAAGTACAAAGCACACACACGTACAATGACAAAGGAACAAATCAAGAAAAGACCAGCCAGAAGGGCTGACCACAAAACAAAAATACATATACAAACATAACACAAATATAAACACAGCGTAATACAAACAGAAGGGAAACAGAGAGGCGAGAAACATACAAAACAAGTCCGCTAACACCTCACACACATAATGCACACATAACAAAGAGCACACCCCAACAGCCTGAAGGGCACATAAGATGACAAACAAGCGCACACGACATCCACAACCGAACACACAAACGCATAGGAACCGCACACCCCCCCACTAGCCATACAAGAAAACCCACAATACAAACCGGAGCACGCAGGAACCTTGAAATAATACCCACCCCACCCACTCACATACACACCCCACAACCAGGCAACACAAAATACATAGAAATCACTTGCGAGGAACCTCGTGAGAAATGTACTTCTCCGGGAAAAGATCATGAGGATATTTCGCCTTGTAAGCTTCCCAGACTAGATCTTCAAGGTCGGTAGGGTTTTTGATCCCCCGCTATCGAGTGGGTATCATAAACTCTGGAACATCTATATCCGGCGGCATCGGCCAACGCCCAAGGTCACTGACGCAAGTCGCATAACGAGGCTGGGGAGCACCAACCACGCCCTCCGAGGAAGCAGATGACACCGGAGAAGCGGACGAGGGTCGCCGAGCCTGCCACGCCTTCTTCATTGGAGCAGGTGCCGGACGCTGAGACGATAGCACTTCCACGGATACCGCAGGAGACACGGAAGGGACTGCAGGAAACGGAAGAGGCGGCAAGACGCTGCCGAGGAAACGGGTAACGAGGAAGGGGCCACAGAACATCCAGAGCGAGTATCCTTTCTCAACATCACTACCAGGCCACCCCGCTCACCACCAACTACAGCAGGGGGAACCACCGCCCACGAAGAACCGGAGCCATCCGACGCAGGCAATGCACCTGAAACAGGACCCTCGGACACCGGCCCATAAGTTGAGGCCGAAACGCCGGCACCGGCATCCTCAGGCAAGTGTACCTCCGCCACCACTGTAGTGTGCACCACATCCGGAGCCACTCCACCGTCAACGGAAGGACGGCACTCGTCGAATTCGCCAACATCAGCCCACGCAGAAGAACGCCGGGAACGCTTAGGCTCGGGCCGCACATCATCAGACCCGGAGGCAGACTCAGCGACCCGTGCAGCACCAACCGAGCGAACCGACGCACGCCGCAGCACAGCAGCCTGTTCAACCACACGGGGCACCAGGCCAGGCACAGGAGGGAATGCCGGAAGTACCTCATCTCCCAGCACAGCCGGAACAGACGTCGAGGGCGCAGGGACCGGGACAGACACAGCAGAGGACAAACTGGAAGACGAGGGGTCCGAGCAAACGGTAGGCGGAAGAGGCTCAGGGACACCAGCTGGAGCACTAGGCGAGGACCCAACCTCCGGAGGAGATGCGGCAACAACAGGGGGCGCAACAGGCTTAGCAACAGCTGCTACAGAGGGCACCTCCTCAGCCGAAGAGACGTCCATACCCACCGAATCATCCCCCACAGGAAGGGGCGGAAAATCCTCCTCACTGAAGAGATTCACTGGTGCAACAGCAGGCGCAGAACAATCAGCAGCCTGATGGCCCAAAAGACCACAACGATAACACGTCCGCGGCTGACGGGCATAAAACACCCGAACGTTGTACCCCATAAGGCGCACAGAGGACGGAATATCCGCCCGGAGTCTCATGCCCAGGGTGCGAATGGTCGACTGTTGGCAGCCGTGGAGTGAGGACGTTTCTCGACCCTCCGTGGCTGTTGGAGTTGTTTGCTGTTTTGGTCGCCAGGTGGTGTGGGCGTCATTGCCCTACCAGTTTTGTTGCCTGCCTGGCTGCGTTGACGTGGCAGTTCTGACATGGGGGGCCATCTTCCTCCTGTTCAGCGTGTGAACTCCGTGGGCCTGGAGTTTACTTGTAAGGCTGGTTATCCGACCATCGAGATGGTGATGTGTGACATGCTTCGTGTTCCGGTGGAAGCTGTTTACGGTGTGGAGCTAGTTTCGGCCCATCGGGTTGTTATTAAGCTCGTGGGGGAGGACGAGTACCGGGACTTCCTCCGTCGGTACGAGGGGCGTACGTTGCCGTTGCCAGACGATGCCGGCTCTGTGGCGATTTCGGACCGCAGTGGTGCCCTGACTTATGTCAGTATCCATGGTGCGCCCCTGGAATTCCCTGATGACCTCCTCCGGCGTTACTTCGGGGGTTTTGGTACTGTTGTCAGCGTGCGGGTGAACACGCTCTCCTCGGGGCGGTATGCTGGGAGGCGTACAAACATTCGCACGTTGGGGATGCGCCTGCGGTCGGATATACCTTCTTCTGTCCGGCTTATGGGGTACTACGTCCGGGTGTATTATGCCCGGCAGCCTCGTACCTGTTTCCGGTGTGGCCTGTTGGGGCATCAGGCTGCCGGATGCTCTGAGGCCCCTGCTGCTCCTGTCAACTTGTTCCGCGACGAGGATTTCCCGCCGCTCCCTCTGGAGGCTGTCTCCGGTGATGTTGATGAGGTGGTGCGCGTCCCGTCTGCTGCTGCAGCTTCCCCGGCGGCGCCTGCCGTTCCTCCGGTTCTTGAGGTACCGTCGGTTGGTCTGCCTGATCCTGTTGCTGTTCCAACTGCTCCCATGGGCCTTCCTGGAGCTCCCTGTGTGACGTCGCTGTCTTCTCCCTCGTCTTCTGATGCTGCGCCTGGCCCTGTGTCCGTGACTCGGGTCCCGGATGTGCTTGGTGCTGGGGTGACTGCGGAGCCTCCTGCTGTGTGTGGCCCGGTTCCTCCTGTGGTAGAGGCTGCTGCCGTCCTGGCGTCGGTTCCTTCGGCTCGTGGTACCCGTGTTTCTGGGTCACTTACCGGCTCGGACGATATCCGGCCGGTGCCCAAACGTTCCCGGCGTTCGTCTTCTTCCTGGGCCGACGTTGGTGACTTCAGTGACTGTAGGGCTTCGGATGTTGACAGTGTGGATACGGATGCGTCGATGTCTCCGCGGTTCGTGGTGGCGGAGGTCCATGTGCCTGCTGGTGCTGGTGCCTGTGTCTCGGACGTGCCTTCGGTTCTTTCTCCGCCGGGGGACTCTCCGCAGTGGGGGGTGGTGGCTTCCGCTGCCAGGGATGGTGTGGACTCTGGTGCTGGGCGTGGCCTGGTGGTGACGTTACGGAAGGATGCGCGCCGTCCGGGTTCCCTGCTGTCGTCTGGTGGTGTGCCCGGGGCCGCGGGTACCCCTGTGGTGCGGGTGCGCGTTGGGGCCCTGGGGGACGTGTTGCCGGCGTCTGTGATGCCACCGGGTCACTGGTCGAAGATTGCCGAGTTACTGCTGTCTGACGGACCGGAGTGCTTTCGTGGGGGGCAAGTTCCCTTCCTGTGGGGGCGAGTGGCGACTTCTCGCCTCATGAGTTCTACCATCTGGGTCCCCAGTTTGCAGGTGTTTGTTGCCCCGGTTCCGGATGTTATGGCGTCCCCGGTGGATGGACGAGACCCTTGGCACTGGGTGCTCTGGGAGGCGTTCAATGTAAGATTCCCGCGGGCCAAGTTCCCGGGCAAGTATGTGCTCTGATTTCTTGTGTATTTGCTCTATGACATGCTGTGTGCCCTTCTGGCTGTTTGTTTGCCCTGTTCTGTTATGTGCTTCTGCCTCTCCCTTTGTGCGTAGCTTTGCCGTGTGGCATATTAGTTTCTAGTGCTTGGCGTCACTCGTTTCGCGTTTTGGCTTAGCATTTCGCCTTTCCTGGCTTTGCGATTCACCCTTCACGGGTACGCCGGGGCGCATCCGATCCCACGATCGTCGTCGCCCCTAACTCAACAACAACAACAACAACAGGGTGCGAATGTTAGACCTCAGACCCTTAAGAGGACTAGAAGACACCACGTTCACTCTCACACTAACAACTGCGCCAAACCGGCCGAAATACCGCCGTAGCAGAGCCTCTGGAAACTCCAAGGGAGCCCCATGCACACTGATGTAAGTAGGTGCAACACTCCTATCCGAGAGGGTGACAGTGCCCGTACCATCCGGCAGGGGCAGTGTCCGCCCCTCGTATCGCCGGAGAAAATCGCGATACACCACCTCCTCTGCAAACTTCACAATTGCCCTACGGGCCGTTACCAACTCGACCCCATAAATCGCAAACACAGGGACAGAGAGCATTTCACAAGCCAGGGCAATCTCCGGGTAACCATCCCGCACAGAGAACTCAAGTCCCACAGACTGAGCCCGGACGACAGGAAGTAGAGGGACCCCCATCGTAACGCCACGTCAGCACAGGCGAGCAGAGACACACCCGCCCCCAACCGGCCGAAACGGGCAAACAACACCAACTGCTGGAGCGCCGATTCAACACGTCCGCCCCGTACCGAAGCTAGGGCCAGACTCAGGGTAGTGTGAGTGGTAGTGGTGAAGGGGTAGTGTGAGCCGTAGTGGTGAAGGGTTAGTTTGAGGGGGAAGTTGTGGTAGGGTAGTGTAGGTTGTAGTGGTGAAGGGATAGTATGGGTGGTAGTGGTAAAGGAGTAGTGTGGGTGATAGTGGTGAAGGGGTAGTGTTGGTAGTAGTGGTGGAGGGGTAATGTGGTAGGTAGTGGTGAAGGGATAGTGTGGGTGGTAGTGGTGAATGGTAGTATGGGTGGTAATGGTGAAGGGGTAGTGTGGGTGGTAGTGGTGGAAGGATAGTTTCGGTTGTAGTGGTGGAGGGGTAGTGTGGGTTGTAGTGGTGAAGGGGTAGTGAGGGTGGTAGTGGTGGAGGGGTAGTGTGGGTGGTTGTGGTGGAGGGGTAGTGTGGGTGGTAATGGAGAAAGGGTAGTGTGGGTTGTAGTGGTGGAGGGGTAATGTGGGTGGTAGAGGTGGAAGGGTATTGTGAGTGGAAGTGGTGGAAGGGTATTGTGAGTGGAAGTGGTAAAGTAGTAGTGTGGGCGGTAGTGGTGAAGGGGTAGTGTGGGTAGGAGTGGTGGAGGGGGTAGTGTTGGTGGTAGTGATGAAGGGGTAGTGTGGGTGGTAGTGGTGGAAGGATAGTTTGGGTGGCAGTGGTGGAGGCGTAGTGTGGGTGGCAGTGGTAGAGGAGTAGTGTGGGTGGTAGTGGTGAATGAGTAGTGTGGGTAGTAGTGGTGGAGGGGCAGTGTGGGTGGTTGTGGTAAAGGGGTAGTGTGGGTGGTAGTGGTGGAGGCGGAGTGTGAGTGGCAGTGGTGGAAAGGTAGTGTGGGTGGTAGTGGTGAAGGGGTAGTGTGAGTGGTAATGGTGGAGGGGTAGTGTGGGTGGTAATGGTGAAGGATTAGTGTGGGTGGTAGTTGTGGAAAAGTATTGTGGGTGGTAGTGGTTGAGGGGTAGTGTGGGTTGTAGTAGTGGACAGGAAGTGTGGGTGGTAGTGGTAAAGGGGTAATGTGCGTGGTAGTAGTGGAATGGTGTTGTGAGTGGAAGTAGTGGAGGGGCAGTGTGCATGGTAGTGATGAAGGGGTAGTGTGGGTAGTACTGGTGAAGGAGTAGTGTGGGTGGTAGTGGTGAAGGGGTAGTGGTGAAGGGTAGTATGGGTGGTAATGGTGGGTGTTAGTGGTGGAAGGGTAGTTTGGGTTGTAGTGGTGGTGGAGTAGTGTGGGTTGTAGTGGTGAAGGGGTAGTGTGGGTGGTAGTGGTGGAGGGGTAGAGTGGGTGGTTGTGGTTGAGGGGTAGTGTGGGTGGAAGTGGAGAAGGGGTAGTGTGAGTGGTAGTGGTGGAGGGGTAGTGTGGGTGGTAGTGGTGGAAGGGTATTGTGAATGGTAGTGGTAGAGGGGCAGTCTGGGTGGTAGTGCTGGAGGAATAGTGTGCGTGGTAGTAGTGGAGGGGTAGTGTGGGTGGTAGTGGTGGAGGCGAAGTGTGGGAGGCAGTTGTGAAGGGGTAGTGTGGGTGGTAGTGGTGGAAGAGTAGTGTGGGTGGTAGTGGTGAAGGGGTAGTGTGGGGTGGTAGTAGTGATGGGGTAGTGTGGGTGATAGTGGTGAAGGTGTAATGTGGGTAGGAGAGGTGGAGGGGTAGTGTGGGTGGTAGTGGTGAAGGGGTAGTGTGGGGTGGTAGTGGTGAAGGGGTAGTGTCAGTGGTAGTGGTTTAGGGGTAGTGTGCGTGGTTGTGGAAGAGGTGTAGTGTGGGTGGTAGTGGAGAAGGGGTAGTGTAGGTGGTAGTGGTTTAGGGGTAGTGTGGGTGGTAGTGGTAGAAGGGTATTGTGAGTGGTAGTGCTGGAGCGGCAGTGTGGGTTGTACTGGTGGAGGGGTATTGTGGGTGGTTATAGTGGACAGGTAGTGAGGGTGGTATTAGTGAAGGGGTAGTGTGGGTGGTAGTGGTGGAAGGGTAGTGTGGCTGGTAGTGGTGGAGGGGTAGTGTGGGTGGAAGTGGTGAAGAGGTAGTGTGGGTGGCAGTGGTGGAATAGTAGTGTGGGTGGTGGTGGTGCATGGGCAGTGTGGGTGGTAGTGGTGGAGGGGTAGTGTGGGTGGTAGTGATGAAGGGGTAGTGTGGGTGGTAGTGATGAAGGGGTAGTGTGGGTGGTAGTGCTGGAGGAGTATTATGGGTGGTAGTAGTGGAGAGATAGTGGTGTTGGTAGTGTTGGAGGGGTGGTATGGGTTGTAGTGGTGAAGGATTAGTGTGGGTGGTAGTAGTGGAAGGGTAGTTTGGGTGGTTGTGGTGAAGGGGTAGTGTGACTGGTAGTGGTGAAGGGGTAGTGTGGGTGGTAGTGGTTAAAGGGTAAAGTGGGTTGTAGTGGTGAAGGGGTAGTGTGCGTGGTAGTGGCTGAGGCGTAGTGTGGGAGGCAGTGGTGAAGGGGTAGTGTGGGTGGTAGTGGTGGGAGGGTAGTTTGGGTTGTAGAGGTGGAGGGGTAGTGTGGGTGGTAGTAGTGGAGGGGTAGTGTGGATGGTATTAGTGAAGGGGTAGTGTGGGTATTAGTGGTGGAGGGGTAGTGTGGCTGGTAGTGGTGGAGGGGTAGTGTGTGTGGTAGTGGGGAAGAGGTAGTGTGGGTGGCAGTGGTGAGGGGGTAGTATGGGTGGTAGTGTGGGTGGTAGTGGTGGAGGGGTAGTGGGTGATAGTGGTGAAGGGGTAGTGTGAGTGGTAGTGGTAAAGGAGTAACGTGGGTGGTAGTGGTGAAGGGGTAGTGTGTGTGGTAGTGGTGGAGGCGTAGTGTGGGAGGCAATGGTGAAGGGGTAGTGTGGGTGGTAGAGGTGGAAGGGTAGTGTGAGTGGTAGTGGTGAAGCGGTAGTGTGGGTGGTAGTGGTGGGAGGGTAGTTTGGGTTGTAGTGGTGGAGGGGTAGTGTGGGTTGTAGTGGTGAAGGGGTAGTATGGGTGATAGTGGTGAAGGGGTACTGCGGGTAGTAGTGGTGGAGGGGGTAGTGTGGGTAGTAGTGGTGAAGGGGTTGTGTGGGTGGTAGTGGTGAAGGGGTAGTATAGGTGGTAATAGTGAAGGGGTAGTGTGGTTGGTAGTGATGAAAGGGTAGTTTGGGTTGTAGTGCTGGAGGGGTAGTGTGGGTTGTAATGGAGAAAGGGTAGTGTGGGTTGTAGTGGTGGAGGGTTAGTGTGGGTGGTTGTGGAAGAGGTGTAGTGTGGGTGGTAGTGGTTTAGGGGTAGTGAGGGTGGTAGTGGTGGAAGGGTATTGTGAGTGGTAGTGCTGGAGGGGCAGTGTGGGTGGTACTGGTGGAGGGGTATTGTGGGTGGTTGTAGTGAACAGGTAGTGAGGGTGGTAGTGTTGGAGGAGTGGTATGTGTTGTAGTGATGAAGGAGTAGTGTCCGTGGTAGTAGTGAAGGGGTAGTGTGGGTGGTAGTGGTGGAGGGGTAGTGTGGCTGGTAGTGGTGGAGGGGTAGTGTGGGTGGAAGTGGTGAAGAGGTAGTGTGTGTGGCAGTGGTGAGAGGGAAGTATGGGTAGTAGTGGTGAAGGGAAAGTGTGGGTGGTAGTGGTGGAGGCAAAGTGTGATTGGTAGAGGTGGAGGCGTAGTGTGAGTGGCAGTGGTCGAGCGGTAGTGTGGGTGGTAGTGGTGAAGGGGTAGTGTGGGTGGTAGTGATGAAGGGGTAGTGTGGGTGGTTGTGATGGAGGCGGAGTGTGGGTGGCAGTAGTGGAGGGGTAGTGTGGGTGGTAGTGCTGGAGGAATATTATTGGTGGTAGTAGTGGATGGGTAGTGTGGGTGGTAGTGGTGGAGGGGTAGTGAGGGTGGTAGTGATGAAGGGGTAGTGTGGGTGGTAGTGATGGAGGCGGAGTGTGGGTGGCAGTAGTGGAGGGATAGTTTGGGTGGTTGTGGTGAAGGGGTAGTGTGAGTGGTAGTGGTGGAGGGGTATTGTGAGTGGTAGTGGTGAAGGGGTAGTGTGGGTGGTATTGGTGGTGGCATAGTGTGGGTGGTAGTGGTGCACGGGTAGTGTGGGAGGTACTGGTGAAGAGGTAGTGTGAGTGGTAGTGGTGGAGGGGTATTGTGAGTGGTAGTGGTGAAGGGGTAGTGTGGGTGGTATTGGTGGAGGCATAGTGTGGGTGGTAGTGGTAAAGGGTTAGTGTGGGTGGTAGTGGTAGTGGGCAAGTGTGCGTGGTAGTGGTGGAGGCGTAGTGTGGGAGGCAGTGGTGAAGGGGTGGTGTGGGTGGTAGTGGTGAAGGGTAGTGTGAGTGGTAGTGGTGAAGCGGTATTGTGGGTGGTAGTGGTGGAAGGGTAGTTTGGGTTGTAGTGGTGGAGGGGTGGTGTGGGTGGTAGTGGTGAAGGGGTAGTATGGGTGGTAATGGTGAAAGGGTAGTGTGAGTAGTAGTGGTGGAGGGGGTAGTGTGGGTGGTAGTGGTGGAAGGGTATTGTGAGTGGTAGTGGTGGAGGGGCAGTGTGGGTGGTACTGGTAGAGGAGTAGTGTGCGTGGTAGTAGTGGAGGGGTAGTGTGGCTGGAAGTGGTGGAGGTGTAGTGTGGGTGGCAGTGGTGAAGAGGTAGTGTGGGTGGTAGTGGTGAGGGGGTAGTGTGGGTGGTAGTGGTAAAGGGTTAGTGTGGGTGGTAGTGGTAAAGGGTTAGTGTGGGTGGTAGTGGGCAAGTGTGCGTGGTAGTGGTGGAGGCGTAGTGTGGGAGGCAGTGGTGAAGGGGTGATGTGGGTGGTAGTGGTGAAGGGTAGTGTGAGTGGTAGTGGTGAAGCGGTATTGTGGGTGGTAGTGGTGGAAGGGTAGTTTGGGTTGTAGTGGTGGAGGGGTGGTGTGGGTGGTAGTGGTGAAGGGGTAGTATGGGTGGTAATGGTGAAAGGGTAGTGTGAGTAGTAGTGGTGGAGGGGTAGTGTGGGTGGTAGTGGTGGAAGGGTATTGTGAGTGGTAGTGGTGGAGGGGCATGTGGGTGGTACTGGTAGAGGAGTAGTGTGCGTGGTAGTAGTGGAGGGGTAGTGTGGCTGGAAGTGGTGGAGGTGTAGTGTGGGTGGCAGTGGTGAAGAGGTAGTGTGGGTGGTAGTGGTGAGGGGGTAGTGTGGGTGGTAGTGTGGGTAGTAGTGGTTGGGTGGTAGTGTGGGGTAGTAGTGGTGGAGGCGTAGTGTGGGTAGAAGTGGTGGAGGGGTAGTGTGGGTGGTAGTAGTGGACAGGTAGTGTGGGTGGTAGTGGTTGAGGGGTAGTGTGGCTGGTAGTGGTGGAGGGGTAGTGTGGGTTGTAGTGGTGAAGAGGTAGTGTGGGTGGTAGTGGTGAGGGGGTAGTGTGGGTTGTAGTGGTGAAGAGGTAGTGTGGGTGGTAGTGGTGAGGGGTAGTGTGGGTGGTAATTATGGAGGGGTAGTGCGGGTGGTAGTTGTAAAGTGGTAGTGTGGGTGGTATTAGTGAAGGGGTAGTGTGGGTAGTAGTGATGGAGAGGTAGTATGGATGGTAGTGTGGGTGTTAGTGGTGGAGGAGTAGTGTGGGCGGTAGTGGTGAAATGGTAGTGTGGGTAGTAGTGGTGAAGGGGTAGTGTGGGTGGTAGTGGTGGATTGGTAGTGTGCATGGTAGTATTGAAGGGGTAGTGTGGGTGGTAGTGGTGAAGGGGTAGTGTGAGTGGTAGTGGTGGAGGGGTATTGTGAGTGGTAGTGGTGAAGGGGTAGTGTGGGTGGTATTGGTGGAGGCATAGTGTGGGTGGTAGTGGTGCAGGGGTAGTGTGGCAGGTAGTGGTGAAGGGGTAGTGTGAGTGGTAGTGGTGGAGGGGTATTGTGAGTTTAGTGGTGAAGGTGTAGTGTGGGTGGCAGTAATAGAAGGGTGGTTTGGGTTGTTGTGGGGAGGGGTGGTTTGGGTTGTTGTGGGGAGGGGTAGTCTGGGTGGTAGTGGTGGAGAGGTAGTGGGTGGTAATGGTGGCAGGGGAGTGTGTGTGGTAATGGTGGCAGGGTAGTGTGAGTGGTAGTAGAGTAGTGTGGGTGGGAGTGGTGGAGGTGAGGTGTGAGTGGTAGTGGTGGCACGGTAATGTGGGTAGTAGCGGTGGAAGGGGAAGTGTGGGTGGTAGTGGTGAAGGGGTAGTGTGGATGGTAGTGGTGGCAGGGTAGTGTGAGTGGTGTTATGAAAGGGGTAGTGTGAGTGGTAGTGGAGTAGAGGTAGTGTGATTGGTAGTGGTGGAGGGTTTGTTTGGGGGGGTAGTGGTGGAAGGGTAGTGTGGGTGGTAGTAGTGAAGAGGTAGTGTGGGTGGTAGTATTAAAGGAGTAGTGAGAGTGGTAGTGGTGAAGGGGGAAAGTGTGGGTAGTAGTGGTGAAGGGGAAGTGTGGGTGGTAATGGTGAAGGGGTAGTGGGGTGGTTAGTGTGGAAGGGTAGTGTGGGTTGTAGTGGTAAATGGGTAGTGTGGGAGGTAGTGGTGGAGGGGTAGAGTTGGTGTATGTGGTAGAGGGGTAGTGTCGGTGGTAGTGGAGAAAGGGTAGTGTGGGTGGTAGTGGTGGAGGGGTAGTGTGGGTGGTAGTGGTGGAGGAGTAGTGTGCGTGGAAGTAGTGGAGGGGTAGAGTGCGTGGTAGTTGTGGAGGCGTAGTGTGGGAGACAGTTGTGAAGGGGTAGTGTGGGTGGTAGTGGTGGAAGAGTAGTGTGGGTGGTAGTGGTGAAGGGGTAATGTGGGGTGGTAGTGGTGAAGGGGTAGTGTGGGTGGTAGTGGTGGAGGGGTAGTGTGGCTGGTAGTGGTGGAGTGGAAGTGTGGGTGGTAGTGTTGAAGAGGTAGTGTGGGTGGGAGTGGTGATGGGAGAGTTTGGAAGGTAGTGGTGAAGGAGTAGTGTGGGGTTGTGGGGAAGGGGTAGTGTGGGTGGTAGTAATGAAGGGGTAGTGTGGGTGGTAGTGGTGGAATAGTAGTGTGGGTGGTGGTGGTGGAGGGGCAGTGTGGGTGATAGTGGTGGAGGGGATAGTGTGGGTGGTGATGGTGACGGGGTAGTGTGGGTGGTAGTTGTGGAGGGGTATTGTAGGTGGTAGTATTGGACAGATAGTGTGGGTGGTAGTGTTGGATGGGGTGGTATGGGTTGTAGTGGTGAAGGAGTAGTGTGCGTCGGTAGTAGTGGAGGGGTAGTGTGGGTGGTAGTGGTTAAATGGTAGTGTGGGTGGTAGTGGTGGAGGGTAGTGTGGGTTGTAGTGGTGAAGGGTAGTATGGGTGGTAGTGGTGAAGGGGTAGTGTGGTAGTAGTGGTGGAGTGGTAGTGAGGGAGGTAGTGGTGAAGGGGTAGTGTGGGTGGTGTGGTGGAAGGGTAGTTTGGGTTGTAGTGGTGGAGGGGTAGTGTGGGTTGTTGTGGTGAAGGGGTAGTGATGGTGGTAGTGGTGGAGGGGTAGTGTGGGTGGTTGTGGTGGCGGGGTTATCTTGAGGTTATCTTGAGATGATTTCGGGGCTTTAGTGTCCCCGCGGCCCGGTCCTCGACCAGGCCTCCACCCCCAGGAAGCAGCCCGTGACAACTGACTAAAACCCAGGTACCTATTTTACTGCTAGGTAACAGGGGCATAGGGTGAAAGAAAATTTGCCCATTGTTTCTCGCCGGTAGTGTGGTGGTAGTGGTGGAAGGGTATTGTGAGTGGAAGTGGTGGATGGGCAGTGTGGGTGGTAGTGGTGGAGGAGTAGTGCGGGTGGCAGTAGTGGAGGTGTAGTGTGGGTGGTAGTGGTGGAGAAGTAGTGTGTCTGGTAGTGATGGAGGGGTGGTGTGTGGTGGTAGTGGTGAAGAGGTAATGTGGGTGGTAGTGGTGGAAGCGTAATGTGGGTGGAAGTGGTGGAGGGGTAGTGTGGGTGGTAGTGGTGAATGGGTTTGTGTGGGTGGTAGTGGTTGAGGCGTAGTGTGGGTGGTAGTAGTGGAGGTGTAGTGTGGGTGACAGTGGTGGAGAGGTAGTGTGGGTGGTAGTAGTGGAATAGTAGTGTGGGTGGTGGTGGTGGAGGGGCAGTGTGAGTGGTAGTGATGGAGGGGTAGTGTGGTTGGTAGTGGTGGAGGCGTAGTGTGGGTGGTAGTGGTGGAGGCGTAGTGTGGGTGGTAGTGGTGAAGGGGTAGTGTGGGTGGTAGTGGTGGAATAGTAGTGTGGGTGGTGGAGGTGGACGGGCAGTGTGGGTGGTAGTGGTGAAGGGGTAGTGTGGGTGGTAGTGGTGGAGGCAAAGTGTGGGTGGAGGAGGTGGCGGGGTTTTGTGTGTGGTAATGGTGAAGGGGTAGTGTGGGTGGTAGTTGTGGAAAGGTTGTGTGGGTGGTAGTGGTGAAGGGGTATTGTGGGTGGTAGTAGTGGACAGGTAGTGTGGGTGGTAGTTTTGGAGGGGTAGTGTGGGTGTTATTAGTGAAGGGGTAGTGTGGGTTGCGTGTTATGGAGTAGTAGTGATGGAGGAAGTAGTATGGATGGTAGTGTAGGGGGTAGTGGTGGAGGGATAGTGGTAGTGTGTGGGTAGTGTGAAGGGTAGGTGAGTGGTAGGGGTAGCGTGGGTTGTAGTGGTGGAGGGGTAGTGTGCGTGGTAGTGGTGGAGGCCTAGTGTGGGAGGCAGTGGTGAAGGGGTACTGTGGTGTGGTAGTGTGGAAGGGTAGTGTGGGTAGTAGGGGTGAAACGGTAGTGTGGGTGGTAGTGGTGGAGTGGGGGAGTGTGGGTTGTAGTGGTGGCAACCCGTTCTCGCACTTGCTTACAGTCAATATTGGCTTATTTATTAAGTGCATATGTGACATACTGATTGATTGTAAATATTTTAGTTTACCTTGAAAAGTTTCATAGAAAACACCGACCTCACCTAACCTTCTATGTATGTTAAGATAAGCGTCTCATTGCTTCTTAATTACAATTATTACTTAACGTATACCGTTGATAGATTAAGTAATAATTGTAAATAAGATGCAATAAGATGCTTATCATAACATACTAAGAAGGTTAGGTGAGGTCGGTGTTTTCTATGAAGCTTATCAAGGTAAACTAAAATATTCACAATCAATTAGTATGTCACATGTGCACTTATTAAATAAGCCAATATTGACAGTAAGCAAGTGCGAGAACGGGTTGAGTGGTGGAGGGGTAGTTTGGGTGGTAGTAGTGGACGGGTAGTGTGGGTGGTAGTAGTGGAGGCGTAGTGTGGGTGGTAGTGGTGGAGGCGTAGTGATGGTGGCAGTGGTGGAGAGGTAGTGTTAGTGGTGGTATTGGTGAAGGGGTAGTGTGGGTGGTAGTGGTAGAATAGTAGTGTGGGTGGTGGAGGGGCAGTGTGGGTGGTAGTGATGGAGGGGTAGTGTGAGTGGAAGTGGTGAAGGGGTAGTGTGTGTTGTATTGGTGAAGGGGTAGTGTTGTGGTAGTTGTCGAAAGGTAGTGTGGGTGGTAGTGGTGGAGGGGTATTGTGGGTGGTAGTAGTGGACAGGTAGTGTGGGTGATAGTGTTGGAGTTGTGGTATGGGTTGTAGTGGTGAAGGAGTAGTCTGGGTGGTAGTAGTCGAGGGGTAGTGTGGGTGTTGTTAGTGAAGGGGTTGTGTGGGTGGCGTAATATGGAGTAGTAGTGATGGAGGGGTAGTGTGGATGGTAGTGTAGGTGGTAGTGGTGGAGGGGTAGTGTGGGAGGCAGTGGTGAAGGGGTAGTGTGAGTGGTAGTGGTGAAGGGGTAGCGTGGGTGGTAGTGGTGGAGGGGTAGTGTGGGGTGGTTGTGATGGAGGGATAGTGTGGGGTGGTAGTGGTGAAGGAGTAGTGTGGGTGGTAGTAGTCGAAGGGTAGTGTGGGTGGTAGTGGTGAAAGGGTAGTATGGGTGGTAATGGTGAAGGGGTAGTGTGGGTAGTAGTGGTGGAGGGGGTAGTGTGGGTGGTAGTGGTAGAATAGTAGTGTGGGTGGTGGAGGGGCAGTGTGGGTGGTAGTGGTGGAGGGGTAGTGTGGGTGGCAGTAGTGGAGGGGCGGTGTGGGTGTTATTAGTGAAGGGGTAGTGTGGGTTACGTGTTATGGAGTAGTAGTGATGGAGGAAGTAGTATGGATGGTAGTGTAGGTGGTAGTGGTGGAGGGATAGTGTGAGTGGTAGTGGTGAAGGGGTAGTGTGAGTGGTAGTGGAGAAGGGGTAGCGTGGGTTGTAGTGGTAGAGGGGTAGTGTGCGTGGTAGTGGTGGAGGCAGAGTGGGAGGGGTACTGTGGGTGGTAGTGGTGGAAGGGTAGTGTGGGTGGTAGTGGTGGAGGGGTAGTGTGGGTTGTTGTGGTAGACGGGTAGTGTGGGTGGTAGTAGTGGAGGGGTAGTGTGGTTTGTAGTGGTGGCAACCCGTTCTTGTACTTGCTTACAGTCAATATTGGCTTATTTATTAAGTGCATATGTGACATACTGATTGACTGTAAATATTTTAGTTTACCTTGAAAAGTTTCATAGAAAACACCGACCTCACCTAACCTTCTTAGTATGTTATGGTAAGCATCTCAATGCGTCTTAATTACAATTATCACTTAACCTATACCGTTGATAGACAAGTAATATTTGTAAATAAGTTGCAATAAGATGCTTATCTTAACATACTAATTAGGTTAGGTGAGGTCGGTGTTTTCTATGAAGCTTATCAAGGTAAACTAAAATATAAACAAATAAAATAAAATAAAAACATGAAAGACTGATTAAAAAGATAGTCTTTCATGTGGCACTGTATCAAAAGCTTTGCTAAAGTCAAGGTACACAACATCGCAATCCTTACCACTATCAACTGACTCAACAATGCTAGAATAAAAAGATAACAAATTTGTTAAACATGAACGGCCATTTATAAAACCATGTTGCGACTCAATTATTAATTTATGTTTTTCAAGATGGAGACGAATTGTATTTGCAATTATCGATTCAAGTAACTTTCCCACAATAGACGTTTGGCTAATTGTTCGATAGTTAGACGCAAGTAATCTATCTCCTTTCTTAAAAACTGGTATCACATTAGCAACTTTCCAAAACTCTGGCAATCTGCCTGACTCTATTGATTTATTAAATATGGTTGACAGTGGGTCACAAAGCTCCTCTTTGCATTCTTTAAGCACCCTGGCAAACACTTCATCCTGCCCTGGGGATTTGTTTGGTTTGAGTTTTACTATTTGTTTAAGAACATCCTCCCTGGTAACTGCTCAACTCTTCAACCTGTCCTCGTCCCCACCCACATAGACTTGTTCGGCTGAAGGCATATTGTTAAGTTCCTGTTTAGAAAATACAGATACAAAATATTTATTAAAAATACTACTCATCTCTTCATCACTATCTGTTATTTGACCTGTCTCAGTTTTTAATGGACCTATCCTTTCCCTAATCTTTGTCCGGTATAATTGAAAAAACCCTTTAGGATTTTTTTGCTTGCTCTGCTATGCGAACTTCATAGTTTCTTTTTAGAACATAAGAACATAAGAACAAAGGTAACTGCAGAAGGCCTATTGGCCCATACGAGGCAGCTCCTATCTATAACCACCCAATCCCACTCATATACTTGTCCAACACCGCTCTTGAAACAATCGAGGGACCCCACCTCCACCACGTTACGTGGTAATTGGTTCCCCAAATCAACAAACCTGTTACCGAACCAGTATTTACCCAAGTCTTTCCTAAATCTAAACTTATCCAATTTATGCCCATTGTTTCGTGTTGTCTTGTGTTGATACTTTCTTTACCCTATTAAATAATACCCTATCTCCTTTGTTACATCCATTCATCCACTTGTAAACCTCTATCATGTCACCCCTAACTCTTCGCCTTTCCAGTGAATGCAATTTAAGCTTTGTTAATCTTTCTTCATATGAAAGATTTCTACTTTGGGGAATTAACTTAGTCATCCTATGCTGGACACGTTCAAGTGAATTTATATCCATTATATAGTACGGCGACCAAAACTGAACTGCATAATCTAAATGGGGCCTAACCAGAGCAAGATATAGCTGAAGAACCACACCAGGTGTCTTGTTACTAACGCTTCGATTAATAAATCCCAGTGTCCTATTTGCCTTATTACAAACATTCATGCATTGATCCTTTTGTTTTAAATTCTTACTTATCATAACTTCCAGATCCCTTTCACAATTCGACTTTGCAATCTCAACACCTTCTAGCTCGTATCTTGTAACTCTATCATCATTACCTAGCCTCAAAACTTTACATTTATCAGCATTAAACTGCATCTGCCAATCCCTTGACCATTTCAAAACCCTATTTAGATCAACTTGAAGTGATAGTGAGTCTTCTTCTGTGTTAATTTCCCTGCCGATTTTGTATCATCGACAAATTTGCAAATGTTGCTACTCAAATCTGAATCTAAATCATTGATATATATTATAAACAACAGAGGTCCCAGGACAGAGCCCTGAGGCACTCCACTTACAACATTTTCCCACCCTGACTTAACCCCATTTATACTAACTCTCTGTTTCCTTTAGAATAGCCATGCCCTAATCCAACTTAATATAGCACCTCCAACACCATGAGCCTCTATTTTTTTAATCAGTCTTTCATGTTGCACCGTATCAAAAGCTTTGCTAAAGTCAAGGTACACGACATCACAATCCATACCACTATCAACTGCCTCAACTATGCTGGAATAAAAAGATAGCAAATTTGTTAAACATGAACGGCCATTTGTAAAACCATGTTGTGACTCATTTAATAATTTATTATTTTTCAAGATGAAGACGAATTGTATTTGCAATTATCGATTCAAGTAACTTTCCCACAATAGATGTTAGTCTAATTGGCCGATAGTTTGACGCAAGTGATCTATCTCCTTTCTTAAAAATTGGTATCACATTAGCTACCTTCCATGACTCTGGCACTCTACCTAACTCTATTTAATTATTATATATGGGAGACAGTGGCTCGGAAAGCTCCTCCTTGCATTCTTTAAGCACCCTGGCAAACACTTCATCCGGCCCTGGGGATTTGTTTGGTTTTAGTTTTACTATTTGTTTAATTACATCCTCCCTGGTAACTGCTAAACTCGTCAACCTGTCCTCGTCCCCACCCACATAGATTTGTTCGGCTGAAGGCATATTGTTAAGTTCCTCTTTAGTAAATACAGATATAAAATATTTATTAAAAATACTACTCATCTCCTCGTCATTATCCGTTATTTGACCTATCTCAGTTTTTAATGGACCTATCCTTTCCCTAGTCTTAGTTCGATATAAATGAAAAATCCCTTTAGGATTTGTTTTCGCTTGCCCTGCTATGCGAACTTCGTAGTTTCTTTTTGCTTTCCTTATCTCTTTTTTAACATTTCTAACCAGTTGTAAGAATTCCTGTTCTAAACTAACTTCCCTATTCTTAATCCTTTTGTACCAAGCTCTCTTTTTACCTATAAGGTTCTTCAGATCCTTTGTTATCCACTTTGGGTCATTAGTATTCGATCTATTCAATTTATATGTTCTACTACGTTCCTGGGCTTTGCTTAGAATATTTTTAAATAGGTTATATTTTGAATCCACATCGAAATCTCCTTTTCCGTCACCTGTCGCTGGGTTCACGTCTAGCCCACACCCCATCCCCAAGATATTCCAATCTATTTGACCCAAAAATTTCTTAGGCTTTTGAAATCAGCTTTTCGAAAATCAGGCACTTTAACAGAATTTTCTCCTACAGATCTAGTCCATTCTATGCTAAATCTGATTTCTTTATGATCACTGTTCGCTAGCTCACTCCCTATTTCCATGTCCTTAATTTGTGTTTC
>NC_091179.1:38825034-38931238 GCF_040958095.1 Procambarus clarkii
AGTGGTGGAGGTGTAGTGTGGCTGGTAATGGGGGAGTGGTAGTGGTGGGGTGGTAGTTGTGGAATAGTAGTGTAGGTGGTAGTGGTGGAGAGGCAGTGTGGGTGGTAGCGGTGGAGGGGTAGTGTGGGTGGTAGTAGTGAAAGGGGTAGTGTGAGTGGTAGTGGTGGAGGGGTATTGTAAGTGGTAGTTGTGGGTGGTAGTGGTGGAGGGGTAGTGTGGGTAGTAGTTGTGAAATGGTAGTGTGGGTGGTATTAGTGAAGGGGTAGTAAGGGTGGTAGTGATGGAGGGGTAGTTTCGGTGTTAGTGGTGGAGGGGTAGTGTGGGTGGTAGTGGTGAAGGGGTTACCTTGAGGTTACCTTGAGGTGCTTCCGGGGGTTAGCGTCCCCGCGGCCCGGTCGTCGACCAGGCATCCTGGTTGCCGGACTGATCAACCAGGCTGTTGGACGCGGCTGCTCGCAGCCTGACGTACGAGTCACAGCCTGGTTGATCAGGTATCCTTTGGAGGTGCTTATCCAGTTCTCTCTTGAACACTGAGGGGTCGGCCAGTTATGCCCCTTATGTGTAGTGGAAGCGTGTTGAACAGTCTCGGACCTCTGATGTTGATAGAGTTCTCTCTCAGAGTACCAGTTGCACCTCTGTTTTTCAACGGGGGTATTCTGCACATCCTGGCATGTCTTCTGGTCTCATGTGATGTTATTTCTGTGTGCAGGTTTGGGACCAGCCCCTCTAATATTTTCCACATGTAGATTATTATGTACCTCTCCCGCCTGCGCTCAAGGGAGTACAGTTTTAGGCTCTTTAGTCGGTCCCAATAGTTTAGATGTTTTACTGAGTGGATTCTAGCAGTAAAGGATCTCTGCACGCTCTCCAGGTCAGTAATTTCTCCAGCTTTGAAAGGTGCTGTCATTGTGCAGCAGTACTCCACTCTAGAGAGCACAAGCGTTTTGAAAAGTATCATCATCGGTATAGCATCTCTAGTGTGAAAAGTTCTTGTTATCCAACCTGTCATTTTTCTTGCAGTTGTGACAGCTACTTTATTGTGTTCCTTAAAGGTAAGGTCTTCCGACATGAGTACACCCAGATCCTTTACATTGCCTTTTCGTTCTATGTTATGATTTGCCTGAGTTTTGTACGTGGTTTCCGTTTTTACATTTTCATTTTTTCCATAGCGCATGAGCTGGAACTTATCTTCGTTAAACACCATATTATTTTTTGTAGCCCATAGAAAGACCTGATCTACATCTGACTGGAGGTTCACCGTGTCCTCTATGTTGCCTACTCTCATGAAGATCTTAGTGTCATCTGCAAAGGATGATACAGTGCTATAGGTTGTGTTCTTGTCTATGTCCGAAATGAGGATGAGAAAAAGTACTGGGTAGTGTGAGTGGTAGTGGTGGAGGGGTATTGTGAGTGGTAGTGGTGAACGGGTAGTGTGGGTGGTATTGGTGGAGGCATAGTGTGGGTGGTAGTGGTGAAGGGGTAATGTGGGTGGTAGTGGTGAAGGGGTAGTGTGGGTGGCAGTAGTGGAAGGGTAGTGTAGGTGGTAGTGGTGGATGGGTAGTGTGAGTAATAGTGCTGGAGGGGCAGTGTGGGTGGTACTGGTGGAGGAGTAGTGTGGGTGGTAGTAGTGGAGGGGTAGTGTGGGTAGTAGTGGTGCAGGGGTAGTGTGGCTGGTAGTGGAAGAGGGGTAGTGTGGCTGGTAGTGGTGGAGGGGTAGTGTGGGTGGTAGTGGTGAAGGGGTAGTGTGGGTGGTAGTGGTGGAATAGTAGTGTGGGTGGTAGTGGTGAAGAGGCAGTGTGGGTGGTAGCGTTGGAGGGGTAGTGTGGGTGATAGTGGTAAAGGGGTAGTGTGGGTGGTAGTGGTGGAGGCGTAGTGTGGGTGGTAGTGGTGAAGGGGTATTGTAAGTGGTAGTTGTGGAAAGGTAGTGGGTGGTAGTGGTGGACTGGTAGTGTTGGTAGTAGTAGTGGACAGGTAGTGTGGGTGGTAGTGGTGGAGGGGTAGTATGGGTTTTAGTGGTGAAGAGGTAGTGTGGGTGGTAGTGGTGGACTGGTAGTGTTGGTAGTAGTAGTGGACAGGTAGTGTGGGTGGTAGTGGTGGAGGGGTAGTATGGGTTTTAGTGGTGAAGAGGTAGTGTGGGTGGTAGTAGTGGAGGGGTAGTGTGGGTAGTAGTTGTGAAATGGTAGTGTGGGTGGTATTAGTGAAGGGGTAGTAAGGGTGGTAGTGATGGAGGGGTAGTTTGGGTGGTAGTGGTGAAGGGGTAGTGTGAGTGGTAGTGTTGGAGGGGTAGTGTGGGTGGTACTGGTGGAGGAGCAGTGTGGGTGATAGTAGTGGAGGGGTAGTGTGGGTGGTAGTGCTGGAGGGGTAGTGTGGCTGGTAGTGGGAGAGGGGTAGTGTGGCTGGTAGTGGTGGAGGGGTAGTGTGGTTGGTAGTGGTGAAGGGGTAGTGTGGGTGGCAGTGGTGGAATAGTAGTGTGGGTGGTAGTGGTGTAGAGGCAGTGTGGGTGGTAGCGGTAGAGGGGTAGTGTGGGTTACCTGGTTGATACCTGGTTGATGGGGTTCTGGGAGTTCTTCTACTCCCCAAGCCCGGCCCGAGGCCAGGCTTGACTTGTGAGAGTTTGGTCCACTAGGCTGTTGCTTGGAGCGGCCCGCAGGCCCACGTACCCACCACAGCCCCGTTGGTCCTGCACTCCTTGGAGGAATAAATCTAGTTTCCTCTTGAAAATGTCCACGGTTGTTCCGGCAATATTTCTTATGCTTGCTGGGAGGACGTTGAACAACCGCGGACCTCTGATGTTTATACAGTGTTCTCTGATTGTGCCTATGGCACCTCTGCTCTTCACTGGTTCTATTCTACATTTTTTTCCATATCGTTCACTCCAGTACGTTGTTATTTTACTGTGTAGATTTGGTACTTGGCCCTCCAGTATCTTCCAGGTGTATATTATTTGATATCTCTCTCGTCTTCTTTCTAGTGAGTACATTTGGAGGGCTTTGAGACGATCCCAATAATTTAGGTGCTTTATTGCGTCTATGCGTGCCGTATATGTTCTCTGTATTCCTTCTATTTCAGCAATCTCTCCTGCTCTGAAGGGGGAAGTGAGTACTGAGCAGTACTCAAGACTGGACAACACAAGTGACTTGAAGAGTACAACCATTGTGATGAGTTCCCTGGATTTGAAAGTTCTCGTAATCCATCCTATCATTTTTCTGGCTGTCGCAATATTTGCTTGGTTATGCTCCTTAAACGTTAGGTCGTCAGACATTATTATTCCCAAATCCTTTACATGCTGTTTTCCTACTATGGGTACATTTGATTGTGTTTTGTACTCTGTATTATGTTTAAGGTCCTCATTTTTACCGTACCTGAGTACCTGGAATTTATCACTGTTAAACATCATGTTGTTTTCTGATGCCCAGTCGAAAACTTAATTAATATCAGCTTGAAGTTTTTCAATGTCTTCAGCCGAGGTAATTTTCATACTGATTTTTGTGTCATCTGCACAGGATGATACGAAGCTGTGCCTTGTATTTTTGTCTATATCTGATATGAGAATAAGGAAAAGCAGCGGTGCAAGGACTGTACCGTGAGGTACAGAGCTTTTAACTGCACTTGGACTAGATTTTATATGGTTGACCGTTACTCGCCGAGTCCTGTTTGACAGAAAACTGAGTATCCAGCGTCCTACTTTACCGGTTATACCCATTGACTTCATTTTGTGTGCTATCACGCCATGGTCACATTTATCGAAAGCCTTTGCGAAGTCCGTGTATATCACATCAGCATTCTGTTTTTCTTCTAATGCCTCAGTGACTTTGTCGTAGTGCTCAAGTAGCTGTGAGAGGCACGATCTTCCCGCTCGAAATCCATGTTGGCCTGGGTTGTGAAGGTCATTGGTCTCCATGAAATTGGTGACCTGACTCCTAATCACTCTCTCAAATACTTTTATGATGTGCGATGTTAGTGCAACTGGTCTATAATTTTTTGCCAATGCTTTGCTCCCTCCCTTGTGTAGAGGGGTTATGTCTGCTACTTTAAGTGTATCTGGTATCTCCCCCGTGTCCAAGCTCTTCCTCCACACTATACTGAGTGCCTGTGCTACCGGCACTTTGCATTTCTTTATAAATATTGAATTCCATGAGTCTGGACCTGGGGCCGAGTGCATGGGCATGTTTTCAATTTCTCTTTCAAAATTTAGTGCGCTCGTGTTTATATCAGTTATATTTACAGGGGTTTGAATATCCCGCATAAAGAAACTGTCTGGATCTTCCACCTTCATGTTGTTTATTGGAGTGCTAAACATGTCCTCATACTGCTTTTTTAGGATTTCACTAATTTATTTGTCATCCTCCGTGAATGAACCTTCACTTGTACGAATAGGTCCAATACTGGCAGTGGTTTTTGCTTTTGATTTCGCATATGAGAAGAAATATTTTGGATTTTTCTTTATTTCCTGAACTGCTTTCTGTTCTAACTGCCTTTCTTCAGTTTCATATGAGTGTCTCAATTTCCGCTCGATTTCTTCAATATCCCTATTTAAATTACTCCTCCTTTGACGGGAAATTCGTGTCTGCATAAGCAGTTCCGTTATTTTTTTCCTGCGTTTATAGTGTCGTCTGCGTTCTCTTTCTACGTTAGATCTCTTTCTGGCTTTCCTCAAAGGAACATGTTTCAGACAGACTTGATACGCTTCTGAAGTCAGTTTTTCTATTCCTTCTGTAGGACTTGTATTACTTAGAACAGTTCCCCATGGAATGTTTGTAAGTTCACTGTTTATTATCTCCCAGTCTATCCTTTTATTATTAAAATTTTATTTACTGAAGTGCCCCTCTCGCTTTATCAACGTTTTAGGTCTATTCTGAGTATTGATGGTCGTTTGCACTTCAATGAGCTTGTGATCTGAGTATGTGGTATCTGATATCGTAATGTCTCTGATAATGTCTTCATTGTTCGTAAAGATCAGATCTAGAATATTTTAATTTCTTGTTGGCTCCGATATCTGCTGATTGAGTGAAAATTTGTCACAGAATCTAAGTAGTTCTCCAATCTGTGGTTGGTTAGGTCCTGATAGATTTCCTGGTATAATATTATTGTTTGCTATTTTCCACCTGACACTAGGCAAGTTGAAGTCACCTAGGAAGATAATATCAGGTATCGGGTTCTCCAAATTATCAAGGCTTTTCTCTATTTTGCTTATCTGTTCTGTGAATTCCTCAGCCGTTGCATCTGGCGGTTTGTATATTAGAATAATCACTAAATTTATTTTCTCTATTTTTAATCCCAGTACCTCTACCACCTCATTTGTAACGTTTAGGAGCTCCGAGCATACAAGGTCTTCCCTAATATACAGACCCACTCCTCCATGTGACCTAATTTTCCTATCACACCTGTATAGGTTATATCCTGGAATCCAGATCTCACTGTCCAACAATTCCCCTGCATGGGTTTCTGTGAAAGCTCCAAATACTGCTTTTGACTCCGTGAGGAGGCCATTTATGAACTGTACTTTGTTGTTTGTTCTTGTTTTCAGTCCTTGTATGTTGGCAAAGATGAATGAGGTTACTCTATTAGTGATAGTTTGAATGGGAGACTTTTTCGGCAAGCCCATTGTCGGGAAACCGACACACACAACCACACACACACAAATAACACAGTCTCCCTTAGTCTGTATTCCCTTCAGGATGGAAAATGGGAGACCGTGACGTCATCGACTCCGTGACGTCATGGAAGTCATCGTATATTTACATTATGAAACATTGTTAATAGACTAGTTTAGTATCTAGAGTTAACAAAAAAGTATTCAATAAGACTGAATATAATTATTTACACAGTATTGTAGCTAGGTTCCCTTGTTAATGTAAAATTACTTTGAGAGAGGAACCAGCATAAGGGCGTTGCCCGAGTGGAGAGGGAGGCTCCCGCTCCATCATAACAACAACAGGAGAGCAGCCTACCACGCTGTCTTGGCTAGCTGGTGTAAACAGCTAGACACCCCATTTACGTGTCAACACCAGCAACACAGCCTATCAACATCACAACAACGACTGTATCCGTCTACCAAGTATTGTATATTATTCTAGTGCACTGTTTAATATTGATGGGTAGATGGTTAGGTCGTGGGAGAAACCCAAACACAATGTACGTGTACCATAATTACAACCCTCACAGTTCATGTCATACCTGTAATTGATATATTTAGGGAACTTTGATTAATTCCTTGCATCCCATACAGGTAAATTGTGAGAGGAGCATCAAGAAGTTGAGCAGACAGTTGGCTCATACACATTAACTATTGTTTGCCAAGCTTTGTTCTCCCCACAAGCCGCCATTACGTGGCACCAGGAGGCACAGGGCCACACCAAATCTGAGGCTACACCTACATGCCTTACCAGGCCCATTCTACTGGCACAGCTAAGCCATTAATACTCTTAGTAGTAGTAGCCATAATTAATTATTAGTAGATTAGACCACCATATGTGGTATACTGAAATATTACAGATTAAAAGGTAAACAATTGGTAGTTTAAGAAGGAACCATAACAAAGTGGTTTAGGCTACCAATTGTCCCTCCCAATAGTGTGTAAGAAGATTTCAGGCAGTTTACAAGTATATACAGTCCACTTAATTAATTCTTACTTACTAAGAAAAATAAATAAGACATAACTTTATTTTATTAAAGTCAATTTGAAAAGAGAGATTAGCTGCCTGGAATTTCCCCACATTATTTTGGTCCTTCGGAACCGGATTATTTGGTCCTTTGAAACTAGATATTATACATACATATAGTGCTAGTGCAATATTACCTACACACATTATAGCAGGAAGACACTGCTATATTTTTTGCATTTTTCCTAGCCTAACTTTTCAATCTCATAGCAAACAGAACTTACAACAAGCACTATTATTGTTCTGGCAGTACCAAAGGAACAATTGTGCTTTTTTCATTTCATTACAAGAGGTTGATAAGAGGCTACTTTACTTATAAGTTACTTATAAATGTTTTTTTTGTAATTATTGCATTATTATTGCCATTACTGTAACATTTATTGCATGCCACATTATTAACAACTAATTCTTGCACAAGGGTAGAACATTTTAGGCTGGTGTTGTACAGCAACCTAGTCTAATTTATTGTGCTAACCTGGTGTAAGGGTAAGAATTTTACACATGTCTAGAGTTGAACACACATTACAACCTAGCAAGTACATATTTTTATGCAGTATTTAAGACAACCCGAGTTGTGTTGTCAATATGATATCAATATAACTATAAGTATAATTTAACTATAATCATTTCACCTTTGAGTGTTAACCTGTGTCTCTGTACCAACCAAGAGTGATAATAAAGGGCTAACTTGCGGATACCAGCATTGATACAGGTCTACCACTCAAATTATAGTGTGTATGATTATAGAGTGTATATTTAAATAAATGATAAGTAGCTCTAGTTCGGAAACTAGTGGCTTTACTAATACAAGTGCCATAAATAGTCCTGACACTAGTCTATACGACTAACAAGTACTTCCAAGATGTCTACTGTCAAAAATGTCCAAATAACCCTCACAGGATTGAGGGATCATTTATCACGGCAGATTAGCACATGTGAAGACATGAGTAAACAAACTCCAGTTAACTATGTAGCATTGGAAAATTATCTTAAGCTTACACGGAACAAATATGACCGTGTGTTGCAACAAATGAAAGAATATCAAGTTTTACTTCAGAATACCAGTGTTGGTGGAGAAACATTACAAGATGTTATACAAGAACATTCCGATTATGAAGATGCAATGTTTAAAGAGTTGCAACACTTTGATGATATCATACATGCCCATAAAGCCAATATAAATATTGCAACCACAACTTCCCAGAACCAGACAGCACCAGAAGTCAAATTGCCATCACTTAGTTTACCAACTTTTTCTGGAACAGAAGACGAGAGTTGGGACGGTTTCTGGAGCAAATTTGTCGATTCTGTGGATTCTAATGCTAATGTGCCAAAAACGACAAAGTTTACATACTTACAGTGTCTTGAAGGATGAAGCGTATCAGGTAGTCTGTAATCTAAATCACACAGATGATGATTATGACAATGCAGTGCAACTCCTGAAAGATAATTACGCTAAACCTGAAAGGACCATCAGAATTCTAACACAGAAACTGTTAGACATTAAGCCTCCAAATAATACTGCAGTCTCACTCCAAGCCTTCAGATTGGAGCTTGAGTCCATGCTCAAGGCACTTAAAAATAATGTGAACTTGGATGAGTCAGACTGGATAATGCAAGTCCATATGACACGAAAATTACCCAGGGACATACTGGACAAGTTGTTTGTATTCGTAGGTAAGTCATCCTTGACTGTAAATGAGATTACAAAGGGTTTACAAACCATCATAGAACGAGAAAGAGTTAATCCAGAAGGAAAAACGACATCTAAACCTACGTCTGCTACTAATAGTAAACAACAGAGTACAAACAGTACTCCAAACAAAGCTAAAACATCTTCCCCCTCCACAAAGTGGAATCAGGGCAGTGTAGGAACATATGCAGTTGGTCCCTCCAAACCTACAGTTAACGCGTCACCCACAACGGTGACTCCTCAAGATACTGTTAATGTCTGGAGACCATGTGTGTTTTGTGAGCAATCACATTCCATGTACAATTGCAGACGCTACCCTGATCGTGCAACACGCATAAAACGACTCAAGGAGTTACATAGATGTAGCAAGTGTATAAGGGAACATCATCCCGACAATTGCACAACTGCAATGCGCATCTGCACTAAGTGCCATAAGGGTCAACACCATACTGCACTTTGTGGGGACACAAGTATAAAGTCTCCCAAACTACAGGAGGAGGAAGGAGCTACAGCATCAGTAAAGCTTTGTACTGTGTTACCTGACATAAGTGTCTTCACGACAAGGTCTAACCATAAATCAGCTCTACCTACTGCACGATTGATCATTAGAAATGGAAAGAATAAAGCCACCGTACGTGGATTATTTGATCAAGGGTCCCAACTGACCTTTATATCCAAGGAGTTGGTAGATAAACTGAAACTTACACCTGTAGAGGAGACATGGATAAACATAGCAGGATTCCTGACTAACTCAGGAGCCCGAACTTACAGGGTAGTACGACCCACAGTAAGATTAGGAGGTTATGTACGAAAAGTACCAGCACTGGTAGTAGATAGATTCCCAACAGACCTGTATATAGAAGGTCTAGGAACAACAGCCAAATTACTGGAAGAAAAGGGAATTCCTTTGGCTGATAACATTACATCGGACAACCTTTCCAATATTGGAATCCTTATGGGATCAGATGTCTACCATAAGTTTATCATAGGAAAGGAAGATTACCACGGTATGAACGTGTTACCATCTGCAGGTGGCTATTTACTAACAGGCCCAGTATTACGGCTAAAACAACCCACACCTGTGGATCATCAACATGCCAACACAGTAATGGTTGCATGACTAGGAGAACAGTCTCCACTGCAACTCAGAGACATATCCGAGGATGAGCTTGATCCCCCAGTATATAAGTTATGGGACCTGGCAACTCTCGGCATTGTCCCTGAACAACCTAGCCCAGATGATGACTGGACTTATAAACAATACCTAGACTCAGTTATCTACAGTCATCTACATTATATAATCAGTACTGGGTCAGGTTACCATGGAAGCTGAATCACCCTCAGTCTACCCATCAACTACTTCATGGCACAAAATCAATTAAGATCACAGGTGTTACGTTTACAAAGACAACCTGAGAACTTGAAGTTGTACCATGAAATAATACAGAAGCAGCTCGATGACAATTTATCAAAGTTGTAACAAATGATAACCCAAAGGAAGGACATTATCTGCCACACCACCATGTTCAGAAGAATTCTGCTACTACCCCACTACGGATAGTATTTAATTGCAGTGCTAAGATGGGGCAGAATAGTGTTTCGTTAAATGATTGCCTTCAAACAGGCCCTAGCCTAACACAAAGGCTTTATGACGTGCTGTTAAAGTTTCGTATAGGGACTTATGCATATACGGCCGACATTAGCAAGGCATTCCTTAGGGTAGGTCTTCAAGAAGAAGACCGGAACTACACAAAGTTCCTATGGATTAAGGATCCTAATGATCCAAACAGTGAAATAATCACTTATCGGTTTGCGTCTGTTTTGTTCGGAGCCACAAGCTCACCATTTCTGCTTCAAGCTACCTTGGATATGCACTTGAAGAAGTCCAATAGCCCGAACAAGACAGAAATTAGCGAAAACCTGTATGTGGATAACTTTCAAGGAACAACCAACAGTGAAAGCAAGCTGTTGGACATATACCATGAGGCCACTCGAGAATTAATGGGAGCCAATATGCCTCTCCAGTCTTGGGTCTCTAACAATGACAAATTAAAACAACTGATCACAACTGAATTTCCCGACTACCAAGTACCCGAGATGACAAAGGTACTAGGTGTCCAATGGAACACGACAACCGATCAGTTGACAATCAAGTCAGTGGAGACAGATACCAGTAACTTAACAATGAGAAAATTGCTATCACAAGTCAGCAAACCCTTCGACCCATTAGGCTTATTAAGTCCAATACTAATTAATGGGAAGATGATAATACAGGAATGTTGCAACAAAAGATAGGCTGGGATGATCTTCTAACACCTGCCCTACAGGAAAAAATGGCAAGGGTTAGTGAAAGATTTAAGTATCCTAGAGTCTGTCAAGTTCCCTAGGAACACAGTAGTAAATGAAAAGGAACCAATTAAGCTGCATGTATTTTGTGATGCCTCAGGAAAGGCTTATGGTACAGTAGCTTACCTGGTCACAAATGGGCAAGCCAATTTTCTCACATCAAAGGCCAGAGTGGCACCTTTAAAGAACAGATCACTGCCACAACTGGAATTAACAGCCTTACTGCTAGGTGTAAGATTGGCTCATTATCTGATCAAGGCCTTAAGCCACATCCACTTTAAAGAAACAGTAGTATGGTCAGATAATGAGGCAGTGCTACAGTGGGTTAAAAACAATAACAGTAAGAATCCTTACGTGAGTAACCGCGTTAAGGAAATACGAGAGTTGTCAGCAGGGTATAAACTAAGATATGTACCTACTAAAGAGAATCCAGCTGACTATCTCTCCCGAGGCCTGACTTTACGGCAATTAACAAAGGCAGAGATGTGGTTCAATGGACCCCAGTGGTTAATCAGCGACCAGTGGCCTGAACAAAAGCCGCAAGTCATTGTGACCAATGTCACTGTTCCCACTGAGAACCCGGAAATACCTTGGACTTTGGTAATTGATCCTGCTCGGTACTCTGAACTGAACAAACTTGTAGGTGTCACCCAAGTAGTGTTTGATTTTCTAAAGAAAATAGGAATCAAGCATAAATTCCCTAGTGCCTTAAGGTACTGGGTTAAAAGAGCTCAGACCGACACATTCGGGACAGAAATTGACAATGTTCCTAAGAAGCTACAACATGATCTGGGTCTCTGGTTAGACACTGACAATTATAACTTGATAAGATGCGGAGGACGCTTACAACATGCTGACATAGATCTGGAAGCAAAAAATCCAATATTGCTCCCTCGTCACCACATAGTAAGCAAACTAATTGTGTTACATATACATAAATACTGCACTCTGCATGGTGGGGTATTAGATACTCTCACAGAATTACGACAACAGTACTGGCTACCCCAAGGTAGACAGACAGTAAATCCATAATCAAATCCTGTGTTGTATGCCGGAGATACGATGCCAGAGTGTGTCCATATCCTGGCCCTCCTCCACTTCCGAAGGAACGAGTCGTACATATTCATCCTTTTGAGACAACAGGAGTAGATTTCACAGGAGCACTAACACTGACAGGCACTAAAGACAAGAAACCAGTAAAGGCCTATATCTGTCTTTTTACTTGTGCCACAACAAGGGCAGTCCATCTAGAAGTGACTCCCGATATGAGTGCCGAAGCATTCTTACAGGCTTTCCGCAGGTTTGCTTCACGTAGATCTTGTCGCAAGTTAATGATTTCAGACAATGGGTCCAACTTGGTGGCAGGAGAAGCATGCCTGAGGAAAATCTGGACACACCCAAAGGTACTCACAGCCCTAACTCAACGGCAGTGCTATTGGAAATTCATACCTCCCAGAGCACCATGGCATGGAGGCTTCTATGAACGCATGGTTGGTACGGTGAAACGGTCTTTACGGAAAACCCTACACCGCCAAAAGATTGACCTTCAGGAGCTTCAAACAGTAATCATAGAAATAGAAGCACGAGTTAACAACCAACCACTTACCTACCTCTCTGATGATGTTTTGCAGCGTGAACCATTAAGTCCAGCTCATCTGATGTATGGGAGACCTCTCAAAACACTTGTGTCCCTTACGGATGAGGAACCAGAGGATCCTTCATATGTCAAAGAGAGTGATTTGTTTCAACGTTTCAAACATCTTTTAGGGGTGATAAGTCGGTGGAATGACATATGGACTCGTGAATACCTAACAGCTCTGAGGGAGTATCATTACGGGGCAAACAATCCCTATAACAGAATTAACTTGAACCCTGGTGACATAGTTCTGGTGGATAGTGATGGACCACGCTCGGAGTGGCCTATAGGAGAAATAGTCTCTGTTCATCCAGACAGCCAGGGCATCTTGAGAATAGTGAAAGTAAAATGCAAAGGCAACACTACTCTCAAAACTTTAGAGAAATTAGTACCTTTAGAACTGGCCAGGAAAGAAGACGTGCAACGACTTCCAGCACCCGATACGCTAGTACGGGACATACGTCCCCAACGGACTGCTGCACAACAATGTAAACTCAAATTAAAGCAGCACTATAATTCTGAGGGAGAAGAATAAAGTGATCGCAGTCCTTACCGGGACTTCGACCCGTGTTCTGCCCCCTGGGAATTATGTCGGGAAACCGACACACACAAATAACACAGTCTCCCTTAGTCTGTATTCCCTTCAGGATGGAAAATGGGAGACTCCGTGACGTCATCGACTCCGTGACATCATGGAAGTCATCGTATATTTACATTATGAAACATTGTTAATAGACTAGTTTAGTATCTAGAGTTAACAAAAAAGTATTCAATAAGACTGAATATAATTATTTACACAGTATTGTAGCTAGGTTCCCTTGTTAATGTAAAATTACTTTGAGAGAAGAACCAGCATAAGGGCGTTGCCCGAGTGGAGAGGGAGGCTCCCGCTCCATCATAACAACAACAGGAGAGCAGCCTACCACGCCGTCTTGGCTAGCTGGTGTAAACAGCTAGACACCCCATTTACGTGTCAACACCAGCAACACAGCCTATCAACATCACAACAACGACTGTATCCGTCTACCAAGTATTGTATATTATTCTAGTGCACTGTTTAATATTGATGGGTAGATGGTTAGGTCGTGGGAGAAACCCAAACACAATGTACGTGTACCATAATTACAACCCTCACAGTTCATGTCATACCTGTAATTGATATATTTAGGGAACTTTGATTAATTCCTTGCATCCCATACAGGTAAATTGTGAGAGGAGCATCAAGAAGTTGAGCAGACAGTTGGCTCATACACATTAACTATTGTTTGCCAAGCTTTGTTCTCCCCACAAGCCGCCATTACGTGGCACCAGGAGGCACAGGGCCACACCCAATCTGAGGCTACACCTACACGCCTTACCAGGCCCATTCTACTGGCACAGCTAAGCCATTAATACTCTTAGTAGTAGTAGTCATAATTAATTATTAGTAGATTAGACCACCATATGTGGTATACTGAAATATTACAGATTAAAAGGTAAACAATTGGTAGTTTAAGAAGGAACCATAACAAAGTGGTTTAGGCTACCAATTGTCCCTCCCAATAGTGTGTAAGAAGATTTCAGGCAGTTTACAAGTATATACAGTCCACTTAATTAATTCTTACTTACTAAGAAAAATAAATAAGACATAACTTTATTTTATTAAAGTCAATTTGAAAAGAGAGATTAGCTGCCTGGAATTTCCCCACACCCATTATTAGTGGACATAATGAGTTTGTTCTGACCAGTACTGATTGTTGTAGGGCAGTTGTCTGTCGTAGTTGTAGTTCCCTTTCGGTGGGTAATTGTATCTGTAATTCTGGAATGCAAGTGGATCTGGCATCCAGTTCCATACACTCTCCATGCTGCTCCTTTTGAATTCTCTGCCGGTCTTCTATAAAAAATTTATAGAGTTTCCTCCAAATTCATTATCCTGCTTGCCACTCTTTATGTAGCGTTCCGTGCCTTTCACGTGAAAGTGTGGGCAGCTGAGGTCATAGCATTTTCTGTCCTCCAGTGAGGTTTGGCACATGTCAGGATGGAAAAACCTACATATTGATCCAAATCGACACTCACCTTTCCAAAGCATATTTAAACATTTTTTGGGATGTTGGTAACTGCATTCTAATCCTTTCTTATTACCAGCATATCTATGTCTGCATATGCCCTTTGCATAAAATTTGCATAAGTCTGTCCTTCTGTTCTGAATTGCTCTATCGGGAACCGTCGTAGTGTCTGTACCAATCGAGCTGTCAGTGCTGTCTGGTACACTTTCTAGTTTACCGTCATCTACATCCTGGCCTACATCCTGGGGTGGTAGTGGTGAAGGGGTAGTGTGAGTGGTAGTGGCGTAGTGTGGGTGGTAGTGGTGAAGGGGTATTGTAAGTGGTAGTTGTGGAAAGGTAGTGTGGGTGGTAGTGGTGGAGGGGTAGTATGGGTTTTAGTGGTGAAAGGTAGTGTGGGTGGTAGTAGTGGAGGGGTAGTGTGGGTAGTAGTTGTGAAATGGTAGTGTGGGTGGTATTAATGAAGGGGTAGTAAGGGTGGTAGTGATGGAGGGGTAGTTTGGGTGTTAGTGGTGGAGGGGTAGTGTGGGTGGTAGTGGTGGAGGGGTATTGTGAGTGGTAGTGGTGAACGGGTAGTGTGGGTGGTATTGGTGGAGGCATAGTGTGGGTGGTAGTGGTGAAGGGGTAGTGTGGGTGGTAGTGGTGAAGGAGTAGTGTGGGTGGCAGTAGTGGAAGGGTAGATTGGGTTGTTGTGGGGAGAGGTAGTGTGGGTGGTAGTGGTGGAAAGGTAGTTTGGGTTATAGTGGTGGAGGGGGTAGTGTGGGTGATAGTGGTGAAGGGGTTGTGTGGGTGGTAGTGGTGAAGGGGTAGTGTGGGTGGTAGTGGTGAAGGAGTAGTGTGGGTGGCAGTAGTGGAAGGGTAGATTGGGTTGTTGTGGGGAGGGGTAGTGTGGGTGGTAGTGGTGGAAGGGTAGTTTGGGTTATAGTGGTGGAGGGGTAGTGTGGGTGATAGTGGTGAAGGGGTAGTGTGGGTGGTAGTGGTGGAGGTGAAGTGTCGGTGGTAGTGGTGGCAGGGTAGTGTGGGTAGTAGTGTTGGAAGGGAAGTGTGGGTGGAAGTGGCAAAGGGGGTAGTGTGGGAGGTAGTGGTAGCATTGTAGTGTGAGTGGTAGTAGTGAAGGGGTAGTGTGAGTTGTAGTGGTAAAGGGGTATTGTGAGTGGTAGTGGTGGAGGGGTAGTATGGGTGGTATTGGTGGAGGCATAGTGTGGGTGATAGTGGTGAAGGGGTAGTGTGGGTGGCAGTGGTGAAGGGGTAGTGTGGGTGGCAGTAGTGAAAGGGTAGTTTGGGTTGTTGTGGCGAGGGGTAGTGCGGGTGGTAGTGGTGGAGAGGTAGTGGGTGATAATGGTGGCAGGGGAGTGTGTGTGGTAATGGTGGCAGGGTAGTGGTAGCAGGGAAGTGTGGGTGGCAGTGGTGGAGGTGAGGTGGTTGTGGGTGGTTGTGGTGGCACGGTAATGCGGCTAGTAGCGGTGGAAGGGAAGTGTGGGTGGTATTGGAGAAGGGGTAGTGTGGATGGTAGTGGTGGCAGGGTAGTGTGAGTGGTAGAGGTGAAGGGGTAGTGTGAGTGGTAGAGGAGGAGGGGTAGTGTGATTGGTAGTGGTGGAGGGTTAGTTTGGGGGGTAGTGGTGGAAGGGTATTGAGAGTGGTAGTGGTGGAGGAGCAGTGTTTGGTGGTAGTGGTGGAGGAGTAGTGTGGGTGGTAGTAGTGGAGGGGTAGTGTGCGTGGTAGTGGTGGAGCAATAGTGTGGGAGGCAGTTGTGAAGGGGTAGTGTGGGTAGTAGTTGTGAAGGGGTAGTGTGGGTAGTAGTGGTGAAGGAGTAGTGTGGATAGTGTGGGGTGGTAGTGGTAAAGAGGTTGTGTGGGTGGTAGTGGTGAAGGTGTAATGTGGGTAGTATTGGTGGAGGGGTAGTGTGGATAGTAGTGGTGACGGGGTAGTGTGGGTGGTAGTGGTGATGGGATAGTGTTGGGTGGTAGTGGAGAAGGGGTAGTATGGATGGTAGTGTGGATGTAGTGGTTGAGGGGAAGTGTGGGTGGTAGTGGTGATGGGGTAGTGTGAGGGGTAGTGGTGAAGTGGTAGCGTGGGTGGTAGTGGTGGAGGGGTAGTGTGCTTGGTAGTCGTGGAGTTGTAGTGTGGGAGGCAGTGGTGAAAGGGTAGATACGGGTGGTAGTGGTAGAAGGGTAGTGTGGGTGGTAGTGGTGAAGCGGTAGTGTGGGTGGTAGTGGTGAAGCGGTAGTGTGGGTAGTAGTGGTGGAGGGGTAGTGTGGGTGGTAGTGATGGAGGGGTAGTGTGGGTGGTAATGGTGAAGGGGTAGTGTGGGTGGTAGTGGTGGAAAAGTATTGTGGGTGGTAGTGGTGGAGGGGTAGTGTGGGTTGTAGTAGTGGACAGGTAGTGTGGGTGGTAGTGGTGGAAGGGTAGTATGAGTTGTAGTGGTGAAGGGGTAGTGTGGGTGGTAGTAGTGAAGGGGTAGTAGTGGCAGGGTAGTATGAGTGGTAGTTTTTTTTATTTTTATTTTTATAAATTACACAAATACAAGAACACACAAAACAACGCAAACCTGTACACATCAAGTATACCAATGAAGGAACAGTACACAGGGATAAACAGTCTGTACACTAAACAATAACAGTAACCGCAAAACAAACACAAGCGCTGAACAAAATAAAAACGCATTGAAGCAATGGGCTAAACAGTACAGGGAATTAAGTGCTAAAACAGTACATGGAAACAATAGGCTAAACAGTTCATATCTACATAGCAACACAGAACATGGCAAAGAAAATTACATGAAAAATAAAGAAAACAATAAAGTACATAAATAACATTTAAACACACCGGGAACCAAGAACACAAAACATACACAGACGTGGACATAGAATCACGTGCACAAAACCACGCCTACCACACACACAGAAGAACAAAGGAGCATAGGACCATACACGCGCTACCCAGGAAAATGACATACACTAAATGAGAAGAAAGTATGTACACACACACTAAACACACCCTAAACAACAACACTCATACCACCCACACCACCACGACACACCACACAGCACCCAAGCACGCAAAATAATGGGTCACAGGCCAAAGCGAAACACGGCCACAAAAAGAACAATAGAAAACAGTGCAGCAGAAAACCCAGGCCCACGCTGGAGCCAAAACCCCCCTCAAAACCACACACCCACACGCATACGGACACAACCGGCACCCGGAGGTACGGAAACACCACACACACACAGGAGCAGCAGCATCTCAAGGGGGGAGACACACAATCACACGCAACCCCCGCCAAGGACACCCAAAGAAGCGGAAAGGGAGCGCATAGCAAAGCAAACCCCGAAACCCCCCAACCCCTCTAAACTCCCATCGACACCCCAACCCCACCCAAGACGAGAACATCACCTTCCCACCAAGGCACCTACCGACCCAAAGGCAACCCCACAAACATAGGCATCTGTGAACCACCGACCAAACTCCTCCAGAAAAGCGCGCTGCAACCACCACCAGGTAAACCGCATGCGCCCCCGTAAAAATCCTAAAATTCGGGCAACCCCAAAACCCTCCCGCCTCCCAACCCACACACAAAACACATAATCAGCAACCAAAACACATAATGTATTACGCACCCTCAGCGGATAAGCCGGAAAATACAAAAACAAAAACTGCAAAACATCACCCCGACAACCCGGACCACAAAACACCTCCAGGACATCCCAAAACCAGTCCACCAACCCCTGTAACCGGACACAAAAATAAAATACATGCACCTGCGGTTCACTTAAACCACAATGAACACACGCCCCAGAAACACGCAAGCCAAGCATACACAACCGCTCATTTGTCACCAGCGACAAATGCAGAACCCGAAACAGCAATTCACGCTGCTGAGGCGCCAAGACCCGTGCCCCCAAACACGACCAGATACCACCCCAATCCCAACACGGGAATAAGCCCTCCACTCGAGGCCGCACCCGGGGCAACAACACCCCATACACAGCCTTGCATGAGGACAGAAACCCAGGATGGCGGCAGAGCTCCCGAAGAATCCCCACGGCCCAAGAATAAACAGGGGGGGGGGGGGTAAACAAGGCGACCTCCTGACAAACCCCCAAATTAACCAAAAAACTGAAGCGAAGCGAGCAGAAAAAAACACCCAGCGTATTCAACCCCCCACCGAGAGCCAGCCCCCGACGTAACGAGACCCAGAAGAGGGCCTTGGCCTTCGTTAAGACGTCAGGAATGCCAACACCCCCCTCTCTCACCCCTAACACCAACGTCGAACGGCGCACCGGTTGATAACGCCCACACCATACATATCTATACACCACACTCTCCAAACTCAAGGCCTTCCGACAATCCAACGGGAAACATCGAGCCACAAACCAGACACGCGACAAGACCTTACACGCAACAAGCAGTCCCCTCTGATAAATCGTCAAGGGACGACGCGACAAAAGGCCAACTGCAACACCAACCGACCGAGAGACAGCACCCCAATTCCACTCCAAGGAGTGGTCATAGGAGGCAAACCAAGTAACCCCAAGAACCCGAATCGAGGAGACCACCGGAAACCACGACCTATCCCACACCAGGCGGGAGGCCCACGCACCGATCCCCATCAACCCCGACTTCGCCCGATTAAGAACGGCCCCCGTAGCAGACTCAAACCGCAGGAAAACGTCCTGGACAGCTTCAACAGAACCCTCCGAAGCTACAAATAGAATGGTGTCGTCAGCATACCCGCAAACGGGTAGCCGGAGACCGGACGGCAGACAAGGAGGCACAATCAAGGAACACGCTTTCACCGCCCGGAAAAGAGGTTCCTGAAAAATCACATACAAAAGCTTGGACATGGGACACCCCTGACGAACGGAACGGCAAATAGGAAAAAATGAGCTAAAAAACCCATTCACACAAACGCGACTGCGACTCCGGACATACAACAAACGGACCCACCCCACAAACACCACCGGAAAACCAAGCCTCTCCATAGCACTAAAAACAAACTCTAAAGACACCCGATCAAAGGCCTTGGACCAGTCCAAGCTGATCATAGCCGCCGAAAGCCGATACTCGGACGCATAGAGAAGCACGTCACGAAGTAAGGCATTGCAATGCATCAGGGCACGGCCAGGCACACCACAAAATTGCTCCATAGAGACCACCGACGCAACGACACCCCGACATCGACGCGCTAAAACCTTAGAAAGAATTTTATAATCGACATTTAAGAGCGTAATAGGCCTCCAATTGGAAAACAACTGCAAATCGCCCGGCTTCGGGAGCAACCGCACGATCCCGTCACAAAAGGAATCAGGCAGAGCACCCAAACGCAAACACGCCTGCACCACTTCCAAAAGCACCTCCCCCAACACATCCCAAAAGGTAAGGTAGAACTCAATGGGCAGGCCATCCGCACCCGGCACTCTCCCAGAACGAAACGACCGAACCACCTCCAGGAGCTCCACTGTGGAAACATCCTGCACCAACCGGTCACACTCCGAGCGCGACAAACCGGGGAAGCACCTGTCCAAAAAGGAACCCGCGAGCTCACTATCCCCATGCACCTCCCCACAGAGTGCCTCCAACTCCTGCCGCGCGGTAAGCAGAACACCCTCTGTGCTAGAAATCACAGACCCATCAGGCCGCCGAAGGCCCTTGAGAAGAACGGAACCCCTAGCAGCCTTCTCCCTCCCTAAAAGAAAGGGAGAGAGCCTCTCCCCATCCACCCGCTCAGCTACACGAGCACGCACGCGAACACCGTCAGCCAACACCGCACGCAAATCACAAATACGCTCCTTACACTCAGCAATCTCACTAAAGCAGTCAACCCCAGCATTCAACTGCACATATAAAGAAGACAAACGCGCCTGAAGTAATCGCAGCAGACCAAACCTCCCGGCAGCCTCCCGCTTAGCAACAATCCCAAAAAACCTCCGACACTCCACCTTACACCACTCCCACCAAACGAACAATGAGGAGAAATCAGCCTTCCGGGCAACGATGCCAACCCACCAGGCCTGAAACTGCGCACAAATACGTGGACAACGCAATAACCGACAATTAAGTTTCCACCACCCAGGCCCCACCCGCACCTGACTCCGGACACCAACCCGGACAACCACCAAACAATGATCCGAGAAAGCCACCAGGACCGTGCGAAAATCAAAAACCGAACACTCCCCACCAGAAACATAGAACCTATCCAACCTAGAACTCGCCCCACGCACAGCGAAGGTATACTCCAACGAGCCGCCACACAAAACAGCCGCATCGCGAAACCCGCACGCACGCAAAACCTCAATTAAAGCGGCCGAAAAATTCCGAGGGTGAGCACTAGAGCAATCCCTCACACACGAAACACACCTAAAATCCCCCCCAAAGATCAAATCCCGCGTATCATGCCGCAGGTATGGCAAAAGCCCCTCCCGAAAAAACAGCTCCCGGTCCTGATGATGCGCCATCCCAGAAGGGGCGTACACTGTCAATAACGGAATCACAACTCCCAAATACTCAGCCCGAACAAACAAGACCCGCCCTTCTTCATCCATTTCCGTGTGAAGCACGGAAATAGATGCCCTCCGCGAAAACAACATCAGCGTTCCCCCAAAGGACGTCCTCGGTGGGTTCAACACAACATTATACTCAGCACACAACCCCTGCAACACAGACACATCCCGAACATTGTGCTCTTGGATCAGAGCCACATCCACCCGCTGCTCCCGAAGCACATCCACAAGGCCCAATTGGACCGCCAAAGCATTCAGACCACGAACATTCAAAGACGCACAAACAATAGCAGGCGCCATCGAACCCATTAATGACCCCCAGCCCCTCCAGGACCACCAGAGGGCACAGAGCCACCCACTGCAGAGGCGCCGTCATCATCCTGAGGCTCAAACTGCCGCCGCCCCACCGACGGGGAATCCACCATAATGCCGGGCCTCTGATCCTGCAGGAGGCGGACAGTGCCGGCATCACCCAGCGAAGCACGCCGAGACCCCACTGCCACTGACCAGGTATCACCAACGTCCACCACCGATGAGGAATTCTTGCTGCCAACCGGCACTGCATCACTTCCGGAATCCATATCAGACACAGGAGAATTAGGAGGAGGAGGGGGGGGCACCACCCAAGGCACAACTCCACGAAGCCTCAATCCGTTTGCCAGGGGGCTCTCGACTGTGTGAGCGCGCCCCCGCAACGCGCTTCCGGCGAGGAGCAAGGGAGGTCAACACCCCCTCATGGAACGCACCCTCAGGGGGAGCAGAAAGCGGACTCGCAATGCATGCAACAGGAACGCCGGCACCAACGACGACGCTTCCATCACCCTCAGCGAATGCATCGCCTACAACGGGAGGGACCGAGACGACACTCCCAACACCACGCCCGTTCACCAACGAAGCACCAGGAACAGGATGCACCTCCACATCCACCGGAAGTAGAAGACGGGAATCAGGAGCAGCCACGTCCTCCACCACAGCTGGCACAGGAGACAATACAGGCACAGACGAACCAGCAGGCACAACAGTCGCAGGTGCACCACCAGGCACAACAGTCGCAGGTGCACCACCAGGCACAACAGTCACAGGTGCACCACCAGGCACAACAGTCGCAGGTGCACCACCAGGCACAGCAGTCGCAGGTGCACCACCAGGCACAGCAGTCGCAGGTGCACCACCAGGCACAACAGTCACAGGTGCACCACCAGGCACAACAGTCGCAGGTGCACCACCATTCACACCCCCACGCCGAGGACCGGCCAGGGATGCACCATCCTCACGGAGGGGGAAAAATCCCCCACACTGAATACAGAAGCAGTCTCCATTCGAGGAACCTCACACTGGGCAGCGTCATGGCCCTCCTCCCCACAGCGGAAGCACATGCGGGCCTGCCCTGGATAGAAAACTCGGAGCGGAAGACCACAGCACATAACCTTGGAGGGGATGGGCTCCTTGAGGCGCATATGCAGCGTGCGAGTACCCAGCCGGAGGCCCGCAGCCGCCCGGCACTAAACAAGTTGTACCGATGACGCAACACCGTACCATACCTCGTAAACACAGAAGAAAGCTCCACCTCAGGAAACGTAACAGGTACCCCGTGCACGCTCACAAAGGTCAGTGGACCCCACGGATCAGAGACAGTCACAGACACAGCCGAATGAGGAAGGGGAGTCGTCCGCTCGTTCGAACACCCCACAAACCGCTCGTATCCAGGTGACATGGCAAACGTCACCGCCACGCGAGTGGGAGAAAATTTCTCGAGACCGAGGAGATCCTTAATATCCACCTGAAGGACATCCAAAAGCGCAGCCGCCACTAGTTCCCAATCCACCAGCGCAGAGAACTCAAGCCGAGCAGTATTTTTTTTTTTTTTTTTTTTATTTTTACATGCAAGCATGCGTATAATTTACAAGAAAAACAGAACAAATATAACATAGAACAAAAGTACAAAGCACACATATGTACAAGGACAAAGGAACAAATCAATAGAAGACCAGCCAGAAGGGCTGACCACAAAACAAAAATGCATATACAAACAAAACACAAATATAAACACAGCGTAAGACAAACATAAGGGAAAACCCCAGGACAAAATGCACACAAAACAAGTCTGCTAACATCTCAAACACATACAGAGCGGCGAGAAACATACAAGAATAAGGACAAGAACAATAAAGAAAACAGATCCGCCATAACAAAGTGGCAAAACATAGTGGCAAAACATAACAAAGAGCACACGCCAACAGCCTGAAGGGCACACAATATGACAAGTGCACACGACATCCACAACCGAACACACAAATGCATAGGAACCGCACCCCCCCCCCCCCCCACGAGCCATACAAGAAAACCCACAATACAAACCGGAGCACGCAGGAATCGGGAAACAATACCCACCCCACCCACTCACATACACACCCCACAACCATGCACACCACAGGCAACACAAAATACATAGAAATCACTTGCGAGGAACAACGTGAGAAATGTACTTCTCCGGGAAAAGATCACGAGGATACTTCACCTTGTAAGCTTCCCAGACAAGATCTTCAAGGTCGGTAGGGTTTTTGATCCCCCGCTCTCGAGCGGGTATCATAAACTCAGGAACATCTATTACTGGCGGCATCGGCCAACGCCTAAGGTCACTGACGCAAGTCGCATAACGAGGCTTGGGAGCGCCATCCACGCCCTTCGAGGAAGCAGACGACACTGGAGAAGCGGACGAGGGTCGCCGAGCCTGCCACGCCTTCGCCATCGGAGCAGGGGCCGGACGCTGAGACGATAGCACCTCCACGGATACCTCAGGAGACACGGAAGGGACTGCAGGAAACGGAAGAGGCGGCAAGACCGCTGCCGAGGAAACGGGTAACGAGGAAGGGGCCACAGAACATCCAGAGCGAGCATCCTTTCTCAACATCACCACCAGGCCACCCCGCTCACCACCAACTACAGCAGGGGGAACCACCACCCACGAAGAACCGGAGCCATCCGACGCAGGCAACGCACCTGAAACAGGACCCTCGGACACCGGACCAGAAGTCGAGGCCGAAACACCGGCACCGGCATCCTCAGGCAAGTGTACCTCCGCCACCACCGTAGTGTGCACCACATCCGGAGGCACCCCACCTTCAACGGAAGGACCACACTCGTTGAAGTCGCCAACTTCAGCCCACGCAGAAGAACGCCGGGAACGCTTAGGCTCGGGCCGCACATCATCAGACCCGGAGGCAGACTCAGCGACCCGCGCAGCAGCAGCCGAGCGAACCGACACACGCCGCAGTACGGCAGCATCCTCAACCACACGGGGCATCATGCCAGGCACAGGAGGGAATGCCGGATCCACCCCAGCTCCCAGCACAGCCGGAACAGACGGCGAGGGTGCAGGGACCGGGACAGACACAGCAGAGGAAGAACTGGAAGACGAGGGGTTCGAGCAAACGGCAGTCGGAAGAGGCTCAGGGACTCCAGCCGGAGCACTAGGCGAGGACACAACCTCCGGAGGAGATGCGCCAACAACAGGGGGCACAACAGGCGGAGCAACAGCTGATACAGAGGGCACCTCCTCAGCCGAAGAGACGTCCACACCCACCGAATCATCCCCCACAGGAAGGGGCGGAAAATCCTCCTCACTGAAGAGATTCACTGGTGCAACAGCAGGCGCAGAACAGTCCGCAGCCTGATGGCTCAAAAGACCACAACGATAACACGTCCGCGGCTGACGGGCGTAAAACACCCGAACGTTGTACCCCATAAGGCGCACAGAGGACGGAATATCCGCCCGGAGTCTCATGCCCAGGGTGCGAATGTTAGACCTCACACCCTTAAGAGGACTAGAAGACACCACGTTCACTCTAAAACTAACAACTGCGCCAAACCGGCCGAAATACCGCCGTAGCAGAGCCTCTGGAAACTCCAAGGGAGCCCCATGCACACTGATGTAAGTAGGCGCACCACTCCTATCCGAGAGGGTGACAGTGCCCGCACCATCCGGCAGGGGCAGTGTCCGCCCCTCGTATCGCCGGAGAAAATCGCGATACGCCACCTCCTCTGCAAACTTCACAATTGCCCTACGGGCCGTTACCAACTCGACCCCATAAATTGCAAACACAGGGACAGAGAGCATTTCACAAGCCAGGGCAATCTCCGGGTAACCATCCCGCACAGAGAACTCAAGTCCCACAGACTGAGCACGGACGACAGGGAGTAGAGGGACCCCCATCGTAACGCCACGTCAGCACAGGCGAGCAAAGACACACCCGCCCCCAACCGGCCGAAACGGGCAAACAACACCAACTGCTGGAGCGCCGATTCAACACGTCCGCCCCTTACCGAAGCTAGGGCCAGACTCAGGGTAGTGTGAGTGGTAGTGGTGAAGGGGTAGTGTGAGCCGTAGTGGTGGAGGGTTAGTTTGAGGGGGAAGTTGTGGTAGGGTAGTGTAGGTTGTAGTGGTGAAGGGATAGTATGGGTGGTAGTGGTAAAGGAGTAGTGTGGGTGATAGTGGTGAAGGGGTAGTGTTGGTAGTAGTGGTGGAGGGGTAATGTGGCAAGCAGTGGTGAAGGGATAGTGTGGGTGGTAGTGGTGAATGGTAGTATGGGTGGTAATGGTGAAGGGGTAGTGTGGGTGGTAGTGGTGGAAGGGTAGTTTCGGTTGTAGTGGTGGAGGGGTAGTGTGGGTTGTAGTGGTGAAGGGGTAGTGAGGGTGGTAGTGGTGGAGGGGTAGTGTGGGTGGTTGTGGTGGAGGGGTAGTGTGGGTTGTAATGGAGAAAGGGTAGTGTGGGTTGTAGTGGTGGAGGGGTAATGTGGGTGGTAGTGGTGGAAGGGTATTGTGAGTGGAAGTGGTGGAAGGGTATTGTGAGTGGAAGTGGTGGAGGGGCAGTGTTCATGGTAGTGATAAAGGGGTAGTGTGGGTGGTAGTGGTAAAGTAGTAGTGTGGGCGGTAGTGGTGAAGGGGTAGTGTGGGTAGGAGTGGTGGAGGGGGTAGTGTTGGTGGTAGTGATGAAGGGGTAGTGTGGGTGGTAGTGTTGGAGGGTAGTATGGTTGGTAATAGTGAAAGGGAAGTAGTGGTGGAGGGGTAGTGTTGGTGGTAGTGATGAAGGGGTAGTGTGGGTGGTAGTGGTGAATGAGTAGAGTGGGTAGTAGTGGTGGAGGGGCAGTGGGGTGGTTGTGGTAAAGGGGTAGTGTGGGTGGTAGTGGTGGAGGGGCAGTGAGGTGGTTGTGGTAAAGGGGTAGTGTGGGTGGTAGTGGTGGAGGCGGAGTGTGAGTGGCAGTGGTGGAAAGGTAGTGTGGGTGGTAGTGGTGAAGGGGTAGTGTGAGTGGTAATGGTGGAGGGGTAGTGTGGGTGGTAGTGGTGAAGGATTAGTGTGGGTGGTAGTTGTGGAAAAGTATTGTGGGTGGTAGTGGTTGAGGGGTAGTGTGGGTTGTAGTAGTGGACAGGAAGTGTGGGTGGTAGTGGTAAAGGGGTAATGTGGGTGGTAGTAGTGGAATGGTGTTGTGAGTGGAAGTAGTGGAGGGGCAGTGTGCATGGTAGTGATGAAGGGGTAGTGTGGGTAGTAGTGGTGAAGGAGTAGTGTGGGTGGTAGTGGTGAAGGGGTAGTGGTGAAGGGTAGTATGGGTGGTAATGGTGGGTGTTAGTGGTGGAAGGGTAGTTTGGGTTGTAGTGGTGGTGGAGTAGTGTGGGTTGTAGTGATGAAGGGGTAGTGTGGGTGGTAGTGGTGGAGGGGTAGAGTGGGTGGTTGTGGTTGAGGGGTAGTGTGGGTGGAAGTGGAGAAGGGGTAGTGTGAGTGGTAGTGGTGGAGGGGTAGTGTAGGTGGTAGTGGTGGAAGGGTATTGTGAATGGTAGTGGTAGAGGGGCAGTCTGGGTGGTAGTGCTGGAGGAATAGTGTGCGTGGTAGTAGTGGAGGGGTAGTGTGGGTGGTAGTGGTGGAGGCGAAGTGTGGGAGGCAGTTGTGAAGGGGTAGTGTGGGTGGTAGTGGTGGAAGAGTAGTGTGGGTGGTAGTGGTGAAGGGGTAGTGTGGGGTGGTAGTAGTGAAGGGGTAGTGTGGGTGATAGTGGTGAAGGTGTAATGTGGGTAGGAGAGGTGGAGGGGTAGTGTGGGTGGTAGTGGTGAAGGGGTAGTGTGGGGTGGTAGTGGTGAAGGGGTAGTGTCAGTGGTAGTGGTGAAAGTGTAGTGAGGGTTGTAGTGGGGGAATAGTAGTGTGGGTGGTGGTGGTGGTGGAGGGGCAGTGTGGGTGGTGGTGGTGGAGGTGTAGTGTGGGTGCTAGTGGTGACGGGGTAGTGAAGGTGGTAGTGGTGGAGGGATAGTGTAGGTGGTAGTGGTTTAGGGGTAGTGTGGGTGGTTGTGGAAGAGGTGTAGTGTGGGTGGTAGTGGAGAAGGGGTAGTGTAGGTGGTAGTGGTTTAGGGGTAGTGTGGGTGGTAGTGGTAGAAGGGTATTGTGAGTGGTAGTGCTGGAGAGGCAGTGTGGGTTGTACTGGTGGAGGGGTATTGTGGGTGGTTATAGTGGACAGGTAGTGAGGGTGGTAGTATTGAAGGAGTGGTATGTGTTGTAGTGGTGAAGGAGTAGTGTCGGTGGTAGTAGTAGAGGGGTAGTGTGGGTGGTAGTGGTGGAAGCGTAGTGTGGGTGGTAGTGGTGGAAGGGTAGTGTGGCTGGTAGTGGTGGAGGGGTAGTGTGGGTGGAAGTGGTGAAGAGGTAGTGTGGGTGGTGGTGGTGCATGGGCAGTGTGGGTGGTAGTGGTGGAGGGGTAGTGTGGGTGGTAGTGATGAAGGGGTAGTGTGGGTGGTAGTGATGAAGGGGTAGTGTGGGTGGTAGTGATGGAGACGGAGTGTGGGTGGCAGTAGTGGAGGAGTAGTGTGGGTGGTAGTGCTGGAGGAGTATTATGGGTGGTAGTAGTGGAGAGATAATGTTGTTGGTAGTGTTGGAGGGGTGGTATGGGTTGTAGTGGTGAAGGAGTAGTGTGGGTTGTAGTAGTGGAGGGGTAGTTTGGGTGGTTGTGGTGAAGGGGTAGTGTGACTGGTAGTGGTGAAGGGGTAGTGTGGGTGGTAGTGGTTAAAGGGTAAAGTGGGTTGTAGTGCTGAAGGGGTAGTGTGCGTGGTAGTGGCTGAGGCGTAGTGTGGGACGCAGTGGTGAAGGGGTAGTGTGGGTGGTAGTGGTGGGAGGGTAGTTTGGGTTGTAGTGGTGGAGGGGTAGTGTGGGTGGTAGTAGTGGAGGGGTAGTGTGGATGGTATTTGTGAAGGGGTCGTGTGGGTATTAGTGGTGGAGGGGTAGTGTGGCTGATAGTGGTGGAGGGGTAGTGTGTGTGGTAGTGGTGAAGAGGTAGTGTGGGTGGCAGTGGTGAGGGGGTAGTATGGGTGGTAGTGGTGGGGGGTAGAGTGGGTGGTAGTGTGGGTGGTAGTGGTGGAGGGGTAGTGGGTGATAGTGGTGAAGGGGTAGTGTGAGTGGTAGTGGTAAAGGAGTAACGTGGGTGGTAGTGGTGAAGAGGTAGTGTGTGTGGTAGTGGTGGAGGCGTAGTGTGGGAGGCAATGGTGAAGGGGTAGTGTGGGTGGTAGTGGTGGAAGGGTAGTGTGAGTGGTAGTGGTGAAGCGGTAGTGTGGGTGGTAGTGGTGGGAGGGTAGTTTGGGTTGTAGTGGTGGAGGGGTAGTGTGGGTTGTAGTGGTGAAGGGGTAGTATGGGTGATAGTGGTGAAGGGGTAGTGCGGGTAGTAGTGGTGGAGGGGGTAGTGTGGGTAGTAGTGGTGAAGGGGTTGTGTGGGTGGTAGTGGTGAAGGGGTAGTATAGGTGGTAATAGTGAAGGGGTAGTGTGGTTGGTAGTGATGAAAGGGTAGTTTGGGTTGTAGTGCTGGAGGGGTAGTGTGGGTTGTAATGGAGAAAGGGTAGTGTGGGTTGTAGTGGTGGAGGGTTAGTGTGGGTGGTTGTGGAAGAGGTGTAGTGTGGGTGGTAGTGGTTTAGGGGTAGTGAGGGTGGTATTGGTGGAAGGGTATTGTGAGTGGTAGTGCTGGAGGGGCAGTGTGGGTGGTACTGGTGGAGGGGTATTGTGGGTGGTTGTAGTGGACAGGAAGTCAGGGTGGTAGTGTTGGAGGAGTGGTATGTGTTGTAGTGATGAAGGAGTAGTGTCCGTGGTAGTAGTGAAGGGGTAGTGGGTGGTAGTGGTGGAGGGGTAGTGTGGCTGGTAGTGGTGGAGGGGTAGTGTGGGTGGAAGTGGTGAAGAGGTAGTGTGGGTGGCAGTGGTGAGGGGGAAGTATGGGTAGTAGTGGTGGGGGGTAGAGTGGGTGGTAGTGAGGGTGGTAGTGGTGAAGGGAAAGTGTGGGTGGTAGTGGTGGAGGCGTAGTGTGAGTGGCAGTGGTCGAGCGGTAGTGTGGGTGGTAGTGGTGAATGGGTAGTGTGGGTGGTAGTGGTGGAATAGTAGTATGGGTGGTGGTGGTGCATGGGCAGTGTGGGTGGTAGTGGTGAAGGGGTAGTGAGGGTGGTAGTGATGAAGGGGTAGTGTGGGTGGCAGTAGTGGAGGGGTAGTGTGGGTGGTAGTGCTGGAGGGATAGTTTGGGTGGTTGTGGTGAAGAGGTAGTGTGAGTGGTAGTGGTGGAGGGGTATTGTGAGTGGTAGTGGTGAAGGGGTAGTGTGGGTGGTATTGGTGGTGGCATAGTGTGGGTGGTAGTGGTGCACGGGTAGTGTGGGAGCTACTGGTGAAGAGGTAGTGTGAGTGGTAGTGGTGGAGGGGTATTGTGAGTGGTAGTGGTGAAGGGGTAGTGTGGGTGGTATTGGTGGAGGCATAGTGTGGGTGGTAGTGGTGAAGGGTTAGTGTGGGTGGTAGTGGTAGTGGGCAAGTGTGCGTGGTAGTGGTGGAGGCGTAGTGTGGGAGGCAGTGGTGAAGGGGAAGTGTGGGTGGTAGTGGTGAAGCGGTATTGTGAGTGGTAGTGCTGGAGGGGCAGTGTGCGTGGTAGTAGTGGAGGGGTAGTGTGGCTGGAAGTGGTGGAGGTGTAGTGTGGGTGGCAGTGGTGAAGAGGTAGTGTGGGTGGTAGTGGTGAGGGGGTAGTGTGGGTGGTAGTGTGGGTAGTAGTGGTGGAGGCGTAGTGTGGGTAGAAGTGGTGGAGAGGTAGTGTGGGTGGTAGGGGTGAGGGGGGTAGTGTGGGTGGTAGTGGTGGAATAGTAGTGTGGGTGGTAGTGGTGGAATAGTAGTGTGGGTGGTAGCGGTGGAGGGGCAGTGTGGGTGGTAGTGGTGGAGGGGTAGTGTGGGTTGTAGTGGTGAAGAGGTAGTGTGGGTGGTAGTTGTGAGGGGGTAGTGTGGGATGTAGTGGTGAAGAGGTAGTGTGGGTGGTAGTAGTGGACAGGTAGTGTGGGTGGTAGTGGTTGAGGGGTAGTGTGGCTGGTAGTGGTGGAGGGGTAGTGTGGGTTGTAGTTGTGAAGAGGTAGTGTGGGTGGTAGTGGTGAGGGGGTAGTGTGGGTTGTAGTGGTGAAGAGGTAGTGTGGGTGGTAGTGGTGAGGGGGTAGTGTGGGTGGTAGTAGTGGAGGGGTAGTGCGGGTGGTAGTTGTAAAGTGGTAGTGTGGGTGGTATTAGTGAAGGGGTAGTGTGGGTGGTAGTGATGGAGAGGTAGTATGGATGGTAGTGTGGGTGTTAGTGGTGGAGGAGTAGTGTGGGCGGTAGTGGTGAAGGGGTAGTGTGGGTAGTAGTGGTGAAGGGGTAGTGTGGGTGGTAGTGGTGGATTGGTAGTGTGCATGGTAGTATTGAAGGGGTAGTGTGGGTGGTAGTGGTGAAGGGGTAGTGTGAGTGGTAGTGGTGGAGGGGTAGTGTGGGTGGTATTGGTGGAGGCATAGTGTGGGTGGTAGTGGTGCAGGGGTAGTGTGGCAGGTAGTGGTGAAGGGGTAGTGTGAGTGGTAGTGGTGGAGGGGTATTGTGAGTTTTAGTGGTGACGGGGTAGTGTGGGTGGCAGTAATAGAAGGGTGGTTTGGGTTGTTGTGGGGAGGGGTAGTCTGGGTGGTAGTGGTGGCAGGGGAGTGTGTGTGGTAATGGTGGCAGGGTAGTGTGAGTGGTAGTAGAGTAGTGTGGGTGGGAGTGGTGGAGGTGAGGTGTGAGTGGTAGTGGTGGCACGGTAATGTGGGTAGTAGCGGTGGAAGGTGAAGTGTGGGTGGTAGTGGTGAAGGAGTAGTGTGGATGGTAGTGGTGGCAGGGTAGTGTGAGTGGTGGTTATGAAAGGGGTAGTGTGAGTGGTAGTGGAGTAGAGGTAGTGTGAGTGGTAGTGGAGTAGAGGTAGTGTGATTGGTAGTGGTGGAGGGTTTGTTTGGGGGGTAGTGGTGGAAGGGTAGTGTGGGTGGTAGTAGTGAAGAGGTAGTGTGGGTGGTAGTGGTAAAGGAGTAGTGGGAGTGGTAGTGGTGAAGGGGAAGTGTGGGTAGTAGTGGTGAAGGGGAAGTGTGGGTGGTAATGGTGAAGGGGTAGTGGGGTGGTAGTGGTGGAAGGGTAGTTTGGGTTGTAGTGGTGGAAGGGTATTTCGAGTGGTAGTGGTAGAGGGGCAGTGTGGGGGGTAGTGGTGGAGGAGTAGTGTGCGTGGTAGTGGTGGAGGCGTAGTGTGGGAGACAGTTGTGAAGGGGTAGTGTGGGTGGTAGTGGTGGAGGGGTAGTGTGGGTGGTAGTGGTGGAAGGGTATTTCGAGTGGTAGTGGTAGAGGGGCAGTGTGGGTGGTAGTGGTGGAAGAGTAGTGTGGGTGGTAGTGGTGAAGGGGTAGTGTGGGGTGGTAGTAGTGAAGGGGTAGTGTGGGTGATAGTGGTGAAGGTGTAATGTGGGTAGGAGAGGTGGAGGGGTAGTGTGGGTGGTAGTGGTGAAGGGGTAGTGTGGGGTGGTAGTGGTGAAGGGGTAGTGTCAGTGGTAGTGGTGAAAGTGTAGTGAGGGTTGTAGTGGGGGAATAGTAGTGTGGGTGGTGGTGGAGGGGCAGTGTGGGTGGTGGTGGTGGAGGTGTAGTGTGGGTGCTAGTGGTGACGGGGTAGTGAAGGTGGTAGTGGTGGAGGGATAGTGTAGGTGGTAGTGGTTTAGGGGTAGTGTGGGTGGTTGTGGAAGAGGTGTAGTGTGGGTGGTAGTGGAGAAGGGGTAGTGTAGGTGGTAGTGGTTTAGGGGTAGTGTGGGTGGTAGTGGTAGAAGGGTATTGTGAGTGGTAGTGCTGGAGAGGCAGTGTGGGTTGTACTGGTGGAGGGGTATTGTGGGTGGTTATAGTGGACAGGTAGTGAGGGTGGTAGTATTGAAGGAGTGGTATGTGTTGTAGTGGTGAAGGAGTAGTGTCGGTGGTAGTAGTAGAGGGGTAGTGTGGGTGGTAGTGGTGGAAGCGTAGTGTGGGTGGTAGTGGTGGAAGGGTAGTGTGGCTGGTAGTGGTGGAGGGGTAGTGTGGGTGGAAGTGGTGAAGAGGTAGTGTGGGTGGCAGTGGTGGAATAGTAGTGTGGGTGGTGGTGGTGCATGGGCAGTGTGGGTGGTAGTGGTGGAGGGGTAGTGTGGGTGGTAGTGATGAAGGGGTACTGTGGGTGGTAGTGATGGAGACGGAGTGTGGGTGGCAGTAGTGGAGGAGTAGTGTGGGTGGTAGTGCTGGAGGAGTATTATGGGTGGTAGTAGTGGAGAGATAGTGTTGTTGGTAGTGTTGGAGGGGTGGTATGGGTTGTAGTGGTGAAGGAGTAGTGTGGGTGGTAGTAGTGGAGGGGTAGTTTGGGTGGTTGTGGTGAAGGGGTAGTGTGACTGGTAGTGGTGAAGGGGTAGTGTGGGTGGTAGTGGTTAAAGGGTAAAGTGGGTTTTAGTGGTGAAGGGGTAGTGTGCGTGGTAGTGGCTGAGGCGTAGTGTGGGACGCAGTGGTGAAGGGGTAGTGTGGGTGGTAGTGGTGGGAGGGTAGTTTGGGTTGTAGTGGTGGAGGGGTAGTGTGGGTGGTAGTAGTGGAGGGGTAGTGTGGATGGTATTAGTGAAGGGGTAGTGTGGGTATTAGTGGTGGAGGGGTAGTGTGGCTGGTAGTGGTGGAGGGGTAGTGTGTGTGGTAGTGGTGAAGAGGTAGTGTGGGTGGCAGTGGTGAGGGGGTAGTATGGGTGGTAGTGGTGGGGGGTAGAGTGGGTGGTAGTGTGGGTGGTAGTGGTGGAGGGGTAGTGGGTGATAGTGGTGAAGGGGTAGTGTGAGTGGTAAAGGGGTAGTGGGTGGTAGTGGTGAAGAGGTAGTGTGTGTGGTAGTGGTGGAGGCGTAGTGTGGGAGGCAATGGTGAAAGGGTAGTGTGGGTGGTAGTGGTGGAAGGGTAGTGTGAGTGGTAGTGGTGAAGCGGTAGTGTGGGTGGTAGTGGTGGCAGGGTAGTTTGGGTTGTAGTGGTGGAGGGGTAGTGTGGGTTGTAGTGGTGAAGGGGTAGTATGGGTGGTAGTGGTGGAGAGGTAGTGTGCATGGTAGTATTGAAGGGGTAGTGTGGGTGGTAGTGGTGAAGGGGTAGTGTGAGTGGTAGTGGTGGAGGGGTAGTGTGGGTGGTATTGGTGGAGGCATAGTGTGGGTGGTAGTGTTGCAGGGGTAGTGTGGCAGGTAGTGGTGAAGGGGTAGTGCGGGTAGTAGTGGTGGAGGGGGTAGTGTGGGTAGTAGTGGTGAAGGGGTTGTGTGGGTGGTAGTGGTGAAGGGGTAGTATAGGTGGTAATAGTGAAGGGGTAGTGTGGTTGGTAGTGATGAAAGGGTAGTTTGGGTTGTAGTGCTGGAGGGGTAGTGTGGGTTGTAATGGAGAAAGGGTAGTGTGGGTTGTAGTGGTGGAGGGTTAGTGTGGGTGGTTGTGGAAGAGGTGTAGTGTGGGTGGTAGTGGTTTAGGGGTAGTGAGGGTGGTATTGGTGGAAGGGTATTGTGAGTGGTAGTGCTGGAGGGGCAGTGTGGGTGGTACTGGTGGAGGGGTATTGTGGGTGGTTGTAGTGGACAGGTAGTCAGGGTGGTAGTGTTGGAGGAGTGGTATGTGTTGTAGTGATGAAGGAGTAGTGTCCGTGGTAGTAGTGAAGGGGTAGTGTGGGTGGTAGTGGTGGAGGGGTAGTGTGGCTGGTAGTGGTGGAGGGGTAGTGTGGGTGGAAGTGGTGAAGAGGTAGTGTGGGTGGCAGTGGTGAGGGGGAAGTATGGGTAGTAGTGGTGGGGGGTAGAGTGGGTGGTAGTGAGGGTGGTAGTGGTGAAGGGAAAGTGTGGGTGGTAGTGGTGGAGGCGTAGTGTGAGTGGCAGTGGTCGAGCGGTAGTGTGGGTGGTAGTGGTGAATGGGTAGTGTGGGTGGTAGTGGTGGAATAGTAGTATGGGTGGTGGTGGTGCATGGGCAGTGTGGGTGGTAGTGGTGAAGGGGTAGTGAGGGTGGTAGTGATGAAGGGGTAGTGTGGGTGGCAGTAGTGGAGGGGTAGTGTGGGTGGTAGTGCTGGAGGGATAGTTTGGGTGGTTGTGGTGAAGAGGTAGTGTGAGTGGTAGTGGTGGAGGGGTATTGTGAGTGGTAGTGGTGAAGGGGTAGTGTGGGTGGTATTGGTGGTGGCATAGTGTGGGTGGTAGTGGTGCACGGGTAGTGTGGGAGGTACTGGTGAAGAGGTAGTGTGAGTGGTAGTGGTGGAGGGGTATTGTGAGTGGTAGTGGTGAAGGGGTAGTGTGGGTGGTATTGGTGGAGGCATAGTGTGGGTGGTAGTGGTGAAGGGTTAGTGTGGGTGGTAGTGGTAGTGGGCAAGTGTGCGTGGTAGTGGTGGAGGCGTAGTGTGGGAGGCAGTGGTGAAGGGGAAGTGTGGGTGGTAGTGGTGAAGCGGTATTGTGAGTGGTAGTGCTGGAGGGGCAGTGTGGGTGGTACTGGTAGAGGAGTAGTGTGCGTGGTAGTAGTGGAGGGGTAGTGTGGCTGGAAGTGGTGGAGGTGTAGTGTGGGTGGCAGTGGTGAAGAGGTAGTGTGGGTGGTAGTGGTGAGGGGGTAGTGTGGGTGGTAGTGTGGGTAGTAGTGGTTGGGTGGTAGTGTGGGTAGTAGTGGTGGAGGCGTAGTGTGGGTAGAAGTGGTGGAGAGGTAGTGTGGGTGGTAGGGGTGAGGGGGGTAGTGTGGGTGGTAGTGGTGGAATAGTAGTGTGGGTGGTAGTGGTGGAATAGTAGTGTGGGTGGTAGCGGTGGAGGGGCAGTGTGGGTGGTAGTGGTGGAGGGGTAGTGTGGGTTGTAGTGGTGAAGAGGTAGTGTGGGTGGTAGTTGTGAGGGGGTAGTGTGGGATGTAGTGGTGAAGAGGTAGTGTGGGTGGTAGTAGTGGACAGGTAGTGTGGGTGGTAGTGGTTGAGGGGTAGAGTGGCTGGTAGTGGTGGAGGGGTAGTGTGGGTTGTAGTTGTGAAGAGGTAGTGTGGGTTGTAGTGGTGAAGAGGTAGTGTGGGTGGTAGTGGTGAGGGGATAGTGTGGGTGGTAGTAGTGGAGAGGTAGTGCGGGTGGTAGTTGTAAAGTGGTAGTGTGGGTGGTATTAGTGAAGGGGTAGTGTGGGTGGTAGTGATGGAGAGGTAGTGTGCATGGTAGTATTGAAGGGGTAGTGTGGGTGGTAGTGGTGAAGGGGTAGTGTGAGTGGTAGTGGTGGAGGGGTAGTGTGGGTGGTATTGGTGGAGGCATAGTGTGGGTGGTAGTGTTGCAGGGGTAGTGTGGCAGGTAGTGGTGAAGGGGTAGTGTGGGTGGTAGTGGTGGATTGGTAGTGTGCATGGTAGTATTGAAGGGGTAGTGTGGGTGGTAGTGGTGAAGGGGTAGTGTGAGTGGTAGTGGTGGAGGGGTAGTGTGGGTGGTATTGGTGGAGGCATAGTGTGGGTGGTAGTGGTGCAGGGGTAGTGTGGCAGGTAGTGGTGAAGGGGTAGTGTGAGTGGTAGTAATAGAAGGGTGGTTTGGGTTGTTGTGGGGAGGGGTAGTCTGGGTGGTAGTGGTGGAGAGGTAGTGGGTGGTAATGGTGGCAGGGGAGTGTGTGTGGTAATGGTGGCAGGGTAGTGTGAGTGGTAGTAGAGTAGTGTGGGTGGGAGTGGTGGAGGTGAGGTGTGAGTGGTAGTGGTGGCACGGTAATGTGGGTAGTAGCGGTGGAAGGTGAAGTGTGGGTGGTAGTGGTGAAGGGGTAGTGTGGATGGTAGTGGTGGCAGGGTAGTGTGAGTGGTGGTTATGAAAGGGGTAGTGTGAGTGGTAGTGGAGTAGAGGTAGTGTGATTGGTAGTGGTGGAGGGTTTGTTTGGGGGGTAGTGGTGGAAGGGTAGTGTGGGTGGTAGTAGTGAAGAGGTAGTGTGGGTGGTAGTGGTAAAGGAGTAGTGAGAGTGGTAGTGGTGAAGGGGAAGTGTGGGTAGTAGTGGTGAAGGGGCAGTGTGGGTGGTAATGGTGAAGGGGTAGTGGGGTGGTAGTGGTGGAAGGGTAGTTTGGGTTGTAGTGGTAAATGGGTAGTGTGGGAGGTAGTGGTGGAGGGGTAGAGTTGGTGTATGTGGTAGAGGGGTAGTGTCGGTGGTAGTGGAGAAGGGGTAGTGTGAGTGGTAGTGGTGGAGGGGTAGTGTGGGTGGTAGTGGTGGAAGGGTATTTCGAGTGGTAGTGGTAGAGGGGCAGTGTGGGGGGTAGTGGTGGAGGAGTAGTGTGCGTGGTAGTGGTGGAGGCGTAGTGTGGGAGACAGTTGTGAAGGGGTAGTGTGGGTGGTAGTGGTGGAAGAGTAGTGTGGGTGGTAGTGGTGAAGGGGTAATGTGGGGTGGTAGTGGTGAAGGGGTAATGTGGGGTGGTAGTGGTGAAGGGGTAGTGTGGGTGGTAGTGGTGAGGGGGTAGTGTGGGTGGCAGTAATGGAAGGGTAGTTTGGGTTGTAGTAGGGAGGTGTAGTGTGGGTGGTAGTGGTGGAGGGGTAGTGTGGCTGGTAGTGGTGGAGTGGAAGTGTGGGTGGTAGTGTTGAGGAGGTAGTGTGGGTGGGAGTGGTGATGGGAAAGTTTGGAAGGTAGTGGTGAAGGAGTAGTGTGGGGTTGTGGGGCAGGGGTAGTGTGGGTGGTAGTGATGAAGGGGTAGTGTGGGTGGTAGTGGTGGAATAGTAGTGTGGGTGGTGGTGGTGGAGGGGCAGTGTGGGTGATAGTGGTGGAGGGATAGTGTGGGTGGTGATGGTGACGGGGTAGTGTGGGTGGTAGTTGTGGAGGGGTAGTGTGGGTGGTAGTGGTGGAGGGGTATTGTAGGTGGTAGTATTGGACAGATAGTGTGGGTGGTAGTGTTGGATGGGTGGTATGGGTTGTAGTGGTGAAGGAGTAGTGTGCGTGGTAGTAGTGGAGGGGTAGTGTGGGTGGTAGTGGTTAAATTTTTTTTTTTTTTTTTTTTTTTTTTTTTTTTATTTTTAAAACAGAGCAAGTACAGCGTATAGTAACCATATAAACAGGAAAGCACAGAATAACGAAGAACATAGAATAACAACAACACAGAAAACAAGTAACACAGACCAACACAAAAGTGTAAACAAAGAATAACATAAAACACATAAGAACACACACACACAAAAACAAAAGCAGCACTACCCAGACGGGGCGTGCCAAAAGCGTCAGTAATTACAAAAGCGCTCAAGGAGCACAATAAAACCAAGGGTAAATTATAAACAAAAATACACATACAAGAAACACATACAAAAATAACACAAACGCAAAACACACGCACCATGCGCCACACCACACAACAGCCGACAACACACCATAACAAACATGTCAATAAACACAATAACAAACATGTCAATATAACACTGTAAATACAACACAGTAAGGAAATGCAGGAAAATAACAATGGAATACAACAAAGCAAACACAGCACAGTACATAAAATAAAGGAAACAGAACACATTAGCATTACATAGTAAAATAACATAGTAAAAAAGAAAGGAATCGGTATAGTACAAACCGACATTGGAACATATAACACGGTAAAATGACACAGATAACAGAAAAAAGTGTAAAAAAAAAAACATAAACACACAAACAAACAACACATGCCACCCATACGGGGTGTGCCAACAGGAACCATAATGAAAAGCACATAACACATGGCAACAAGACAAAATGACAAACACAAGCATACAAAAACACACAACAATGGAACACACACGAAACAAACACAGCCACCCAGCACACAACCCCGACCCCCACAGACAGAGGACGGCCAGCCACCAAGCAGAAAGAAAAAACACCCACACACCGGACACATCAGGAGAGAGACAGACATGCCACACAACACCACAACACACCCATACCCACCCACACACAAACAAAATCCTGCCACACAAGGTAACCAAGCAAACCCCAGTACACACAAACCCCAAAGACAAACAAACACAGACCCCCCAAACCCCCACCCACCAGAGGGAACCGAACCAAAGGAACACGCACACACACACACACAACCACACCCACAGGAACCCACCACCTACACCAACGCAGCACCCCGGACATACTCGACCGTGAACCAAGCATCAAAAACCCTAGGAAAGGAGCGACGCAACCACCACATAGTATAAGACAGACGGCCTTTCAAAAAGCCCAAAATCCTCCCCACCCCATACCCCTCCATCCTACCAACCCATAAACAAAAAATATAGTCCGCTAACAACACCCCGAGCGTGTTACGCACCCGCCTGGAGCCCCGAGGAAACGAAAAAAACAAAAACCGCAATAGGTCGACCTGCACCCCTGGACCACAAAAGGCTGCAATGACATCCCGCAACCACCCAACCAAACCCTGAACCCGCGCACAAAAATAAAAGACGTGCAACTGAGTCTCACGTCTCCCACAATGAACACAACCATCAGAGGCGACCAAACCCAACATAAAGAGCCTTGCATTCGTAGCCAAAGACTCATGCAAATACCGAAAAACCAACTCACGCGTCCGTGGCGCAATACACGGCCCACTCAACGCCTCCCACACATTCCCCCAGTCGAAACAAGGGTACAAACTTTCAACCCTGGGAGGCACCCGAGAGGCAAGCGCCCCATACACCTCCCGACAACCAAAAGAGACAAACCCATGAAAGCGACAAAGCGCCCGAAGGATCAAAACCGCCCACGAATACACTGGAGGCGTATACATGGCCACCTCCTGGCAACGATCCAGATCAAGCAAAAAACTAAACCTCATAGAGCAGTAAAACAACCCCAAGGAGTTTAACCCACCCCCTAACACCAAACTCCTCCGCACCGACCCCCAAAACAAAGCCAACGCCTTCACATAGACATCAGGAATACCAATTCCACCTTCTGACACCTTAAGACATAACGTAGATCGACGAACCGGATGATACCGGCCACACCACACATAACGATACACCAAACCCTCCAGAGCGCGAGCCTTCCGCCGATCCAACGGAAAACACTGCGCAACAAACCAGACCCGCGACAAAACCTTACAAGACACGACAATCGCCCGCTGGTAAATAGTCAGGGCCCGTTGCGACAACATCCCCACAGCTACGCCCACCCCCCGCGAAACTGCCTCCCAATTAAACTCCAAAGACTGCACATACGACCTAAACCACGTAATCCCCAGAACCCGAATGGACTGAACCACCGGAAACCACGAACCAGACCACACCAAACGAGAGGCCCAACCCCCCAACCCCAGAAGACAAGACTTTCCACGATTGACCAAAGCCCCTGTAGCCGATTCAAATTGAAAAACCAAATCCTGAACAGCAGGCACAGAACCCTCAGAGGCAACAAACAAGACTGTGTCGTCCGCATAACCACAAATCTTGAGGGACAAGCCATTCGGCAAACACGGCGAGACAACTGAACGACAAGCACGCACTGCGCGAACAAAGGGCTCCTGAAACAGAATATATAGAAGCATCGACAGAGGACACCCCTGTCGAACCGAACGCCGAAGAGCGAAGGGAGCACTAAGGAACCCATTGACACACACCCTACTACTACAACCAGCATACAACATCCGTATCCAGCCCACAAACTGGGGCGGGAAACCAAACCTCTCCAGGACCCGCAAAACAAACCCAATCGGCACGCGATCAAAAGCCTTGGACCAATCCAGGCTGATCATGGCCGCGGGAACACTAGACTCCTCCACATAGAGGAGCAAATCCCGAAAAAGGGAATTACATTGCACCAACGACCTACCCGGAACGCCACAAAACTGACCCCAAGAGATCACCGACCCCACAACCGAGCGCAAACGTCCAGCCAACAACTTAGAAATAATCTTGTAATCCACATTTAGCAATGTAATAGGCCGCCAATTTGCAAAAAAACGTAAATCCCCCGGCTTCGGAAGAAGCCGCACAAGACCATCATTTTGCGAAACAGACAGAGACAAACTCCGAAGACAAAACCGAACCACCTCCAAAAAATCGGCACCAAGTACATCCCAAAACTCAACATAGAACTCCATCGGAAACCCATCCGACCCTGGAACCTTACCACGACGAAAGGACCGCACAACCCCCCAGAGCTCCGAAGGGCTTACCTCCCGCACAAGACCCACACAATCCAAACCCGACAACCCCGGTGCACAGTGTTGGAGGAAGGACTCCATCAACCCCTCATCCCCCGCAACCACCCCATACAAAGACTCTAATTCACCACGCACATAATGCAAAATCGCCCCCGTGTCCGACACAACCGAACCGTCCGGCCGATGAAGACCTGCCAACAAAACAGAGGCACGCCCCACCCGTTCCCTCCGCAGTAAAAACTGCGAGAGCTTCTCACCACACAACCGTTCCTCCACCCCAGCCCGCACACGTACCCCCTCAGCCATCTCCTCCCTCAGCCCACAAATGAGATCCTTACACACCGAGATCTCCCGAAACCTATCTAAGCCTTGATTCAGCAACCCATACAGGCGAAATAACCGTGCCTGCAAGACCCTCAACAGACCAAACCTTCCCGACGCCTCCCGCTTCGCCACCACCCGAAAAAACGACCGACATTCCACCTTAGCCCACTCCCACCACTCCAGGACCGAGGGAAAAGTCCCCTTCCGAGCGGCCAAAACAGCCCACCGGGCTCGGAACTGGGCACACACAACAGGGCATTTCAGCAACCCACAATTCAGTTTCCACCAGCCACGGCCAACCCGCACCTGGCTGCGAATCCCCACCTGCAACACCACCATGCAATGGTCCGAGAACCCCACGGGAACCGTCTGCAACGAAAAAACCGAACCACCCCCAGTAGGCACGTAAAAACGATCGAGGCGAGAGCAAGCCCCACGCGAGAGAAAAGTATACTCCAAAGGACCCCCTTGCAACACTGCCGCATCCCGAAACCCGCAACTCTTCAAGGTAGCAGTCAAAGCCGGCGAGATATTCGCTGGACGAAGACTATTGCTATCCCGCGGCGATGTAATACAATTAAAATCCCCCCCCAAAATCATCCCCCTCGTATCGTGCCGCAAAAAATGCAGCACATCACGGGAAAAGAAAACCTCCCGGTTCTGCCTCTGCGCCGCCCCAGATGGCGCGTACACATTCAAGAGAGAGACCTCAGACCCCAAAAAGGAGACCCGAACTAACAGCACCCGACCACTTTCGTCCATCTCCGTGTGAAGCACGGAAATCGGGGCCCGCTTAGAAAGCAGGATCAACGTACCTCCACGCAAGCCACGCGAAGGGTTTAACACCACCGTAAACCCCTCAGCCAACACATGTAACAACCCCACGTCCTGCACATTGTGCTCCTGCACAAAAGCCACATCCACCCTCCACTCACGCAGCATCGACACCAGGCCCAATTGCACAGCCATAGAACGCAACCCATTCACATTCAGCGAAGCACACGTTAATGTAGGATCCATCGGGAAAAGAGATAAACCCTATCTAACCACAAAACCGTCATACCGGTCCGGCCGACACCCCGCGTACGGAAGCAGTAGCAGCCGCCACCGGGTTCCCAGGCGACGGAGACGCACTCCCCACAGGGGGGGGGAGGCCAGAGTCCTTCCGGAGCTTCACCACAAGGCCGCGATCAGCACTGCCACAGTCCCCCGGATCCACTACCGCCCACTCCGGGCCCCGTACCCCAGGGGACCCACATACGAGATCACCAGGAGGGTCCACAACACACCCTCCACCACCCGGCACCGACGGGTCTACTACAGACACCGTCACACCCTCACCATCACCGACACTCGCATCAGGCTCTAACCTCCGCACCGAAGGCCCTCGGTCCCCGGAGCGACCACTCCTGTTCGTCTTCCGGCGCTTCGTCAGAGAGCCAGGTTGACCCTGGACAGCAGTGGTGGAAGGACGACGAGAGGGGCGACCCCCTTCCAAGAACTCATCTGCTTCCAAGGGTTCCACACCAAGTGCACCAGAATCTGGCGCGACATCCTCCACCGGTGACAAAACAGGGCCACGCCCCACCGAAGCGCCAACATCGACGGCTATGGCAACTGGAGGCGGATGCACCTCCACATGCGTGACCACCGCACTACCACCCACACCAGGGGGGTCCACAGACATCGGACCTGACACGTCAGCACCAGTGGGGCACACCGCACCCACAACGCCATCACCGGTAGGTGCAGGAGGAGGGTTCAACCCGGCAGGAGCATCCCCCAGGTCCACAAGGCCATGTAGAGGTGGAAAATCCTCCTCTCGGAAGACATTGACCAACCGGATGGTGCCATTACGGCAACCAGCAGCCAGGTGTCCAGCCATACCGCACCGAAAACATGTGCGCTCTTGTCCCGCATAAAAGCACTGCACCTTGAACCCCAGCAGCACCATCGACGACGGGATCGCCTTCCTCAGCTTCATGGTAACCGTGCGGATACCCATCAGGACGCCACGAAGACGGCCAGACTTCAGCACATTTGCCCGACAGGCGAGAACACTCCCATATCCTCCTAAGAACCGGCGGAGCAGGCTCTCTGGGAACTCAAACGGCAGCCCCCGCACCACCACAAAAGTCACTGGAACACACAAGTCCGTTACAGTAACCGTACCCGCCGCGCCAGGCAAGGGTACAGTACGCCCATCATACTTGTCGACCACATCCCGGTACACCACAGCGTCAGTCAGCTTAACCAAGGCCCGATGTTCCCCAGCCAGCTGCACACCACACACATCTGCAGGGTTGACACCCAGCACATCCAGGAGAGCAACCTCCAACAACGAGTAGTTCACCTGACCAGAGAAGGCCAGCTCAACCGTATCCACACGCCTTATAGGCGGCATGGGCAACGCCATCCCGCCGGCCCACCAGGCCAGAGGCCCACAAAAAACGCCACCAGCTGTGTGCACGCCAAACGTCCAGGCAAGACTGAGGAGCGAATGTAAACAGAACCGCTCCGCACGGCTGCCAAACAGCCAGTCAGTAGTGGTTAAATGGTAGTGTGGGTGGTAGTGGTGGAGGGGTAGTGTGGGTTGTAGTGGTGAAGGGGTAGTATGGGTGGTAGTGGTGAAGGGGTAGTGTGGGTAGTAGTGGAGTGGTAGTGAGGGAGGTAGTGGTGAAGGGGTAGTGTGGGTGGTAGTGGTGGAAGGGTAGTTTGGGTTGTAGTGGTGGAGGGGTAGTGTGGGTTGTTGTGGTGAAGGGGTAGTGATGGTGGTAGTGGTGGAGGGGTAGTGTGGGTGGTAGTGGTGGCGGGGTTATCTTGAGGTTATCTTGAGATGATTTCGGGGCTTTAGTGTCCCCGCGGCCCGGTCCTCGACCAGGCCTCCACCCCCAGGAAGCAGCCCTGACAACTGACTAAAACCCAGGTACCTATTTTACTGCTAGGTAACAGGGGCATAGGGTGAAAGAAAATTTGCCCATTGGTTCTCGCCGGTAGTGTTGGTGGTAGTGGTGGAAGGGTATTGTGAGTGGAAGTGGTGGATGGGCAGTGTGGGTGGTAGTGGTGGAGGAGTAGTGCGGGTGGCAGTAGTGGAGGTGTAGTGTGGGTGGTAGTGGTGGAGAGGTAGTGTGTCTGGTAGTGATGGAGGGGTGGTGTGGGTGGTAGTGGTGAAGAGGTAATGTGGGTGGAAGTGGTGGAGGGGTAGTGTGGATTACTACCCCATGTTGGCCGCAGAATGTTAAAGACGGGGTACCGCTCTCACTAGGTTATTCCCGGGCATTAACATGGACCAGCATGAGAGGCTGGGAGTTGCGTGGTGACCGCCGGCCGGGTCGGACGTTCCTGAGGTCTCTCCGCACTGGCTAGTGTTTACGTTGGGTGATCGCTTGTTTGCCCTGCTGGTGGTGGTTTGCCACTGACGGGGTGACGTTTGCTTCGCCATGGGGACGTTTCGCCCTCCATTGCAGAGGACGCTGTCAGCTGGTCTGGCGTTTACGGTGCCGGTGGACCATCCATTGGTTGGTGTCGCCCTAGTAGACGTGCTGCATGTGCAGCTGTCTGACCTGGTGGGCATCCAGCTGCTTCAGGGCCACCGTGCTGTGGTCAAGTTCCGCCTCCAGGCTGCCTTTCAGGCGTTTCTCGAACGGTGTGAGGGGCGTGTTTACCCTCTCCCTGATTCAGCTGGCTCAGTTAAGGTAGTGAATCTTAGTGTCACCTTGACGTCTGTGACGGTGCATGGTGCCCCCTTCGAATTTCAGGACGACTTTTTAACCTCCTGTTTCGAACGGTTTGGGACAGTGTTGAGTGTTCGTTGGAACAAGGTCGTTGCCGGGCACTGTGTTGGTATGCTTGACGGCTCCCGCACCCTGACGATGTCGCTGAAGGGTAGTGTACCGTCGTCGATGTCCGTGTTGGGATACACGCTCCGCTGCCAGTACCGGGGTCAACCGCGCACCTGTTATCGGTGTGGTCACGAGGGTCATCTGGCTGCTGCGTGCGACGTGGGAGCGACTGGTCGTGTGCATGTTCTTCGTGCGGAGGATTTTCCGCCCCTGTTGCGTTCGGGCGGTGTTGGTGCTGTGCCTGAGGCGCCTGCCTGCCTGTCTGCTGCTCCGCCTGTTGAGGAGAGCTCTCCAGCCTGTGCGCCACGTCTAGTGCCAGCTGTGGCCCCTGGGGTTGTTCAGCCGGTGTGTGAGGGTGTCGGGCTGTCGCCTGAGCTGTGTGTAGTGAAAGGTGTCCCGGTGGAGGTTCATGTTCCGCCCCCGCCTGTGGATGTGTTACCGGCTCCCGGGGACGCGGGTTCTGCCGTTTTGGAGGGGGTGCTTCGTGGTGAGGTGCCTGCCGTGCCTGAGTGTGTTGCCTCCTGTAGTTCTGCTCTTCCCATTCCTTTGCAGAAGCGCGCGCGTCGGTGTTCTGAGGCTGTTTCCGTGGATGATGTAGACAGTGTGGGTGATGTGGCCTCTGTGGACTCTTCGGACGGTGCGGGTGTGGCCTGTGTGGATATGACGGTGGAGGCTGTGCCTGCGGCGGGGCCTGCTGGGCGTGGTGTGGTGCGGCCTGTCTCGAAGCGTTCGCGGCGGGCTCGGAGTGTCTCCCCCCTTCGTGGTGTGCCTTGGGAGGAGGTGGGGGAGTATGGTGCTCAGCTGGCGTCCCCCGCCGAGGATGATGGTGCTGTGAGGGGCTCCGACGTTGCTCCCTGTGCCCCCCTTCCTGTGTCACCTGCTGTTGGGTCCCCACAGTGGGGGGTTGTCCCTGATGGTCGGGACCTCGTTGTGAAGTTGCGGAAAGATGTGCGCCAGGGAGCCTCGGCTCCTGTGCCCTGTGGTGGGGTCGCTGCCGCGCCTGCAGTTCCCCCTCCTTCCTTGCCCCGGTCTGGGGGTTGCCTAGTCCCGTCTGCTGGGGTCGTGCCCTGTGAGGGTCCGGAGTTGGGCCCTTATCGGGATGCCCGGGTGCTTCCGATCCCGTGGTGCTCGTCAACCATCTGGGTGTCGTCAAAGAAGGAGTTTGTTTATAGGGTGCCGGATAGGATGTCTCAGCCGAGGGTCCAGCCTGATGGCAGGCTGCCCGCCGACCTGTGGGTGGTTTGGGAGGCGTACCGCTTGCGCTTTCCGTACCGTAAGTTTCCGGAGAAATATTAGTTCCCGTCTTGCGCGCACCGCTACGCCGTGCCTGGATCAGCTGTCACCGTGACCATGACGCCCCGCCCCCCGGTGCGGGGAGTCTCCCTCTGACGTTCGCCTCTGTTTTCGTCGCCACTCCTCTCTCTACGGCCCATCACGTCTACCGCTTTTGACTTTCTTCTCCTCTTTACCATCAACGCGTCTCCTTACATCTGTTCTGGTGCAGTCATCGGGAGGGTTACCCCTTCATGCAAACTGCACCTATTCTCCAGAAGAAGAGGGGTAGTGTGGGTGGTAGTGAGGGAGGGGTAGTGTGGGTGGTAGTGGTGAATGGGTTTGTGTGGGTGGTAGTGGTTGAGGCGTAGTGTGGGTGGTAGTAGTGGAGGTGTAGTGTGGGTGACAGTGGTGGAGAGGTAGTGTGGGTTGTAGTAGTGGAATAGTAGTGTGGGTGGTGGTGGTGGAGGGGCAGTGTGAGTGGTAGTGATGGAGGGGTAGTGTGGGTGGTAGTGGTGGAGGCGTAGTGTGGGTGGTAGTGGTGGAGGCGTAGTGTGGGTGGTAGTGGTGGAGGCGTAGTGTGGGTGGCAGTTATGGAGGGGTAGTGTGGGTGGTAGTGGTGGAGGCGTAGTGTGGGTGGTAGTGGTGGAGGCGTAGTGTGGGTGGTAGTGGTGAAGGGGTAGTGTGGGTGGTAGTGGTGGAATAGTAGTGTGGGTGGTGGAGGTGGACGGGCAGTGTGGGTGGTAGTGGTGAAGGGGTAGTGTGGGTGGTAGTGGTGGAGGCAAAGTGTGGGTGGAGGAGGTGGCGGGGTTTTGTGTGTGGTAATGGTGAAGGGGTAGTGTGGGTGGTAGTTGTGGAAAGGTTGTGTGGGTGGTAGTGGTGAAGGGGTATTGTGGGTGGTAGTAGTGGATAGGTAGTGTGGGTGGTAGTTTTGGAGGGGTAGTGTGGGTGTTATTAGTGAAGGGGTAGTGTGGGTTGCGTGTTATGGAGTAGTAGTGATGGAGGAAGTAGTATGGATGGTAGTGTAGGGGGTAGTGGTGGAGGGATAGTGTGAGTGGTAGTGGTGAAGGGGTAGTGTGAGTGGAAGTGGTGAAGGGGTAGCGTGGGTTGTAGTGGTGGAGGGGTAGTGTGCGTGGTAGTGGTGGAGGCCTAGTGTGGGAGGCAGTGGTGAAGGGGTACTGTGGGTGGTAGTGGTGGAAGGGTAGTGTGGGTAGTAGGGGTGAAACGGTAGTGTGGGTGGTAGTGGTGGAGGGGGAGTGTGGGTTGTAGTGGTGGCAACCCGTTCTCGCACTTGCTTACAGTCAATATTGGCTTATTTATTAAGTGCATATGTGACATACTGATTGATTGTAAATATTTTAATTTACCTTGAAAAGTTTCATAGAAAACACCGACCTCACCTAACCTTCTATGTATGTTAAGATAAGCGTCTCATTGCTTCTTAATTACAATTATTACTTAACGTATACCGTTGATAGATTAAGTAATAATTGTAAATAAGATGCAATAAGATGCTTATCTTAACATACTAAGAAGGTTAGGTGAGGTCGGTGTTTTCTATGAAGCTTATCAAGGTAAACTAAAATATTCACAATCAATTAGTATGTCACATGTGCACTTATTAAATAAGCCAATATTGACAGTAAGCAAGTGCGAAAACGGGTTGAATGGTGGAGGGGTAGTGTGGGTGGTAGTAGTGGACGGGTAGTGTGGGTGGTAGTAGTGGAGGCGTAGTGTGGGTGGTAGTGGTGGAGGCGTAGTGATGGTGGCAGTGGTGGAGAGGTAGTGTTAGTGGTGGTATTGGTGAAGGGGTAGTGTGGGTGGTAGTGGTGGAGGCGGAGTGTGGGTGGCAGTGGTGGAGGGGTAGTGTGTGTTGTATTGGTGAAGGGGTAGTGTTGTGGTAGTTATCGAAAGGTAGTGTTGTGGTAGTTATCGAAAGGTAGTGTGGGTGGTAGTGGTGGAGGGGTATTGTGGGTGGTAGTAGTGGACAGGTAGTGTGGGTGATAGTGTTGGAGTTGTGGTATGGGTTGTAGTGGTGAAGGAGTAGTCTGGGTGGTAGTAGTCGAGGGGTAGTGTGGGTGTTGTTAGTGAAGGGGTAGTGTGGGTGGCGTAATATGTAGTAGTGATGGCGGGGTAGTATGGATGGTAGTGTAGGTGGTAGTGGTGAAGGGGTAGTGTGAGTGGTAGTGGTGAAGGGGTAGCGTGGGTGGTAGTGGTGGAGGGGTAGTGTGGGGTGGTTGTGATGGAGGGATAGTGTGGGGTGGTAGTGGTGAAGGAGTAGTGTGGGTGGTAGTGGTGGAGGAGTAGTGTGGGTGGTAGTAGTCGAAGGGTAGTGTGGGTGGTAGTGGTGAAAGGGTAGTATGGGTGGTAATGGTGAAGGGGTAGTTTGGGTAGTAGTGGTGGAGGGGGTAGTGTGGGTGGTAGTGGTGAAAGGGTAGTGTGGGGTGGTAGTGGTGGAGGGGTAGTGTGGGTGGCAGTAGTGGAGGGGCGGTGTGGGTGTTATTAGTGAAGGGGTAGTGTGGGTTACGTGTTATGGAGTAGTAGTGATGGAGGAAGTAGTATGGATGGTAGTGTAGGTGGTAGTGGTGGAGGGATAGTGTGAGTGGTAGTGGTGAAGGGGTAGTGTGAGTGGTAGTGGAGAAGGGGTAGCGTGGGTTGTTGTGGTAGACGGGTAGTGTGGGTGGTAGTAGTGGAGGGGTAGTGTGGTTTGTAGTGGTGGCAACCCGTTCTTGCACTTGCTTACAATCAATATTGGCTTATTTAATATGTACATACGTGACATACTGATTGACTGTAAATATTTTAGTTTACCTTGAAAAGTTTCATAGAAAACACCGACCTCACCTAACCTTCTTAGTATGTTATGATAAGCATCTCAATGCTTCTTAATTACAATTATCACTTAACCTATACCGTTGATTGATTAAGTAATATTTGTAAATAAGATGCAATAAGATGCTTATCTTAACATATTAAGAAGGTTAGGTGAGGTCGGTGTTTTCTATGAAGCTTATCAAGGTAAACTAAAATATTCACAATCAATTAGTATGTCACATATGTACTTATTAAATAAGCCAATATTGACTGTAAGCAAGTGCAAGAACGGGTTGAGTGGTGAAGGGGTGGTGTTGGTGGTAGTAGTGGACGGGTAGTGTGGGTGGTAGTGGTGGAAGGGTAGTGTGGGGTGTTGTTGTTGTTGTTGAGTTAGGGGCGACGACGATCGTGGGATCGGATGCGCCCCGGCGTACTCGTGAAGGGTGAATCGCAAAGCCAGGAAAGGCGAAATGCTAAGCCAAAACGCGAAACGAGTGACGCCAAGCACTAGAAACTAATATGCCACACGGCAAAGCTACGCACAAAGGGAGAGGCAGAAGCACATAACAGAACAGGGCAAACAAACAGCCAGAAGGGCACACAGCATGTCATAGAGCAAATACACAAGAAATCAGAGCACATACTTGCCCGGGAACTTGGCCCGCGGGAATCTTACATTGAACGCCTCCCAGAGCACCCATTGCCAAGGGTCTCGTCCATCCACCGGGGACGCCATAACATCCGGAACCGGGGCAACAAACACCTGCAAACTGGGGACCCAGATGGTAGAACTCATGAGGCGAGAAGTCGCCACTCGCCCCCACAGGAAGGGAACTTGCCCCCCACGAAAGCACTCCGGTCCGTCAGACAGCAGTAACTCGGCAATCTTCGACCAGTGACCCGGTGGCATCACAGACGCCGGCAACACGTCCCCCAGGGCCCCAACGCGCACCCGCACCACAAGGGTACCCGCGGCCCCGGGCACACCACCAGACGACAGCAGGGAACCCGGACGGCGTGCATCCTTCCGTAACGTCACCACCAGGCCACGCCCAGCACCAGAGTCCACACCATCCCTGGCAGCGGAAGCCACCACCCCCCACTGCGGAGAGTCCCCCGGCGGAGAAAGAACCGAAGGCACGTCCGAGACACAGGCACCAGCAGGCACATGGACCTCCGCCACCACGAACCGCGGAGACATCGACGCATCCGTATCCACACTGTCAACATCCGAAGCCCTACAGTCACTGAAGTCACCAACGTCGGCCCAGGAAGAAGACGAACGCCGGGAACGTTTGGGCACCGGCCGGATATCGTCCGAGCCGGTAAGTGACCCAGAAACACGGGTACCACGAGCCGAAGGAACCGACGCCAGGACGGCAGCAGCCTCTACCACAGGAGGAACCGGGCCACACACAGCAGGAGGCTCCGCAGTCACCCCAGCACCAAGCACATCCGGGACCCGAGTCACGGACACAGGGCCAGGCGCAGCATCAGAAGACGAGGGAGAAGACAGCGACGTCACACAAGGAGCTCCAGGAAGGCCCATGGGAGCAGTTGGAACAGCAACAGGATCAGGCAGACCAACCGACGGTACCTCAAGAACCGGAGGAGGGACGACAAGAACCGGAGGAACGGCAGGCGCCGCCGGGGAAGCTGCAGCAGCAGACGGGACGCGCACCACCTCATCAACATCACCGGAGACTGCCTCCAGAGGGAGCGGCGGGAAATCCTCGTCGCGGAACAAGTTGACAGGAGCAGCAGGGGCCTCAGAGCATCCGGCAGCCTGATGCCCCAACCGGCCACACCGGAAACAGGTACGAGGCTGCCGGGCATAATACACCCGGACGTAGTACCCCATAAGCCGGACAGAAGGAGGTATATCCGACCGCAGGCGCATCCCCAACGTGCGAATGTTTGTACGCCTCCCAGCATACCGCCCCGAGGAGAGCGTGTTCACCCGCACGCTGACAACAGTACCAAAACCCCCGAAGTAACGCCGGAGGAGGTCAACAGGGAATTCCAGGGGCGCACCATGGATACTGACATAAGTCAGGGCACCACTGCGGTCCGAAATCGCCACAGAGCCGGCATCGTCTGGCAACGGCAACGTACGCCCCTCGTACCGACGGAGGAAGTCCCGGTACTCGTCCTCCCCCACGAACTGAATAACAACCCGATGGGCCGAAACTAGCTCCACACCGTAAACAGCTTCCACCGGAACATGAAGCATGTCACACATCACCATCTCGATGGTCGGATAACCAGCCTTACAAGTAAACTCCAGGCCCACGGAGTTCACACGCTGAACAGGAGGAAGATGGCCCCCCATGTCAGAACTGCCACGTCAACGCAGCCAGGCAGGCAACAAAACTGGTAGGGCAATGACGCCCACACCACCTGGCGACCAAAACAGCAAACAACTCCAACAGCCACGGAGGGTCGAGAAAAGTCCTCACTCCACGGCTGCCAACAGTCGACTCCCCTAGTGTGGGGTGGTTGTGATGGAGGGGTAGTGTGGGTGGTAGTGGAGAAGGGGTAGTGTGGGTGGTAGTGGTGGAGGGGTAGTGTGGCTGGCAGTGGTGGAGGGGTTGTGTGGGGGGTAGTGGTGAAGAGGTAATGTGGGTGGCAGTGGTGGAAGGGTAGTGCGGGTGGAAGCATGGGAATTGTAGTGTATGTGGTGGTGGTGGAGGGGCAGTGTGGGTGGTAGTGAGGGAGGGGTAGTTTGGGTGGTAGGGGTGAATGGGTAGTGTGGGTGGTAGAGGTTGAGGCGTAGTGTGGGTGGTAGTGGTGGAGGCGTAGTGTCGGTGGCAGTGGTGGAGAGGAAGTGTGGGTGGTAGTGGTGAAGGGGTAGTTTGGGTGGTAGTGGTGGAATAGAAGTGTGGGTAGTGGTAGTGGAGAAGCAGTGTGGGTGGTAGTGATAGAGGGGTAGTGTGGGTGGTAGTGGTGAAGGGGTAGTGTGGGTGGTAGTGAGGGTGGTAGTGGTGGAGGCGTAGTGTGGGTGGTAGTGGTGAAGGCGTAGTGTGGGTGGCAGTGGTGGAGAGGTAGTGTGGGTGGTAGTGGTGAAGGGGTAGTGTGGGGGGTAGTGGTGGAATAGTAGTGTGGGTGGTGGTGGTCGAGGGGCAGTGTGGGTGGTAGTGATGGAGGGGTAGTGTGGGTGGCAGTGGTGGAGGGGTAGTGAGTGTGGAAGTTGATGAAAGGTAGTGTTGGTGGTAGTGGTGGAGGGGTATTGTGGGTGGTAGTAGTGGAGAGGTAGTGTGGGTGATTGTGTTGGAGGGGTAGTATGGGTTGTAGTGGTGAAGGAGTAATGTGGGTGGTAGTAGTCGAGGGGTAGTGTGGGTGTTGTTAGTGAAGGGGTAGTGTGGCTGGCGTAATATGGAGTAGTAGTGATGGAAGGGAAGCGTGGGTGGTAGTGGTGGCAGGGTAATGTGGGTAGTAGTGGTGGAAGGGAAGTGTGGGTGGTAGTGGTGAAAGGTTAGTGTGGGTGGTAGTGTTGGCAGGGTAGTGTGAGTGGTAGTGTTGAAGGGGTAGTGTGAGTGGTAGTGGTGGAGGGTTAGTTTGGGGGGAAGTGGTGGTAGGGTAGTGTGGGTTGTAGTGGTGAATGGGTAGTATGGGTGGTAGTGGTAAAGGAGAAGTGTGGGTGATAGTGGTGAAGGGGTAGTGTGGGTAGTAGTGGTGGAGTGGCAATTTGCGAGGTAGTGGTGAAGAGATAGTGTGGGTGGTAGTGGTGAATGGTAGTATGGGTGGTAATGATGAAGGGGTAGTGTGGGTGGTAGTGGTGGAAGGGTAGTTTGGGTTGTAGTGGTGGAGGGGTAGTAGGGGTGGTAATGGAGAAAGGGTAGTGTGGGTTGTAGTGGTGGAGGGGTAGTGTGGGTGGTGTTGGATGTGGTGGAGGGGTAGTGTGGGTGGTAGTTGTGGAAAGGTAGTGTGGGTGGTAGTGGTGGAGGGGTACTGTGGGTGGTAGTAGTGGGACAGGTAGTGTGGGTGGTATTAGTGAAGGGGTAGTGTGGGGTGGTTGTGGTGGAGGGGTAGTGTGGCTGGTAGTGTTGGAGGGGAAGTGTGGGTGGTAGTGGTGAAGAGGTAGTGTGGGTGGTAGTGGTGAAGGGGAAGTGTGGGTGGTAGTGGTGGAGGCAAAGTGTGGGTGTTAGTGGTGGAGGCGTAGTGTGAGTGACAGTGGTCAAGGGGTAGTGTGGGTTGTAGTGGTGAAGGGGTAGTGTGGGTGGTAGTGTTGGAATAGTAGTGTGGGTGGTGGTGGTGCAGGGGCAGTGTGGGTGGTAGTGGTGGATGGGTAGTGTGGGTGGTAGTGATGAAGGGGTAGTGTGGGTGGTAGTGATGGAGGCGGAGTGTGGGTGGCAGTGGTGGAGGGGTAGTGTGAGTGGTAGGGGTGAAGGGTTAGTGTGGGTGGTAGTTGTGGAAAGATAGTGTGGGTGGTAGTGGTTGAGGGGTATTGTGGGTGGTAGTAGTGGGCAGGTAGTGTGGATGGTAGTGTTGGAAGAGTGGTATGGATTGTAATGGTGAAGGAGTAGTGTGGGTGGTAGTAGTGGAGGGGTAGTGTGAGTGGTAGTGGTGAAGGGGTAGAGTAGGTGGTAGTGGTGAAGGGGTAGTGTGCGTGGTAGTGGTTGAGGCGAAGTGTGGGAGGCAGTGGTGAAGGGGTAGTGTGGGTGGTAGTGGTGGGAGGGTAGTGTGAGTGGTAGTGGTGAAGCGGTAGTGTGGGTGGTAGTGGTGGAAGGGTAGTTTGGGTTGTAGTGGTGGAGGGGTAGTGTGGGTTGTAATGGTGAAAGGGTAGTGAGGGTGGTAGTGGTGGAGGGGTAGTGTGGGTGGTTGTGGAGGAGGTGTAGTGTGGGTGGTAGTGGAGAAGGGGTTGTGTAGGTGGTAGTGGGTTAGTGTTAGTGTGGGTGGTAGTGGTGGAAGGGTATTGTGAGTGGTAGTGCTGGAGGGGCAGTGTGGGTGGTACTGGTGGAGGGGTATTGTGAGTTGTATTAGTGGACAGGTAGTGTTGGTGGTAGTGTTGGAGGGGTGGTATGGGTTGTAGTGGTGGAGGAGTAGTGTGGGTGGTAGTAGTGGAGGGGTAGTGTGGGTGGTATTAGTGAAAGGGTAGTGTGGGTGGTAGTGGTGGAGGGGTAGTGTGGCTGGTAGTGGTGGAGGGGTAATGTGGGTTGTTGTGGTGAAGAGGTTGTTTGGGTGGCAGTGGTGAGGGGGTAGTATGGGTGGTAGTGGTGGGGGGGTAGTGTGGGTGGTAGTGAGGGTGGTAGTGGTGAAGGGGATGTGTGGGTGGTAGTGGTGGAGGCAAAGTGTGGGTGGTAGTGATGGAGGCGGAGTGTGGGTGGCAGTGGTGGAGGGGTAGTGTGGGTGGTAGTGGTGAAGGGTTAGTGTGGGTGGTAGTTGTGGAAAGGTAGTGTGGGTGGTAGTGGTGGAGGGGTATTAAACGAAAAAGCAAATAACATTATAATAGAAGTTATATATAGGCCACCAAATTTAGACAGAATGGAAGCAAAGCATCTATGGGATGAAATATCTAGAGCATCTAAATCTTATAGTGTTTATGTCATGGGTGACTAATTTTAGTGGAATAAACTGGTTGAACAAAACAGGGAATAATAAAGCAGAAGATTTTCTAGAATTAACTGACGATTGCTTTCTTACGCAACACATTCTGGAACGAACGCGGGGAAATAGTATTTTAGATTTAGTGTTAACTATCAGGGAAACACAAGTTATGGAGATTGAAATAGGGAGTGAGCTAGGGAACAGTGATCATAAAGAATAAGATTTATCATTGAATGGAATAGATCTGTAGGAGAAAATTCTGTTAAAGTACCTGATTTTCGAAATACTAATTTCAATAACCTAAGAAATTTATTGGGTTAAATAGATTGGAAAGTCTTGGGTATGGGGTGTGGGCCGGTCTTAGAGCTAGACGTGATCCCAGCGATAGGTGACGTAAAAGGGGTTTTCGATGTGGACTCAAAATATAACCTATTTAAAAATATTTTATCCAAAGCCCAGGAATGTAGTATACCATATAAATTGAATAGATCGAATACTAATGATCCAAAGTGGATAACAAAGGATCTGAAGAACCTTATAGGTAAAAAAAGAACGTGGTACAAAATGATTAAGAATGGGGAAGTCAGTTTAGAACAGGAATTCGTACAACTGGTTAGAAATACTAAAAAAGAGATAAGGAAAGCAAAAAGAAACTATGAAGTTCGCATAGCAGAGTAAGCGAAGACAAATCCTAAAGGGTTTCTCCAGTTATACCGGACAAAGATTAGGGAAAGGATAGGTCCATTAAAAACTGAGACAGGTCATATAACAGATAGTGATGAAGAGATGAGTAGTATTTTTAATAAATATTTTATATCTGTATTTACTAAACAGGAACTTAACAATATTCCTTCAGCCAAACAAGTCTATGTCGGTGGGGATGAGGACAGGTTTGACTAGTTTAGCAGTTACCAGGGAGGATGTAATTAAACAAATAGTAGAACTCAAACCAAACAAATCCCCAGGGCCGGATGAAGTGTTTGCCAGGGTTGATAAAGAATGCAAAGAGGAGCCTTGCGACCCACTGTCCAGCATGTTTAATATATCAATAGAGTCAGGCAGAGTGCCAGAGTTATGGAAAGTAGCTAATGTGATACCAGTTTTTAAGAAAGGACATAAATCACTTGCGTAAAACTATCGGCCAATTAGCCTAACGTCTATTGTGGGAAAGTTACTCGAATCTATAATAGCAAATAAAATTCGTCTTCATCTTGAAAAACATAAATTAATAATTGAGTCGCAACATGGTTTTATAAATGGCCGTTCATGTTTAACAAATTTGATTTCTTTTTATTCTAGCATTGTTGAGGCAGTTGATAGTGGTAAGGATTGTGATGTTGTGTACCTTGACTTTAGCAAAGCTTTTGATACAGTGCCACATGAAAGACTGATTAAAAAGATAGTCTTTCATGTGGCACTGTATCAAAAGCTTTGCTAAAGTCAAGGTACACAACATCGCAATCCTTACCACTATCAACTGACTCAACAATGCTAGAATAAAAAGATAACAAATTTGTTAAACATGAACGGCCATTTATAAAACCATGTTGCGACTCAATTATTAATTTATGTTTTTCAAGATGGAGACGAATTGTATTTGCAATTATCGATTCAAGTAACTTTCCCACAATAGACGTTTGGCTAATTGTTCGATAGTTAGACGCAAGTAATCTATCTCCTTTCTTAAAAACTGGTATCACATTAGCAACTTTCCAAAACTCTGGCAATCTGCCTGACTCTATTGATTTATTAAATATGGTTGACAGTGGGTCACAAAGCTCCTCTTTGCATTCTTTAAGCACCCTGGCAAACACTTCATCCGGCCCTGGGGATTTGTTTGGTTTGAGTTTTACTATTTGTTTAATTACATCCTCCCTGGTAACTGCTAAACTAGTCAAACCTGTCCTCATCCCCACCGACATAGACTTGTTTGGCTGAAGGAATATTGTTAAGTTCCTGTTTAGTAAATACAGATATAAAATATTTATTAAAAATACTACTCATCTCTTCATCACTATCTGTTATTTGACCTGTCTCAGTTTTTAATGGACCTATCCTTTCCCTAATCTTTGTCCGGTATAATTGAAAAAACCCTTTAGGATTTGTTTTTGCTTGCTCTGCTATGCGAACTTCATAGTTTCTTTTTAGAACATAAGAACATAAGAACAAAGGTAACTGCAGAAGGCCTATTGGCCCATACGAGGCAGCTCCTATCTATAACCACCCAATCCCACTCATATACTTGTCCAACACCGCTCTTGAAACAATCGAGGGACCCCACCTCCACCACGTTACGTGGTAATTGGTTCCCCAAATCAACAAACCTGTTACCGAACCAGTATTTACCCAAGTCTTTCCTAAATCTAAACTTATCCAATTTATGCCCATTGTTTCGTGTTGTCTTGTGTTGATACTTTTAATACCCTATTAAATAATACCCTATCTCCTTTGTTACATCCATTCATCCACTTGTAAACCTCTATCATGTCACCCCTAACTCTTCGCCTTTCCAGTGAATGCAATTTAAGCTTTGTTAATCTTTCTTCATATGAAAGATTTCTACTTTGGGGAATTAACTTAGTCATCCTATGCTGGACACGTTCAAGTGAATTTATATCCATTATATAGTACGGCGACCAAAACTGAACTGCATAATCTAAATGGGGCCTAACCAGAGCAAGATATAGCTGAAGAACCACACCAGGTGTCTTGTTACTAACGCTTCGATTAATAAATCCCAGTGTCCTATTTGCTTTATTACAAACATTCATGCATTGATCCTTTTGTTTTAAATTCTTACTTATCATAACTTCCAGATCCCTTTCACAATTCGACTTCGCAATCTCAACACCTTCTAGCTCGTATCTTGTAACTCTATCATCATTACCTAGCCTCAAAACTTTACATTTATCAGCATTAAACTGCATCTGCCAATCCCTTGACCATTTCAAAACCCTATTTAGATCAACTTGAAGTGATAGTGAGTCTTCTTCCGTGTTAATTTCCCTGCCGATTTTGTATCATCGACAAATTTGCAAATGTTGCTACTCAAATCTGAATCTAAATCATTGATATATATTATAAACAACAGAGGTCCCAGGACAGAGCCCTGAGGCACTCCACTTACAACATTTTCCCACCCTGACTTAACCCCATTTATACTAACTCTCTGTTTCCTTTAGAAAAGCCATGCCCTAATCCAACTTAATATAGCACCTCCAATACCATGAGCCTCTATTTTTTTAATCAGTCTTTCATGTTGCACCGTATCAAAAGCTTTGCTAAAGTCAAGGTACACGACATCACAATCCTTACCACTATCAACTGCCTCAACTATGCTGGAATAAAAAGATAGCAAATTTGTTAAACATGAACGGCCATTTGTAAAACCATGTTGTGACTCATTTATTAATTTATTATTTTTCAAGATGAAGACGAATTGTATTTGCAATTATCGATTCAAGTAACTTTCCCACAATAGATGTTAGTCTAATTGGCCAATAGTTTGACGCAAGTGATCTATCTCCTTTCTTAAAAATTGGTATCACATTAGCTACCTTCCATGACTCTGGCACTCTACCTAACTCTATTTAATTATTAAATATGGGAGACAGTGGCTCGGAAAGCTCCTCCTTGCATTCTTTAAGCACCCTGGCAAACACTTCATCCGGCCCTGGGGATTTGTTTGGTTTTAGTTTTACTATTTGTTTAATTACATCCTCCCTGGTAACTGCTAAACTCGTCAACCTGTCCTCGTCCCCACCCACATAGATTTGTTCGGCTGAAGGCATATTGTTAAGTTCCTCTTTAGTAAATACAGATATAAAATATTTATTAAAAATACTACTCATCTCCTCGTCATTATCCGTTATTTGACCTATCTCAGTTTTTAATGGACCTATCCTTTCCCTAGTCTTAGTTCGATATAACTGAAAAATCCCTTTAGGATTTGTTTTCGCTTGCCCTGCTATGCGAACTTCGTAGTTTCTTTTTGCTTTCCTTATCTCTTTTTTAACATTTCTAACCAGTTGTAAGAATTCCTGTTCTAAACTAACTTCCCTATTCTTAATCCTTTTGTACCAAGCTCTCTTTTTACCTATAAGGTTCTTCAGATCCTTTGTTATCCACTTTGGGTCATTAGTATTCGATCTATTCAATTTATATGTTCTACTACGTTCCTGGGCTTTGCTTAGAATATTTTTAAATAGGTTATATTTTGAATCCACATCGAAATCTCCTTTTCCGTCACCTGTCGCTGGGTTCACGTCTAGCCCACACCCCATCCCCAAGATATTCCAATCTATTTGACCCAAAAAATTTCTTAGGCTTTTGAAATCAGCTTTTCGAAAATCAGGCACTTTAACAGAATTTTCTCCTACAGATCTAGTCCATTCTATGCTAAATCTGATTTCTTTATGATCACTGTTCGCTAGCTCACTCCCTATTTCCATGTCCTTAATTTGTGTTTCCCTGTTAGTTAACACTAAATTTAAAATATTATTTCCCTGCATTGTTTCCTTAATATGTTGCGTAAGAAAGCAATCATCAATTAATTCTAGAAAATCTTCTGCTTCACTATTCCCTGTTTTGTTCACCCAGTTTATTCCACTAAAATTAAAGTCACCCATGACATTAATACTGTTAGATCTAGATGCTCTAGATATTTCATCCCATAGATGCTTTGCTTCCATTCTGTTTAAATTTGGTGGCCTATATATAACTCCTATTATAATATTATTTGCTTTTTCGTTTAATTCAATCCAAATGGTTTCTGTGTGTGGCTCAGTTTTGATTCCCTCTTTCAGACTACATTTCAAATTGTCCCTACCATGTATGGCTACTCCCCCTCCTCGTCTAATATATATATCTGTGTGAAATAGTTTAAATCCATTTATTTGATATTCAGCTAATTGTTCTCTATTTTCTACATTCATCCACGTTTCGGTAAGTGCAATAATATCTATTTTTTTCTGTACAGACAAGAGCATTTAACTTGTTTATTTTGTTTCTTAGACTTCTAGTCTTAGTGTAATATACCCTAAGTGAATTGTTATTTTGAGGCTCTTCTCTTTCCCTGATCATTTTGCCAATTTGTTTCTCCAACAAACACATAGTTTTATTACCTCCTTCCTCCCTATCAATTCTCATAGCACTATCTACTAACAGTTTAAACCCAAACAAACACCTCTAACCACTGGTTCCAACGAGTTCGCAACAGCAACAACCCCAGTCCTCGATATATGCACCCCCATCAAGAGCATACATTTCATTTCTTCCATAGAAGTGTTCCCAGTGGTCTATGAAAGATATTGCATTTGATTTGCAATATCTTTCCAGCCGGCAATTGACACCAAGTGTCCTCGACAACCATTCATTCCCTACACTCTTTCTTGGAAGAATGCCACATATGATCAGGATTCCTCCCTTGCTCCTAACTAATTCTATGGTTTTGTTAAATTTCTTTATCAGTTCCTCACTCCTAACTCGTCCAACATCATTACCTCCTGCACTAATACAAATAATGGGTTTGTTCCCATCTCCCGTCATAATATCTTTCATATTGTCAACAATATCTCCAATTCCAGCTCCCGGATAGCAGACCTTTAACCTGTTCCCCCTATCTCTGGCACAAAACGTCCTGTCTAAATACCTCACCTGAGAATCTCCCAAAACCAAAAATCGTTTAGGTACCTCCTTTATTTTCTGAGCACTTTGAGGGGCCTGTGCTTCATTGCTCTTCGTTGATTTCCGTTTCGAGTGAACTGCAGGCTCACCACAGCATTCGTTTTCCAATACGGCAAATGAATTTGATATATTTGATAAATGTCAGCCATGTCTTGCTTTTGTTAAACAATGCTGTTTGTTCACCAACTTGTACAATTGCTGATTTCTGCCATGTTCCCCCTCTTTATATTTTTTATTCCTTTTTTCAACACAATTTATACCTAACCCTAATTACTATTAAGTTTTAGTCCAAGTGTTTTTTTTCCCACACCTTGCCCGAAACACTATGCGTATTAGTGGCTTTAGGTATTGAATGTACTAGCTCTATATATAAATCCAACATTATGTTTGTAAATCAACTATGTATGTACTTTTCCTGAATAAAAATTTATTTATTTATTTATTTATTTATTTATTATTTATTTTATTCATTTTTCAAAACACTATGGAAACGTTACAGAAGGTTGCAACAACGTTTTGTTTGCTGGGTGCTGAGGTGCAGCAGGGCTTCTCAGCCAACCCTGGGGAGGTGAACCAATGATCACTGATAAGCACTGTGGAGGTACTGTAGAGTATACCTAACCCTTCAATATAGAACAATATAGAAATTCTTCAATATAGAACAAGCTCATGGATGGATAATCTGGTCAAGATTCTAGAGAAAGTGGACCTGAAATGGACCATTAAAAACAAAGGGGAAGATAGACCATATTAACACTTTTGGCAGCCTCCTCCATGGGAAGAATCGAATCTAAAGATAATCATTGAAGGATTACCAGTTAAAAATCAGCATGTGACCCGCAGAGGCTTATGTAAGTAATAGAACAACAAATGGAAACCATCTCAAGACCTACAACGACTCACATTTTCACAGATGGATCAGTTGATCAAGAAATAGGTCCTGCTGGGGCAGCAGTTTACATTACCAACCATGAAACCTACTGGAGCATGAATAGTGGCTGCTCGACATTGCAAAAATAATTATATGCCCTGAAGGAGGTCATAAGCTATACAATTGAGAATAATTTACATAATATCATCATTCATACTGACTCTAAATCTTCGCTCCAAGCATTGTTATCCAGTCAGCACAGAGATTATATACAACTCCTCACAGAAATTCAACATATAGGAAAAGAAGACCATAATCTAGGGCTGTCAATCACCCTAAATTGAATACCAAGTCACATTGGCATGGATGGTAATGAAAAGTCAGACTCGCTAGCAAAAGCTGCCACTGCTCTACCTGTTGTACAGGTTAAATATCTCCAAATTTCTCACAGATTAAGGAGCAAATCAAGAAGAAAATATTCTCAACTATCAAAAGTCGTCACAGAGCCAAAGTAGCGGAAGGAAGATCCACTGCGATATGGTACGAACAAGCCACTGGTTACTCCTCTTTCAAGCCTGACAAAAACACTATGCGTATTAGTGGCTTTAGGTATTGAATGTACTAGCTCTATATATAAATCCAACATTATGTTTGTAAATCAACTATGTATGTACTTTTCCCGAATAAAAATTTGAATGTTTCAATGTCTCTGAATAAAAAGATATCCAGAGACATTGCAGTAGCCATACACAGATTCAAACTTGGTTAAGAGTGCTGCTGGGAGGTAATGAACCTAATAGTTAAAGAGTGTCACATCTGCGGAGCAGAAGCAGAGGCGCTACTATTGCACTACTTACTGGAATGTGAAGCTACTTAAGCCCTGCGCATCAAAATCAACATTAATCCAACGACAGCAGCTGCATTAGATGCACATTCCTCCACGACTACAATGATTAGAAAAGCCGTTGAGGAATGGGACTCACTAGTGAGTATTCTGCCTCTACATCCGCCACCAAGATAATGTTAATAAAACAAGACTAAAACCAGTGCACTAAAACAGAAGCGAATGATTAACCAGGGAAAAAGGAGGAATCCCCTCCTCCATTTTAAACGTAGACCCAAATATCACAGTAACAAGGTTATCGCAAATAACCGAACTCAATTACGGGCTCACCATAGCCCGCGCTACATGGATACTTCGTTCTGAGTAGCTAAATCTGAAACAACAACAACAACATACAGTAGAGTTCTGTGGCCAAAACTGTGGAGGTGCAGCAGTTTTCAACGCAAGCGAGCGCTTGCCAGCAGGCCTGACAAGCGCTGGCAAGATGCAGCAGTGATTCGAGGCCAGCTCTGGGGAGGTCCAGCAGTGCTCCGAGGCCAACACTGGGAAGATGTAACAGTGCTACGAGGCCACCAGTGGGGAAGGTGTAATATTACTACAAGTCCACCACTGGGGAGGTGCGGAAGTGCTCCCTGAATAATACTGTGGAGGGGCAGTTGAGCTCCGTTACCAGCACCAGGGAGGTGTAGCTGGACTCTGCGGCCAGCACTAGGGAGGTCCAGAATGGCTCTGTGGCCAGCACCAGGGAGGTGCAGCAGGACTCCAATGTCACATCAACATTCTTCCCACATGTCGATGTTGGTCTTTAATCATCCGGAGTGTTGTGCAAATTTACTGGTTCCTGAAGCGCAAAATTCTCTGTCATAATTTTTCTTAAAATTATCTCAGAATTTTAATAGGACTGTGCAACACACTGTCAGGATACGGCGAGCGTCCAATTTGTCTGACTATACTGTCCATTAGCGTGCGAACTTGGTGCAATACCCATAACCAATTGAGAGCGATGCTCATTTGTCCTGAATATCGACTGCTACATTTTCAATGCTAAGATGCTGAACTACGATACATTATACAAACATTGCATGATAGGACTTAATTCGTCAATATCCTAAACTTTACGATGCCAGTGATTTACAAGCAAGACGTTTAGACTGGAGTACAGAGGCCGCCTCAGGTGACACCTGGTAGCAATTTATTGGCTTCACTTGATATTAATAATGGCCGGGGGACGTGTTTGGCCTCATGGTAAACTTCCATATATTAATCCTCTTACACTGAGCGTGTATCATTACACGCTGTCATCCTGTGTAAGTACTTGCCTCACTGAGCACGTGTCATGGACTGAATGTATCATGCATGCATGTGACATCAAAGTATGTGAGACACTTTGCAAATGTTGCGTGCTGTACGTGTGACGTACTGTTTGTGTCAAGTTCTGTACGTGTCACAAGTACATTCAAGTGATGTAGGCGTGTTACGGTATCAACACCATTTCTTTGTGGGAATAATAGGAAATGACATTGCAGACGAAGCTGCAAAACTTGCAACTAAGAGAAAAAATGTAGACATTTACATACCACAGAGTCTATCACAGATTAAGAAAGTAATTAGAAACAGAGCAATGCAAAAGATGTACAGTGACCACAACACAGCAGTTGAAACATCAGGATCTGCGGGTTGGTACAAGAATTCAACCAACTACGAACCACTTAGTTTGATGAAAGGGAGCAGTAGAGCAACAGAAGTACACTTACATCGCATCAGGCTTGGATACCCATGTGCATGGGAAATAGGCTTACAGGTTCCGGAAGATGAGAGGAAATGTCAGTACTGTGGAGAAATGCCCGACAGACCACTGGAACATTATCTAACACAGTGCACAGTTACAAACCCATTAAGATTTCAACTTAGATTCAACAGAGCAAAGAAGTTGTTAAACACATATGGAAAAATCTTACTGAAGCGACCATACGAGTCATAAATACTCATACTCCGTCCAAGTAAAACAGAAACAAACAACACTTAGTGGGCCAGCCAGAGGCTTAGGGCCCGTGCAGGAATATCCTTGCAAAAAAGAAGTGTGTGGAGTGTCAATTTCAGCGCCATCTATGGGTCTGCACTCAAATTCCCTAATATTGAGGGCTACGTATACAATGCCATCTGTGAGTGGTGGCCTGGTATCAACGAATGGCTCCAGTTTCCTGCCCTCGTTAGAAAGAGATGTCGATGTGGATGACCTCTGGTGGGTGGCGTGTTAAGATCAGCGCCAACTAGGCTGTGTTAAGAGCATAATTTCAACTCCCGATGGACTAGTGTTACCCCATGATTTCCCCAGTGTCCTGTCCATCTAACTAATGATGTTTTTATGTCCAAAGAAGTGACATGTGGTGGCGGTTGGATTGAGGAAAGCAGTTTATCTTGGACAGTGCACGAACCATTAGCATAGTCCTGCAAGAAGACTAAGTAACCACCGTCGATCAGTGCAGTGTGTAATAGCTGCTAGAATATGCAGTGTTATGGAGGATCGGCGTACCCGGGATTGGCTAACAAGGGTTATGGACGACAGTGATGTGCCTATTGTGAAGTGCTGCTTGCAAGCTGCTAGAGGCTTCTGCCAGGGTGTTCGCTATCCCTGTATATGGCTGCTTGAGACCACTGTCAGCGTATTGCTGAAGCACTCTGCCAGTGAGTGGCTGGAGAGCGAAGTTGGGGTGTATGCACATCGTGATACTGTGTGGGTGGACGGGCTCATGTAAAAGATGAACTCGCCGGTGTTGTCTAGTACAAGTACTCGCCTAATTGTGCTTGCGGGGGTTGAGCTTTGGCTCTTTGGTCCCGCCTCTCAACTGTCAATCAACTGGTGTACAGATTCCTGAGCCTACTGGGCTCTGTCATATCTACATTTGAAACTGTGTATGGAGTCAGCCTCCACCACATCACTTCCTAGTGCATTCCATTTAGTAACTACTGACACTAAAAAAAATTCTTACTAACGTCTCTGTGGCTCATCTGGGTACTAAGTTTCCACCTGTGTCCCTTTGTTCGTGTTCCACCCGTGCTGAAGAGTTTGTCTTTGTCCACCCTGTCAATTCCCCTGAGAATTTTGTAGGTGGTTATCATGTCTCCCCTTGCTCTTCTGTTTTCCAGGGATGTGAGGTTCAGCTCCTTTAGCTTTCCTCGTAGCTCATTCCTCTCAGTACCGGGACGAGCCTGATGGCATAACGCTGAATCTTCTCTAGCTTCGTATTGTGTTTAACTAGGTATGGACCCCAAGCTGGAGCTGCATACTCCAGGATTGGTCTTACGTAAGTGGTATACAGGGTTCTCAAAGATTCCTTACACAAGTTTCTAAAGGCAGTTCTTATGTTGGCCAGTCTAGGATATGCCGCTGATGATATTCTTTTGATGTGGGCCTCTGGGGACAGGTTCGGTGTGATGTCGACCCCCAGATCTCTCTCTATTTGACTCTTGCAGGATTTCACCTCCCAGATGATACCTTGTGTTCAGCCTCCTGCTCCCTTAGCCTAATTTCATCACCTTACACTTTCCCGAGTTGAACTTTAGCAGCCGTTTTCTAGACCATTCCTCCAGTTTATCCAGGTCATCCTGTAGTCTGTCTTCATCCGTCTTGATTCTTCTCATTTTTGCATCATCAGCAAACATTGAGAGGAATTAGTCTATACCCTCCGGAAGATCTTTTACATATATTAGAAACAGGATGGGTCCAAGTACTGAGCCCTGTGGGACTCCGCTGGTGACATCTCGCCACTCTGATGTCTTGCCCCTCCACCGTTACTCGCTGTTTCCTGTTGCTTAAGTACTCCCTTATCCACTGGAGCACCTTCCCTTTTACTCCTGCTTGTTGCTCCAACTTTTTTAACAGCCTTTTATAGGGTACTGTGTCAAAGGCTTTCTGATGCAGTCTGCCCACCCTTCTCTTTCCTGCCTAATGTTTCCAGCACAAGTGGATAGGGTGCTGTGTTTGTGAAAACACTGGATGTGATGCCATTTAATGTTACATTAATGTCACACTGTCACGCTTTTAATCACGTGTTTATTTTCGTGATATACACACACGAACATTATATATATATATATATATATATATATATATATATATATATATATATATATATATATATATATATATATATATATATATATATAATTATAATATTGGTGAAAGGATCTGTATTGTTTATCCCCCCCCCCATTATTAACTGCACTATACAGTCAGTTCTTGAAAGCTTACTACCGACTTGGGGTCGGATACAGTAAAAGAGGTTATAACATCAAGAACCCAGTTACTGGCACATAGTGGCCGTAACCAGCGTCAAAATGTCCATTCCAGTGATGTACGTGTCGCGCAGGGATCATTTAGGGATACTCCCGACATTTGATATTCTGGGGAAGAAACCTCTGACAATCGCCCACTTTTAACGAAATAACTGATGCGTCTTGCTACGTAATAATTTTACTCCTCCAGAGTAAATTTTACTCCTACTCATCCTAAAGACACCCTTCCCGCCCAGAGGACACCCTTCCCGCCCAGAGGACACCCTTCCCGCCCAGAGGACATGACACGTTTGTGAACGTCTTTAAATGGCGGCAGGAAGGTAGCACTGTAACTGTTGATTTAAAATACGTCTTTCTGACGTTAAAACCAAAAACATATTATTGAGAAATATTTTTTTATGATCGATGTAAAACCTTAAAAATAATAGTAAAAACTATAAATTTGTAAAGTTTTCATATGTACTCGTCTATTTGTACTCGCCTATTTGTGCTTGTGGGGTTTGAGCTTTGGCTCTTTGGTCCCGCCTCTCACCTGTCAATCAACTGGTGTACAGATTCTTGAGCCTACTGGGCTCTATCATATCTACATTTGAAACTGTGTATGGAGTCAGCCTCCACCACATCACTGCCAAATGCATTTCATCCGTTAACTACTCTGACACTGAAAAAGTTCCTTCTAACGTCCCTGTGGCTCCTGTGGGTACTCATTTTCCACCTGTGTCCCCTTGTTCGCGTACCACCAGTGTTTAATAGTTTATCCTTGTTTACCCGGTCGATTCCCCCTGAGGATTTTGTAGGCTGTAATCATGTCTCCCCTTATTATTCTGTCTTCCAGTATCGTAGGGTGCATTTCCCGCAGCCTTTCCTCGTAACTCATGCCTGTTAGTTCTGGGACTAGTCTGGTGGCATACCTTTGGACTTTTTCCATCTTCGTCCTGTGCTTGACAAGGTACGGGCTCCATGCTGGGGTCGCATACTCCAGGATTGGTCTTACATATGTGGTGTAAAAGATTCTGAATGATTCCTTACACAGGTTCCTGAACGCTGTTCTGATGTAAGCCAGCCTCGCATATGCCGCAGACGTTATTCTTTTTATGTGGGCTTCAGGAGACAGGTTTGGTGTGATATCAACTCCTAGATCTTTATCTCTGTCCGTTTCATTAAGTACTTCATCTCCTATTCTGTATCCTGTGTCTGGCCTCCTGTTTCCACTGCCTAGTTTCATTACTTTTCATTTACTCGGGTTGAACTTCAACAGCCATTTGTTGGACCATTCACTCGGTCTGTCTAGGTCATCTTGTAGCCTCCTACTATCATCCTCTGTTTCAATCCTCGTAAGTTTTGCATCATCAGCCAACATTGAGAGAAACGAATCTATACCCTCTGGGAGATCATTTACATACATCAGATACAGCATAGGTCCATGGATTGACCCCTGCAGGACTACACTTGTAACGTCTCGCCAATCTGAGACCTCACCCCTCACACTGACTCGCTGTCTCCTGTTGCTTAGTTGTCTCCTTTTATCCAATGGAGTGCCTTCCCTTTCACTCCAGCCTGCATCTCCAGCTTTGTTACTAGCCACTTTTCACTAGTGAGATACTGTATCAAAGGCTTTCTGGTAATCCAAAAATTTGCAGTCTAACCACCTTTCTCTTTCCTGCCTGATTTTTGTTGCCTGGTCGTAGAATTCAAGTAGCCCTGTGAGGCAGGACCTGCCATCCCTGAACCCATGTTGATGCTTTGTTACAAAGTTCTTTCGCTCCAGATGTTCCACTAGCTTTCTTCGCACAATTTTTTTTCCATCATCTTGCATAGTATGCAGGTTAGGGACACTGGCCTGTAGTTCAGTGCCTTCTGTCTATCCCCTTTCTTGCATATCGGGACTACGTTAGCTGTTTTCCAAATTTTTGGCAGTTCCCCTGTTGCCAGGGATTTATTATACACTATGGAGAGTGGCAGGCACAGTTCTTCTGCTCTTTCCTTTAGTATCCAAGGGGAGATTCCATCTGGGCCTATAACCCTTGTCACATCCATCTCTAGTAAACACTTCCTTACTTCCCCGCTAGTAATCTCAAACTCTTCCAGTGGTTCCTGGTTAACTATTCCCTCTCTTATCTCTGGAATTTCTCATTGTTCTAAAGTGAAGACCTCCAGGAATTTCTTACTCAGTTCTTCACACACTTGTCGTTTGTAGTGAATCCTTCTGCCCCTATCCTTAATTTCATAACCTGTTCCTTTACTGTTGTTTTTCTTCTGATGTGGCTATGCAGCAATTTAGGCTGAATCTTTGCCTTGCTGGCGATGTCATTTTCGTATTGTCTTTCTGCCTCTCATCTTATCCTGACATTTCATTCCCGGCACTCTGGTATCTTTCTCTGCTCTCAAGTGTCTTTTTACTCCTATAGTTTCTCCATGCCCTTTTACTTTGCTGCTTAGCTAGCCTACTTCTCTGATTAAACCATGGGTTTCTCATCTTCATTTCACTGTTTTCTTTTTGAACTGGGAGATGGACTACATCACGCAAACTTGTTTGCTTTTTCTTTACACTTCTGCGTGATGTAGTCCATCATGTCTTGGGTCGTCTTTCCCCTGAGCTCTGTTTCCCATGCTATATCTGTTAAGAATTTTCTCGTCAACTCATAGTTTCCTTTTCGGTATGCCAACCTTTTGCTTTCATTATTCCTCCTCGATTTCAATAACCCTTCTTCCATCAGGCACTCAAACACCGGTACAATTTAGTCACTCATTCCTACTCGGGTCTCAAACCCGATTTCTCTTATGTCGGAGTCGTTCAGAGTGAAGACTAGGTCGAATCTCGCTGGTTCGTCATTTCCTCTCATCCTTGTGGGTTCTCTGACATGCTGGGCTAAAACGTTTCTAGTCACCACCTCCAATAGTTTGGCTCTCCACGTATCCTCGCCTCCATGCGGTTCCTTGTTCTACCAGTCAATCCTTCCGTGATTGAAATCCCCCATGATGAGCAGGTGGGATCTATTTCTACAGGCAGCAGAGGCTGCCCTCTCAATTATAGTGTTAACTGCCATGTTGTTTTTCATACTCTTGACTGGGTCTTCTGTCATTTGGTGGAGGGTTATATATTACTGCTACTACTATTATTGGTCCTCCCTCCCGGGATAGCCATCTCCTTGAAACTCCATTCCTTTCTCATGAGTAGGGCCACTCTGAGTCCTCCTCTACCTTCGCTCTCTTTCCTTATTACTGTGTACTCCTGGGGAAACACGGCATTCGTTATGATTCCTGAGAGTTGTGTGTAAGCGTGAGTGCGTGTGTACTCGCCTATTTGTGCTTGCGGGGGTTGAGCTTTGGCTCTTTGGTCCCGCCATACATACTGTGTATGTATATATGTGTGTGTGTACTCGGCTAGTTGAACTCGCCTAGTTGTGCTTGCGGGGGTTGAGCTTTGTCTCTTTGGTCTCGCCTCTCGACTGTCAATCAACTGATGTACAGATTCCTGAGCCTACTGGGCTCTCTTACCTACATTTGAAACTGTGTATGGAGTCAGCCTCCACCACATCACTGCCTAGTGCATTCCACTTGTTAACTACTGACACTGAGATTTTTTTTTCTAATGTCTCTGTGGCTCATCTGGGTACTAAATTACCACCTGTGTCCCCTTGTTCGTGTCCCACCCGCGCTGAAGAGTTTCTTTGTCCACCCTGTCAATTCCCCTGAGAATTTTGTAGGTGGTTATCATGTCTCCCCTTGCTCTTCTGCTTTCCAGGGACGTGAGGTTCAGCTCCTTGAGCCTTTCCTCGTAGCTCATACCTCTCAGTTCCTGGACGAGCCTGGTGGCATACCGCTGAATCTTCTCTAACTTTGTTTTGTGTTTATCTAGGTATGGAATCGAGGCAGGAGCTGCATATTCCAGGATTGGTCTTACATAAGTGGTATACAGGGTCCTGAACGATTCCTTACACAAGTTTCTAAAGGCAGTTCTTATGTTGGCCAGTCTAGCATAAGCCGCTGATGATATCCTTTTGATCCTCTGGGGACAGTTTCGGTGTGATATCAACCCCCAGATCTTTCTCTATTTGACTCTTGCAGGATTTCACCTCCCAGATGGTACCTTGTGTTCAGCCTTCAGCTCCCTTCACCTAATTTAATTACTTTACACTTTCCTGTGTTGAACTTTAGCAGCCATTTTCTAGACCATTCCCTCAGTTTGTCCAGGTCACCCTGTAGTCTCTATCTTCATCCCTGTTGATTCTTCTCATAATTTTTGCCTCATCAGCAAACATTGAGAGGAACTAGTCAATACCCTCTGGAAGATCGTTTTCATATATTAGAAATAGGATGGGTTAAAGTACAGAGCCCTGTGGGACTCTGCTGGTGACATCTCACCACTCTGATGTCTCCCCCCTCACCGTTACTCGCTGTTTCCTATTGCTTAAGTACTCCCTTATCCACTGGAGCACCTTCCCTTTTACTCCTGCCTGTTGCTCCAACTTTTTAAACAGCCTTTTATGGGATACTTTGTCAAAGGCTTTCTGGCGGTCCAGGAAAATGCAGTCGGCCCACCCTTCTCTTTCCTGCCTGGTCATAGAATTCTATTAAACCTGTGAGGCGCGATTTACCATCACTGAACCCATGTTGGTGGTGCGTTACAGAGTTATTTCCCTCCAGATGCTCTACGAGCCTTTTCCTCACGATATTCTCCATCACCTTGCATGGTATACAAGTTAAGGAAACTGGCCTTTAGTTTAGTGCCTCTTGCCTGTCACTCGTCTTGTATATTGGGACTATGTTAGCTGTCTTCCAACTTTCTGGTAGGTCTCCTGTTTCCAGTGACCTGTTATACATCATAGTGACACACTTAGTGCTTCTGCACCTTCCTTTAGTATCCATGGTGAGATACTGTCAGGCCCAACAGCCTTTGTCACATCCAGCTCCAGCCGACACCTTTTGACCTTATCACTGGTGAGGTCAAATTCCTCCAAGATTGCTTGGTTTGCCTCCTCATTTAGTGCAGGGGCTTCTTGTTCTATTGTGAAGACCTCCTGGAATCTCTCGTTCTTCACACAACTTGTCATTCTCTGTGTATCTGTTCTCCCATTTTTTCAATTTCATCACTTGTTCCTTCACTGTTGTTTTCCTCCTGATGTGGCTGTAGAGCAGCTTTGGTTGGTTCTTGGCTTTACTCGCTATGTCATTTTCATACTGTCTCTGCTTCCCTTCTCACTCTGAGGTACTCATTTCTGGCCCTCTGGTATCTCTCCCTGCTCTCTGGTGTTCTGTTATTTCTGTAGTTTCTCCATGTTCTTTTTACTCAGTTGCTTTGCTACCTTGCATTCCTGGTTGAACCATGGGTTTTTCTGTTTTTCGTTTTTCTTTTTTTGGAATGGGATAAACCTGTCTGAAGCTTCCTGGCACTTCTGGGTGACAAAATTCATCATGTTCTTCACATTCATGTCTCTAGGTTCTGTTTCCCATGGTATTCCCCTTAGGAAGTTCCTCATCTCGTCATATCTTCCTCTTCGGTAATTTAGTCTTTTCCCCTCCGTTCCCATCCTTGGATAGGTTATCCCTACCTCCACCAAGTACTCAAAAGTTAGTACACTATGGTCAATCATTCCTATGGGGGATTCAACTTTGACTTCCTTTATTTTTGACTTATTCAGGGTGAATATCAAGTCAAATATCATATTGTGTGTGTGTGTGTGTGTGTGTGTACTCACCTATTTGTGTTTGCAGGATCGAGCATTGACTCTTGGATCCCGCATTTCGAGCATCGGATGTTTACAGCAATGACTCCGGTCCTATTTCCCTATCATACCTAATTTTAAAATTATTAATAGTATTTGCTTCCACAACCTGTTCCTTAAGTGCATTCCATGTTTCCACTACTCTCATGCTAAAAGAAAACTTCCTAACATCTCTGTGACTCATCTGAGTTTCCAGCTTCCACCCATGTCCCCTTGTTCTGTTACTATTCGGTGTGAACATATCGTCTCTGTCCACTCTGTCCACTCTGTCAATCCCCTGAGTAATTTATATGTTCCTATCATGTCCCTCTTCTTTCTTCTTTTTTCTAGTGTCGTAAGGCACAGTTCCTTCAGGCGCTCCTCGTACCCCCATCCCTCGTATCTCTGGGATGTCTCGTTGCAAACCTCTGAACCTTTTCCAGTTTCCTTGTATGCTTCTTCAAATGTGGGCTCTATGATGAAGCAGCATACTCTAAGACTGGCCTCACATAGGCAGTGTAAAGCGCCCTAAATGCCTCCTTACTTAGGTTTCTGAATGATGTTCTAACTTTTGCCAATGTAGAGTACGCTGCTGCCGTTATCCTATTTATATGTGCCGCAGTAGATAGATTAGGTGTTACGTCCATGCCCAGGTCTTTCTCACGTCGTCACAGGCAGGCAGTTCCCCTTCATTGTGTACTCTCCCTTTAGTCTCCTATCACCTAGTCCCATTTCCATAACTTTACATTTGCTCGTGTTGAACTCCAGTAGCCCTTTTTCTGACCATCTCTGCAACCTGTTCAGGTCCTCTTGAAGGATCCTGCAATCCTCATCTGTCACAACTCTTTTTTCATCAACTTTGCGTCATCCGCAAACATCGACATGTAGGACTCTACTCCTGTAAACATGTCGTTAATATATATTAAAAATAGAATTGGTCCCAGCACTGATCGTTGAGGTACTTCACTCGTTACTGTTCGCCAGTCCGACTTCTCGCCCCTTACCATAACTCTATGGCTCCTTCCTTTTTAGGTAGTTCCTTATCCATGCTAGGGCCTTTCCTCCTACCCCTGCCTGCCTTTAGAGTTTGAACAGCAGTCTCATGTGCGGTACTGTATCAACGGATTTTTGGCAGTCCAGAAATATGCAGTCGGCCCAATCATCTCTGTCCTGTCTTATCCTCGTTATTTTATCATAGAATTCCAAAAGGTTAGTTTCCAGAACCCATGCTGAGGTTTGTTCACGAACCTAACGTTCTCCAAGGTGTGCAACCTGTTGTAGCCTAATTATTTTTTAAAGTATTTTACAGGGGATGCTTCTCAGTGATACAGGTCTATAGTTAAGTGCCTCCTCCCTATCACCTTTCTTGAAAATTGGTACGACAGTGGCCTTCTTCCAGCAAGTGGGCAATTCTCCTGACATAAGTGACTCATTAAAGATCATTGTCAGAGGCACGCAGAGGGCCTGCACTGCCTCTTTTTAGTATCCACGGTCTGGTCTATCTGTCTTTACTTTGTCTGGTCCAACCGCTTTAGTTGCATCAGGTGTTGTCAACTGTTTCATTACTTCCTCTGCTGTCACCTCTATATCTGATAGTCTTTCATCTAGGGTAATCTTTTAACAATGGGAGCTACTCGGGCTCAGTTGTGAACACTCCGTGGAAGCTGGCATTCAGTGCCTCGCAGATTTTCTTGTCACTCTCAGTATATGCCCCCTCTGTTTTCCTTAGTCTTGTCACTTGGTCGTTCACTGACATTTTTCTCATATGGCTGTGTAGTAATTTAGGTTGCTTTTTCACTTTGATCGCAATATCGTTCTAATAATTCCTTTCCGATGTTCGTCTTATGTTAATGTAATCGTTCCTAGCTCTTTTGCATCTGAACCCGTTGTCCTCTGTCCTTTGTCTTCTGTACTTCCTCCACTCTCGCCTGCTGGCCATTTCTGCTTCCTGGCACTGTCTATTAAACCATGGGTTATTATATTCTTATTTTTTTCCTTTACAGTTGGTATAAATCTCTCTTCGGCCTCCTGGCATTTCCATATGACCAAGTCCATCATGTGTTTTGACTGTTTTTCCTCTAATTTCATCCTCCCACTGCACTTCTCCAAGATAGTCCCTTATCCTCCTGTAGCCCTCTTTCCTGTAGTAAACTCTCCTTTCCCAGACCTCTTGTCCCATGGTCACAAGTTTGAATTCCATTATGTAGTCAAAGACTAGGACACAATGGTCGCTGGCCTCTAGAGGTATTTCATGCTCCAAATCCTCGATGTCTTCTACATCGATGTCCGAGTTCTTGATGAAAATCAGGTCTAATAGGCTCGGTGCATCTTCTCCTCTTTCCCTTGTGTCTTCCTTCCCATGTTGTGTTATAAAATTCCTGTCTATAGCATCTACTAACTTTGCTCATTATGTTTCATCCCGTCCATGGGGATTCCTTGATTCCCAGTTTATCTCTCCATAATTTAGGTCCCTCATGACCAGCAACTTCGCTCTCATTCTGTGAGCTAATGTTGCTGCCTTCTGCAGTTCATCTATGCATTCCTTGTTGTTGTTATCATACTCCTGCCTGGGTCTTCTACTGTTTGGTGGGGGATTGTAGATTACCAAGATCACAATCTTTCTCCCATCCGCTGTCAGAGTTCCATGTATGAAGCTTGTGCTCTCATTGGTAACCCGATTTCCCAGGTCTTCAAACTTCCATTTCTGCTTTATTAGGAGTGCCACTCCCACTCCCTGTCTGTCCTCTCTTTTCTTTTCACCTGGTAGCCCTCTGGAATGATTGCATCTGAGATCATGTAATTTATTTTAGTTTCCACTATTGCAACTATGTCAGAATCTGCCTCACTCTCTTTCTTTTAACTCTTCTGCTTTATTAGATACCCCATCAGCATTGGTGTACCAAACCTTGAGATTCTCCATGGAAACTCTGGTACCAGAGTTCGCCCTTTCTTTGGGAGGGGTCTGGAGGGATCTGGGGGGTGAATGGGGGCTGGGGGGATCTGGGGGGTGTCTACGGGTGAATGGGGTCTGGAGGGGTGCTTGGGGTGCGAATGGGGGCTGGGCATCTAGGAAGGTCTGGGTAGGTAGGTCTGGAGTAGTATGGGCAAACTGGGTTTGAAGATTAGGGAGGGTCTGAGAGGCATGGAGGGGTTGAGAGGTAGCGTAAGGTTGAGTCAGATAGAGGTTGAGAGGTTGGGGGAGGGGGAGAAGGATAAAGGGGGTGGGGGAAGAGGGGCGGATGGAACATGGATAGTGATAGTGGGAGGGAGGTTGTTTTAGTCAGGGGGAACTCAGAGGTAGGTGTTGGCATTGGGGCAGAAGTGGGGAAGAGGGAAATGGAGGAAGAGGTGGGGAGTCACATGGAAGGAGAGGGGATGTGTGTGTATTCATCTAGTTGTGCTTGCGGGGATTGAGCTCTGCTCTTTCGGCCCGCCTCTCAACTGTCAGTCAACTGTTGTTATTAACTATTTCCCCTCTCTCACACCACAGACACCCCCCCCCTCCCAGGAAGCAGTCCGTGACAGCTGACTAACTCCCAGGTACCTATTTACTGCTAGGTAACAGGGGGCATTAGGGTGAAAGAAACTCTAACCCATTGTTTCTCGCCGGCACCCAGAATCGAACCTGGAACCACAAGATCGCGCGTCCTGCGTGCTGTCCGCGAAGCCACCGGCCCCCCTAAATCCCCTGTGTACTCGCCTAGTTGTACTCGCCTAGTTGTGTTTGCGGGGGTTGAGCTCTGGCTCTTTGGTCCCGCCTCTCAACCGTCAATCAACAGGTGTACAAATTCCTGAGCCTATTGGGCTCTATCATATCTACACTTGAAACTGTGTATGGAGTCAGCCTCCATCACATCACTTCCTAATGCATTCCATTTGTCAACCACTCTGACACTAAAAAAGTTACTTTCTAATATCTCTGTGGCTCATTTGGGCACTGTTTCCACATGTGTCCCTTTGTGCGTGTGCCCCTTGTGTTAAATAGCCTGTCTTTATCTACACTATCAATTCCCTTCAGAATCTTGAATGTGGTGATCATGTCCCCTCTAACTCTTCTGTCTTCCACCGAAGTGAGGTTTAATTCCCGTAGTCTCTCCTCGTAGCTCATACCTCTCAGCTCGGGTACTAGTCTGGTGGCAAACCTTTGAACCTTTTCCAGTTTAATCCTTGACTAGATATGGATTCCATTCTGGGGCTGCATACTCCAGGATTGGCCTGACATGTGGTATACAAAGTTCTGAATGATTCTTTACACACGTTTCTGAATGCCGTTCGTATGTTGGCCAGCCTGGCATATGCCGCTGATGTTATCCTCTTGATATGTGCTGCAGGAGACAGGTCTGGCGTGATATCAACCCCCAAGTCTTTTTCTTTCTCTGACTCCTGAAGAATTTCCTCTCATAGATGATACCTTATATCTGGCCTCCTGCTCCCTACACCTATCTTCATTACATTACATTTGGTTGGGTTAAACTCTAACAACCATTTGTTCGACCATTCCTTCAGCTTGTCTAGGTCTTCTTGAAGCCTCAGAGTCCTCTTCTGTCTTAATCCTTCTCATAATTTTGGCATCGTCTGCAAACATTGAGAGAAATGAATCGATACCCTACAGGAGATCGTGTACATATGTCAGAAACAAGATAGGACCGAGTACAGAGCCCTGTAGGACTGGTTCTGTGTGTGTGTGTGTGTGTGTGTGTTTGCGCGCACAAGCGTGAGTGCTTGTGTGTGTGCATATGCGTGAGTGCGTGCTTCGTGCAGGTGTGCATGAGGGCGTGTGTGTGTGTGTGTGTGTGTGTGTGTGTGTGTGTGTGTGTGTGTGTGCGCGCGCGTGTGCGCGCGCGTGTGCGTGAGGGTGTGTGTGTGAGTGTGTGTGCGCGGGAGGGCGTATGTGTATGTGTGTGAGTGTGTGAATGAGGGCGTGTGTGTGTGTGAGGTGTAGGCATTGTGAGGTGAAATTCAAGCTAATAGTCTTTGCTGTCAAACGCATATGAAACCTCGGAAATGCACTGATTTTTTTCTATTAAATGTATATTTTCTACTTACATTGTATCAGCTTGGAAATAAGACGTATCAATGCATTAATGTAATAAAGATTTTAAAAATCGTGATGAAAATTGATAAACATTGATAGAAATATTTCTGAACGCAAATTTGATATAATGTTAATTTTTTTTTTTGCGTTTCGAATACAGCCATGCGACCCACAGATGTCCACACAGCGAGCTAGGCTCCAGTCTGCCTGTCGTCCTTCTCCCGTGTACAGTTCTACACCACGCTGTCTGCCTTTCTGTCTCTGCCTCTGTCTCCGCCTCTGTCTTTGACTCTGTCTCCCTGTCTCTCTGTCTACGCCTCTGTCTATTCCTCTGTCTCTGCCTCTCTGTTTTTACCTCTCTGTCTTTGACTCTCTGTCCCTCAGTCTGTCTCTGTCTCTCCTCGTTTCTGCAATTCTGAGTCTCTCTCTCGCTCTCTCGGTGTCTCTACTGGCTCTATCCCTGTCTTTCTCTCCTTGAATTTGCCTGTCTCTGTCGTTCTCTCCCTGACTTTGCTTCCGTCTCTGTCATTCTTCTTCTTCTTGAAAATAGGTTCAGTTTGCATGAAGGGTTTGTCCTCCCGATGACTGCACCAGTACAGATGTTGGTAGAGGCGTTTATGTTGAGGATGATAAGTTTCAAAAATGCTTGTTGCGTCTGTATACTGTAGATAGAGGAGCGGCGACTAAAACAGGTGTATGTTAGAGGGAGACTTGCCGCACCGTAGGCCGGTATGTTGTGTTTGTGGCGTCAGCTGATCCATGGTTTTGCGACGAGGCATTTGTTTTCTGTGTTTAGGTGTTGGTGGCGCCAGGTATAAATGTGGCACGGGTCAAATGTGACCCAATTTGTTGGTCGACTGGAGATATTTAGCCAGTGCTTTGACTATTTGGTATTTTCCCTGTAACGAGTGGTCACCTCCTCCTAATACATGCTAGATTGTGAAAGGTATTTTAAGTGAGATAAGTACTTGTTTGAAATTTACTCTGGCACTATGATGTCTGAAGCAGTGAAGGAGATTGTGTTCGATTGTTTCAGGCACCTGACAGTGGATGCAGAGTTCGTTGATGTCTGTTTTATACCTAGAGCTGTGTGCTGCCAGTTTGGTGTGTCCCAGCCTTAATCTGGTCATCGTTATATCAATTTCTCTGTTTTTATATCTGACATGTTTCCCATTTCTTTTTTAATGGACCCATCTTGAGGTTATCTTGATTTCGGGGCTTTAGTGTCCCCGCGGCACGGTCCTCGACCAAGCCTCCACCCCCAGGAAGCAGCCCCTAACAGCTGACTAACACCCAGGTACCTATTTTACTGCTAGGTAACAGGGGCATAGGGGTGAAAGAAACTCTGCCCATTGTTTCTCGCCAGCGCCTGCGATCGAACCCGGGACTACAGGATCACAAATCCAGCGTGCTGTCCGCTCGGCCGACCGGCTCCCCATAGTACAAAAGTGAGCATGACGTTTTCCATTTCGTCGCAAAATCTTAGGTGATGGTATTTTTGAAGGCTCCTTTACGTGCAACATGGGGAATTGGATGACGGGTAATGTGAGGTGTGTTGGGCAGTGCTTTGGCTAGTTGATCTACTAGTTCATTATGGAGAATACCACAATGCGCTGGGACCCATTGAATAGAGGTATCATAACCGTTCAATCGATGTTCATGAAGACGTTGAAGAAATGGGTAAACAAACTCCTTGCACGTTGTTGAAGAGTACGTAATTGCTTGAATCGCACTCTTGGAGTCACTGCAGATTGCATATGTCCCGATTGGTAATGTTGTGATTATTTGGAGAGCTTGATATAAGGCATATAATTCGGCTGTGAAAATAGTTGGTTTGGTAACCGCCATCCCTGCTCGAGATGGTATTCAGGTATCCGTACAGTGCTAGTGACCGAGGGTACGTTGTTCATGATGATGCGAGATCAATCTGTATAAATCGCTGTGGTATTTGGGTAGCAATTTTTCATTGTTGAGACAAAAACTGAGGCTACGGCTGAATTTGGTGCAGACTTTGGAATGTTGTCTTAGAGTTGTATTGATGTATTAGGAGTTGTATAAAGCAAAGGTGGAATAAGGGGAACAGTAAGTTGGGTTTCAAAGTTTTGGAGTAGAGTGAAGTCTATATTGAGGTTATTTGTAGCCCGTGTGAGGAAAGGTTGCGAGTGATTGGTTGGAAAGAGGGGGTTATGTGGGTTAACCGTTGGGTTAATTTTTTATCTGTATGGGTGTGTCTGGTGAGCAGTGGTACAGAGTGACAGATAGTTGGCATATATTATGTCTCGTCTGGTGGTTAAGCTTGTGAGGCCCGTTTCCCCGTAAAGTCCGAGGATAGGAGTGGAACGCATTGAGCCACATATAAGTCGCATGGCATTGTTTTGAATGACCTCTAGGGTCTGTAGGTTAGTAGGCGTAGCCGACGCATATGCTTGGCAATAAGTCTAGTTGGCTGCGAACGTAGGTTGTATAGAAATGGAGCAAAGATTTTATGGTGTGCTCCCCAGGTGGTGCCAGTGAGAGCTTTAACTATGGCGAGTCGGGGTTGTATCGTCTGTTTAAGGTGTTGAATATGTGCTTTCCAGGTAAGTGAGAACGAGTCTAAGTGCATGCCAAGGTATTTCTGTACTCGTATGTGTTGGATGGGAGTGTTGTGTATTGAGGAAAGGAAAAATAATACTGGTCTGCCACTGTGAGGGAATATTTCTGTGAGTCCAGCATAGGTTGTAGTAGTTTAAAAGAGTACTATGTGCAGTCGATGGAAGAAATTTAATGAGTTCATATGGAATTCCATCCTCTCCATGTGCCTTGGCAAGAGGTAGGTGGGTTAAGGCTATGAAACACTTGTTCAATGAGATTTATAATGTAGCATTGCCCTGTAAAACTTGTGTATATACGATTTATATTATATTTTCTTAAAGATAAAAAAAAAATTATAGCTCACTTAAGGTGTACATTACACACAGATCACACTAACGTGATGCATCAAATGAACAAATCCACAAAGGCCGTGACGAGGATTCGAACCTGGGTCCGGAAGCATCCCAGACACTTCCTTAATCCGACTGAGCTACGACAGAGTAAAAAGTTGAAACCGAAGTTCTACTGAACTTAATGGATCCCGTAGCGTCTCCGAGGCACAAATCAGGGTTTTACACCTGGTTTGCCCCCCTCCCCATCCTTCCTGTTGGCGCTGTGAGGGGGCTTAGTGGACGGCTGCCGGGGTGTGATGCTCCATGGGATAGTCCTGTCCTTATGTGGCCTTGTGCTCCTGCTGCTGTCTTCTCTGATGGTGCCAGATCGCTTCTCCTTTTCCTTATGTTTCGTTTTTCTCCCCCCCTCTTCTCCTATCTGCTTGTCGTTTCCTGCCGACCTTTTGCTTGTTTTGGTTATTCTTTTGGACTTCTTCTATTTTGACGCCCGGGTGATTGAGGAGGCATACTCTTGCACCCGTAGAACTGTAGTACCCAACGTCTCGAGCGAGGGGAACCTTTATTGTCAATCCCCCTTTCATCGCTGAACCCGATCTCGACGGACTGACGGTTCTTAAGGTGGCATTTGTGGGGTGTATACTCACGACGCATCCCTAGGGGGCCCTGGCATGATCGGCGATAGCTTCCTGTTTGGTGTACTACCTCTAATTGTGGCTCCATGGTGGGTATGGGGTCACATTCGTGGATGAATTTATCACTCTTCGTCTGTATGTCATTGAATGTTTCTGTTGTACTCTCTCGGGCTCGTGGGGTTGGCGACCAAGCCCCCGAGTCGGCCTGTATTGGAAGACCGGGCTCTGTAGCTTCCGCTGTGTTGGGCCCCGACCTTGCTCCTCCTTTGACTCTCCTGACTTCTTTCCCCAGCTTTCCTCCCTCCTCTGTGGTTGGGTCGAGCCTCAAGCCCCCAGTGGTGACCACTTCGTTCCCTGGTGCGGCTAAGTCTCTCGTTGTGACTACTGCACCTTTTGACCCCTCTCTCTCTGGGGGTTCTCGACGCCGTCTGCGCCACGGCCGCACTCGCTCGATTCCCTCCTGTACTGATGCGTATCAGGCCTTGTTTGGTCCCGCTCCGTGAGCCAAACAACTTTGATCTCCTCACTCTTGATTCTGCGCCTCCTGACGATTTCTCCCTCTGTCGGCATCTTGTTGATTCCGTGGATGCGTCTGTTACCTTCAACCCAACTCGTCTTGGTACACGTGTCGTTGCTGCTCCTCAGGATGCAGCTTCCCGCTTGGCTGCCTTATCCTGCCTTAGCGAGATCCCTGTTCGGGTCTCAAAGAACGCTCGGTTGAATGCCAGTGTTGGCACTATTCTCCTCCCGCCCCATGTTGCGACCGTTGTTCGGAGTCTGCAGGACTGCCACGATGACATTCGGCATATCCTTGTTGCCCAAGGCCATTCAGTCCTCCTGGTAGACTTCTTTACTCGTCCCCTTCGTGGTCGTCGCCATCAACCCCTTCGGGTTGTGAATATCACCTTTGATGGTGGACCATTCCATCCTCTGTCATTCTTGCTGGTGCCAGGTGCTCTGCCCAGGAGTATATTCCTTCTCCTCGGCTTTGCACCAAGTGCTGGAGGTTTGAGCATGGTGCCCTCCTCTGCTCTGGGACTGTGTCTCTCTCTCTGTCCTTTGTGTGGGGGCGAAGGCCACTTTAAGTCAGAGTGCACTTCTCCCCAGGCTCGCTGCCTCAACTGTGGTAAGGCCCACCCTACCTTCTCCCGTGCCTGTATCCACTACAAGCTTGAGGCAGCCGTCCTCAACTTGAAGCACCGGGAGCGTTTATCTTTTCCTGAGGCGTGGCGCCAGGTTCGCCGGCTCCCGCCTTATGCTAACGTCTCTTATGCTCCCGTGTTGCGCTCTTTCTCTCCTCGTCCTTCCCACCTTCCTCAGACTCACAACCGTTTCCGGGCCTTGGACCCTGATGCACCTACTGCCCCCTCCTCTGTTCCTTTGAGTTCTGTCCCGAAGGGTCCCCCTCCTGGTCCTCTGGTTGGGGTTTCCCTTCTTTCTATCTGGTCTGTCATGTCTCCTGTGTCTTCTTCCTCGTCTCCCTCCGATCCTCCTCCCCATCCTTCTCCTCCATCTATTGACTCTCCCCGCCGCCTGTCGATGCAGGCTGATGTCCATCACTCTCCTAACGGCCGCCGTGTGTGCTCTCGTACAGCTTCTCCTGTCGAGACGATGGAATCCATTGCCCGGTACGTAGTTGCTGGGACACCGGTCTCTTTAAGTCAGAAGTGTAAGCCTGGCTCCTCTCCTTCCTCCTCCCTGGCGGGTAAGAAGGCTTCGCTCTCTTCCTCGGCCCCTACTACTGGCTCTATTGCTCCTTCCCCTCCCATTTCAGTGGTTGCGCCCCCTGTTCCTGATAAGGAGGTTTCTTTGGGCCCCGCTTCCCTCTCGGTCGCTGCCCTTGCTGAGGTGCGCTTCCCTCTTTCTACTCCCCCTCTTCCTACTGCTGTCCTTGACTGCTCCTCTCTGTTGTCTCCTCCTCTTCCTCCGGACCCCGCTGCCCACCTCTGGTCTGTTCTCCCGCTTCCTTCCCTCCGTTTTTGCTCAGTTTACCCATGCCCCCTAACCCTGACTTTGCTGACCCTGATATTCTTTAATGTGCTATGTTGCTCTTTCTCTTTTGTTTCTTCCTTGTTCTCTGTTTTTGTCCTCTCTCTTCTCGTCGATGTCTATTCTTCAATGGAACGTTCGAGGTTATTACGTATATTTCCTCGAATTCCAACTTCTGATTTCTCGGTTTTCGCCCCTTTGTGTCTGTCTCCAGGAGCCGATGCTTGGTGCTTGTCCTGGTTGCTTTCGTGGCTATTCCTTTCTTTCCGCACCCCCCCAGCTGTTCCTGGGGCTCCTAATTTTTCTGCTCTCTTGATTCGCTTTGATGTTCCCTTTGCCCCTTACTTTTTCCATCGCCTCTCCATTGTTCTGCTGCTCGTATCTTTGTGGGGAAATGGTACACAGTTTGTTCCATTCATCTTCCCTCGAGTGTCCCACTTTCTCTTCCTGATCTCAAACATCTATTGGACTCCTTGCCGGAACCTGTGCTCCTGCTGGGTGATTTCCATTGTCGTCATTCTCTTTGGGGTGATGTTCTGACGAATACCCGAGGTCGCCTTCTTGAGCCGTTTATCCTCTCTTCTTCCGTGTCTCTTCTGAATTCTGGTGAGCCCACTCATTTGGACTCTCGGACTTGCACACTTTCCTGTCTTGATCTTTCTCTTTGCTCTTCATCTCTTTACTTAGATTTCACGTGGCAGGTTCTTGATGACCTCCATGGCAGTGACCATTTCCCCATCCTTATTTCTTTTTTCTCTTTTCGTCCTTCCCTCTCCTTCCCTAGATGGCAGTTTTCTAAAGCGGACTGGAACCCATTTACCCTCAGTGCTGCTCTCTCTGACCTCTCCCTTCTGCCTCTCCTCCTTTTTCATGACACTGTCTTCGACGCTGCCCTCCGCTCTATTCCTCGCTCTTCCTCTCGGGGTCCGCGGAAGTGCGTTCCCTGGTGGAATGCAGACTGTGCTCGGGTTCCGCTGTAAGCGTGCAACCTGGAAGAGGCACCGCTGTCTGCAGACGGTCGATTCTTTTCCTTTCTTTCAGAGAGCGAGTGCGGTGGCCCGTAGGGCCATTCGTACGGCTAAACGTGAATGTTGGGCGTCTTATGTCTCCACAATTACGTCCGAAACTCCCCTGCCACATATCTGGAAGCGTATCCACAAGATAGCGGGTAAGTTCGTTCCCGATGTTTCACCTGTCCTTCACCTCCGTGGTACTCTTGTGTCGGACCCGTTGCAGGTTGCTACCGAACTGGGTTCCCACTTTTCTTCTGTTAGCTCTGGTCTTCATCTTCCCCAATCTTTCCTTCTTCGTAAACCAGTCATAGAGTCTCGTCCTTTAGATTTCTGCACTCGTCTTCGACTTTCCTATAACGATCCCTTCTCTCTCTCTCTGAACTTCGTTCTGCCCTGGCCCTCTGCGGTTCTACGGCGGCGGTCTCTGATGGTATGCATTGAGATGCTTCGCCATCTCCCTCCGTGCACGTCTCGTTATTTACTGATTCTGTATAATCTGATCTGGGAGTCGTCGTCAGTCCCCGAGGACTGGCTTGATGCCGTTGTCCTCCCTGTTCACAAACCAGGGTCTCTGGGAACTTCCCCTAAGGACTTTCGCCCTATTGCCCTCACTAGTTGTCTGCAAACTTTGAACGTATGGTTAACGTTTGTCTGATGTGGTTCCTGGAACACCATCACCTCCTCTTCCCTTCTCAATTTGGTTTCCGCAAGTGCCGCAGCACGACAGATGTCCTGGTGAACTTGGAGGTCTATATTCGTACTGCTTTTGCTGCGAGGACCTACGTTGTTGCCGTCCTTTTTGACCTGGAAAAGGCTTAAGACACTACTTGGCGATATCATTTTCTATCCAAGCTTCATTCTTTTGGCCTTCGTGGTCATCTCCCTCTTTCTCCGCAGCTTCCTTTCTCATCGTTCCTTTCGGGTGCGCCTTGGTACCGCTCTCTGCTTCTTTTCAGCAATACGAGGGTGTGCCTCACGGTAGTGTTCTAAGCACTACTCTTTTTCTGGTTGCCCTCAATGGTCTTCTTTCCTCTCTTCCTTCAGGTGTCTTCTCCGCTCTCTATGTCGATGATCTTACCCTTTGCTGTCAGGGTGATGATTCGCCTTTCCTTCAGTGCCGGCTTAAACTTGTGATTGATGCCGTGTCGTCTTTGGCCACCGATCATGGCTTCATGTTCTCTACTTCTATGACTTGTGCCATGTCATACTCGGAAACGGGTCTTTCTTCGTCCCTTTTTGTCACTTTATGGTCATCACCTTGAGTACAAAGATTCCGCAAAGCTTTTGGGGTTATTCCTCGACACTCGTTTGTCTTGGTCTCCCCATATCTCTTACCTCCGTGTTGAGTGCTCTAAGGCCCTTACCCTCCTTCGGGTCTTGTCCCATACTTCTTGGGGGGGGGGGCAGATAGGCGCACTCTCCTTGCTTTACATTCCTCTCTCGTCCTGTCTGTCTAAGCTCGATTATGGTTGGCCTGCTTACTTGTCTGCTTCTCCTTCTACTCTTCCCCGTCTTGATGCTTTGCACCATACTGGGTTGCGCCTCAGTTCTGGTGCCTTTCGTTCGACTCCCATCCTTAGCTTGTATGTTGACACTGGCTTCCTGTCTCTCCATGACCGCCGTGATCGCTACTGTCTTCGCTATCTTGCGCGGTCCTTACAACATCCTTCCTCTCGCCTCTGTCATGCATTAACTTTTACCTTTCCTGCGGTTCCTGTTCCTCTTCACCACCTCCCTCTTTCTGTTCGGTTATCTCGCTTACAGGATTCTCTTTCCTTTCGTGTTTCTAATGTTTCTCCTCGTGTTGTTGTTCCTTTGCTCCCGTGGAGAGTTCCGACTTCCGCAGTTTTATGCATCCTTGACCCGCATCACTAAAGCTTTTACCCCTCCTACGGTTCTAAAACGCCTTTTCTTTGAGCACTTTTCTTCTCACTCCCGCTCCGTTTCTGTTTTCACCGATGGGTCTAAGTCTGCGGACGGTGTTGGCTACTCTGTTGTTTTTCCTGATCGCACTTATGTGTCGCTTACCTCCAGAGACTAGCTTCTTTACAGCGGAGCTTTATGCTATTCTCTATGCTGTTCGTCTCCTGCTTTCTCGTTGTCAGTCTTCCTTTGTAGTTGTTGTTGACTCTCGTAGTGCTCTCATGGCTCTGGGGTCTTTTAATCCGGCTCATCCGGTAGTTGTCGAGATCCAGCATTGGCTGTTTCTTGTTCACAGTAAATTTAAGTCGGTTGAGTTTTGTTGGGTTCGCAGCCAGTTTGGTGTGTCTTTCAATGAGCATGCGGATGCTGCCGCCAAGGAAGCTGTCCACTCTTGTCCCATCTTTCGTAAAGATATTCCATATTCCAACTTTTACCCGGTTATCCATTCCTCCATCCTTACCCGTTGGCAGGCTTCTTGGTCGTCTGTTACTAGTAACAAACTACGTAATCTTAAATGATGTTTCCTTGTGGCTGTCCTCCTACCACCGTAACCGGCGATGGGAAACAGCTCTGGCGAGGTTGCATATTGGCCATACTCGCCTAACCCATGGTCACTTGATGGAGCGCCGCCCTGCTCCTTATTGTCCTAATTGCATTGTCCCTCTTACGGTCGTGCATGTCCTTCTTGAATGTCCTGACTTCCAGGACGAACGTGTGTCTTGCTTTCTGACCACCCCTCGCGGTCGCCTGTCCCTCAATAGAATTCTTGGTGACTCGGATACTTTTGATATCGTTCGCCTTATGTGTTTTTGTTCTCGTATTGGCATCCTTGGTGATATTTAGCACCCTCTGATTATTTTGCGTATTTGATGGTACTACATAGCCTTCCCGGTTTGGTGCCTTCTGTTGATAATTACTTACTTACCACGTTTTAAAAACGAGAAAATGTTTGTTTGGTTCACGCCCTGAGGAGGCTCTTCACGTCCTAACGACACTCTTCACTTCCTGATGACATTCTTTACGTCCTGAGAACACTTCCCATCTTGAGGATAATTTCATGTTCCATTCCAGAGTCGACGCTGAGCAGAGCGTACGCACAGTGCTTCCAGCCAGAGCTGAAGATATCATCGAAGACTGAACACAATTGTGAAGTTGGAGAGTGTGGTGGCGCAGTTTTGGAGTGTTGTGGCGATGTTGGCATTAACTGTGGCTGCAATAATGATGCTGGTTCCCTTCGCTGCCGGCGCCAATACAAAGACCTACTCCAAGGTGAGCACTTTAAGTATGTGTTGCTATGTGTTTCGGTATGATAAGAGTTACCTTTCTTGCAGTGCTTTTATTAGTCCTACTTCTATGCATTACTGCTAAGGAAACACATGGTAGTGTTACTTCCTTATTTCTGGGCACTTGCCAAAATTGCTGGGGAATACAAACCTGGGTATGTCTATGGAAATGTCAATACCCACAAGCCTGGAAACCCACTTCGGCCAATCATCAACCAAATACCCACACCCACATAGAATATATATTGTGACGGTAACGCGTTGGTGTTCGGCTGTTCAAAGCTAGGGGTATGGCCTCGTCACATAGAATAAAAAAAAAATAGAAAATCTGGAACTTCGTCTGTGGTAAGGTAAGGAGAAGACACACAAAACACAAGTAAATTTTAACAATGCAATTTTAATTACGTTAGAAAAACAAAACATGAATAAAATGGACATACAAATTCGTATAATAATATCAATCAATCAAAATAATAAGAATAATTAAATGACAAAATGAAAAGTTACGTTAAGACAAGTGAGCAATAACAAGCTGTGCAATATACAATAAAATGAGAGGTGCAGGAATATTGGCTTTAAGCTATCACCTCTCTTAGTACACGTAAGCCACAGCTCAGTCTACCAAGAAGACGTGTTAACCGTATGAAAGCACTGAATATTCTGAAGACTGAGGTCGTGGCGGCCCCAGACATCAAGTAGTATGGTGGGTGGAGTGCAGTTGCAGCTAGACCGGCGGCCAATCAGCGAGGAGCCGGCAACAAGACAGGTAGTTTGGCGGTTTGAGGCGGAGCAGGTGTTCCTGGCTGCATACGTTTTGCTCTCTGGCAAACCTTGGAGATGTTGTTGTCGTTGTTGGACATTTCTTCCATAGTAGTTTTATATATTTGTATTGACGTATTTTTGGAGGGAAGAGCAGGCTCAATCTCTTGCAGGAGATTATCGTCACAACTCTCCCCCGAAGCCTGCGGTTCTGGAAGAAGTACGTCGTTATGTGGTGGAGTATTAGATGGAGTCGCTTCTACTTCATAAACTCTGGAGAGATCATGGGCTAAGATGTTGTCGGAATCTTGGTATAGCGTGTCTCCAGGTTGAATTTCTGCAGTTATCAAGCCCATAGTAGAAGACGTTGAGATGAGAAGTGGGCGTGCTGCAGGAGGTGTAGGGTGGTGTGGTCCGTGTTGATGGTGGACCGAGCACTTTTCAGGTGTGGAGTGAAGTGCTGGAGCTTCAGGATGATGAAGAGTAGCTCCTTGCCAATTGTTCCGTAGTTCCTTGTAGCAGTAGTCGCTGACAGGTGTGTTCTCCTCGCCTCGTTGCTGCATCACGACACCACCAACGTCGGTACCACTGGCGTCGACATGGAGGATGAAGGGCTTATCTGACGAGGTGAGAGTGGAATTAGAATATGGCAAAGGAGCACTATTATTATCCTGAAAGTATTTGGGAAGATCATTAAGGATTTCGGAATTAGAAAGCGCCGACTCCTTGTCAGTGCTTTCGGGAGAAGCTGGGAAGGTCTCACTGTGGATGTAGGGTTCTGTGAAGGTAGAACAGTTAATCAGGACAGTGGGAGGAGTACCATTATATTGCTTCAGGAGGTTGACGTGGCACAGCTGGGTCTTCCGCCGCCTATCTGGAGCCTCTATAACGTAGTTGTTGTTGCTTCTGCACTCTTTGATGCGGTAGGGTCCTGAAAACCTGTTTTGTAAAGGTGAACCTGGGATAGGGAAGTATGCTAGGATGAAGTCTCCCGGCTTAAATTTTCTTACTTTGCTGGTCTGGTCGTAATGAGTCTTCATTCTCTCCTGGGCTTCCAATAGATTATCATGGGCAAAACGGTGGACTCTCTCTAGAATGTGTTGAAGGTTTTGAAGAAACTGGGGCACATTCTGATGCTCACTGAAGGTGGCATCTCGGAGAGAGTCTTTGAAAGCCTTAAGGGGAGTACGGCACTTACGGCCGTAGAGCATCTCATAAGGAGATACTCCTAGGGACTCATTGGGGAGACTTCTGTAAATACACATTATAAGGTCGATTTGCTTATCCCAATCCTTAGAGGTTTCACTACAAAACTTTTTCAAGAGTGCTTTGATAGTCTGATGACTACGTTCAAGAGAACCCTGTGAAGCAGGATGATAGGGGCTGGACAATACCTGTTTGATGTTGAACTCCTCCAGTGTCCTTTTGAAGAGATCACTGGTGAAGTTGGTACCACAGTCGCTCTGAATCTCCCTGGGAAATCCGTATTGAGTGAAGATCTTCAATAGATGTTTTACTACCGTAGCAGCCGTGATGTTCTTCACTGGAACTGCTATGGGAAATCTGGTGGTAGGACACAGGATGGTTAAGATATAGGCGTTACCTGAACTGGTCCGAGGTAAAGGACCAACATGAGTCTGTGGAAAGGTTCCGCAGGCACCTGTATGGGAATCAGTGGCGCTCTGGGAATGGAGATGTTCGGTTTGCCTGCCATCTGACATGTATGACACTGTTTTACGTACTGTTTGACGCTATTTACCATACCTGGCCAGTAGTAGTCTTGACGAATTCCATGGTAAGTCTTGTTGAAGCCGTAGTGGGAGAGTGCTCCGTGGGCCAGATGTAGAATAGTGGGCCGCAGACTGGTAGGAATCACAAGTTGTTCGATGTTGGCCCAATCGTCCTCCTCCTTCAGTTTACTGGGTCTATATCTGCGGTAGAGCAAGTCGTTCTCTAGGAAGAACCCAGGAATACTGTCGGGTTGAGTCTCAGCCTGGAAAAACAAGGGTGTTAAAGTAAGATCTTCCCTCTGCAACTTACGGAACTCCAACTTGGTCAGATTCGGGGGTAGTTTCTGAGGGTCTTGAGGGACAGCGGTAGCAGTAGAGTCAGCTGGCTGTGGACGTGCGGCTTGTGCACGGGTGGTCACGTGAACCGGATGAGAAACTTCATCACTCTCTTGAACCTCTGCTGGAACATACGCTAGAATAGGGTTACTTGGCACAGAGTTACACACCTGGGGTTTGTCCATGACGATCAGGTTGGTCGGTTGCAGGTCTTCTGCCAAGTCGTTGCCTAGGAGAAGTTGCACTCCAGGCATGGGAAAAGGCTTTTCCCTGACGGCGACTTGGACTTCTCCGTTCACGTAGGGACAATCCAGGTGGACTCTGGCGAGAGGGTATGGAGTGGTAGCAGTGAGGTCAGTGATGAAGACAGTTTCTCCGGTGTAGACGATGTTGGGCACAGCCGACTTCAAGATGATCGATTGAAGAGCCGCTGTGTCCCTCAAGATCTTCAATTTGAAACGTCCCTCCGGATTTGAACCGTTGGCAGAGACAGTTCCAGTATACAGGTGGTTACTGAAAAGAGAAAGATCATTAGCATTAACACCAACATTCATCACAGGCTTACCGGACTTAGGAGGAGTTGGTTTGGGTTTCTGTGGGTCAGTGGTTCCCTTGTATTGAGACTTACCACACTTGTCTATGGTATGTCCATAGAGTCTACAATACTTGCAGTACAATTGCGAGCCAGCTTGATCGGTGCTCACTTTCTCGTAACTGTACCACGACTTCTTACTGGAGGATGGTTCGGGTGTCAGCCGGTGGATGAGGCTGTAAGTGTCAGCCGACTTAGCACACTTCAGGTAGTCGGTTTCTTCTTTATCTGCTAAGTAGAGACGGACAGGAGGCGGCACACGCCTCAAGAATTCTTCAACTAGCATCAGGTTGACGAGTTCTGTAAAAGTAGAGACATGTGCTGCTTCCAGCCATTTCATGAAATATCTCCGTTTTGTGTTAGCAAACTCGAGGAAGGTAGTGGTACTTGCCTTCAGGTGGTCACGGAATTTCCTTCTATAACTTTCAGTGGAGAGGAGGTAGGCGTCCAACACTGCTTGTTTCAGAGTCTGGTAGTCATTCTCAGATGCCAAAGTACTGAGTGTGACTGCAGCTCTACCTGTAAGATGGACTCTGAGAAGTGTGGCCCATTGGTCGACAGGCCAACTGAGTTGATTAGCAAGGGTTTCAAAGGTGGTGAAAAACACATCAACTTCTGCTTCTACAAAGGATGGCATTAACTTACTTGCATGTGATATATTAAAACTGACAGGAAGATTGGCAGTAGCTTGCTGGCGTTGAGTGAAGTGTGAAGTTTCCAAGGCGATTTCGCGTTGACGACACTCTAGAGCCAGAGTCGCTTGTTGCTTGTCATGTTCGCGTTGCATCTCCAACTCGCGTTGTTTGGTTTCAAGCTGTACGCGTTTCCGCTCCTGGAGTGTTTCAAGCTGTACGCGTTCCCGCTCCTGGAGCATTGCAACTCACGTTCCTGGAGGGCGAGTTCACGTTCCTTGTGGGCGATTTCACGTTCGTGTTCGTCCTTTCGTATGGCAGCCGCTTCTCTTTGTTGTTCGAGGGCTTCCCTTTGCTGTTCGCGGGCTTCCCTTTGCTGTTCGCGGGCTTCCCTTTGCTGCTCACGTTCAATCTTGGCCAGCTCCAGTTTCAGTTTCATCGTCGCCAAATCAGTTTTATCTGCAATATAGTAAGTTTCATGAGTTTCAGAGTCTATCTTACCTTGCTCTAAGAAATGATCCAGCAACAGATTGTATATTTCACTCTTGTTGACTTGGTAGGGAACCGTTAGCTGATACTCATGTGCAAGAGTTTGTAATTCAGTCTTCTTGGCATGACTTAAAGTCCCTATTGCACCTGCTGGATCTGCACGGAAAGCTTGGAGACGAAACATGGTGAAATTAGCAAATAAAGGTACAACGAATATTCAGTTATAGTGAATGTCAGAAACAGGACAACGTGGCAACTGGTACCTATCCTGTGGGATCTTTAACAATTAAAGTTAAGTACAAGATGTTAAATGATTAATTTAAATCAAAGGCGCAGGAAATCTTGTACCCGGTACTCATGTAAGAGGATAAGGGCAAGAAAATCCTACTAACAAATGAAACAGTTTCGAAAACAAATGAAACAGTTAATTGCCTCAAAAGTAAAATTGGTAGTCCAAGGATGTAGGCATACCTTGCCGAGTCTCTATAGGACATAAAGCAAGTTTTTCCTACTGAATTTAATATGATACTTACAGAATTAGCGAACTTTTGTGCTCTGAAAAGTAAGCTAATTCCCTACCGTTGTATGTATCATCATCTCTGACTGACGTGTAGGGGTGCGAGGTGTCAACTGGTGACGAGAACTGCTGCTGAGGTCCCAATTCAGCAACTAAAGTTCGAGCTAGAGGAACTATGGCCCTCTTTGTCCTCCTACAGTCAGATTGCAGAAGATTGGGTGCACTTGACCCGGGGCAGACCACAGTACCAGGGTACCAATATGATGATCTGTCAAAAATGAGAAATATCCAAGGGACAAAGATGGTAAACACGAGTAATAACACGGAGGGAGAGATGACCAATTAAGAGTATGACTGCGGCCTACAGTCACCACGTAATCCAAAGTTGTCTCACCTTCACCATATGTTACTCTCGTAATGCACAATACACCGCACCATATAAAAATGAAATTGAATATGAAAAATAGTAAAAGCTACGTTAACAAAGTTAAATACGCTTACCATAAATTACCACTTGGTACCAGTACCTGAGTGAAGCTCCCGGACAAGCCCCCATATAATATGTGACGGTAACGCGTTGGTGTTCGGCTGTTCAAAGCTAGGGGTATGGCCTCGTCACATAGAATAAAAAAAAAATAGAAAATCTGGAACTTCGTCTGTGGTAAGGTAAGGAGAAGACACACAAAACACAAGTAAATTTTAACAATGCAATTTTAATTACGTTAGAAAAACAAAACATGAATAAAATGGACATACAAATTCGTATAATAAAATCAATCAATCAAAATAATAAGAATAATTAAATGACAAAATGAAAAGTTACGTTAAGACAAGTGAGCAATAACAAGCTGTGCAATATACAATAAAATGAGAGGTGCAGGAATATTGGCTTTAAGCTATCACCTCTCTTAGTACACGTAAGCCACAGCTCAGTCTACCAAGAAGACGTGTTAACCGTATGAAAGCACTGAATATTCTGAAGACTGAGGTTGTGGCGGCCCCAGACAACAAGTAGTATGGTGGGTGGAGTGCAGTTGCAGCTAGACCGGCGGCCAATCAGCGAGGAGCCGGCAACAAGACAGGTAGTTTGGCGGTTTGAGGCGGAGCAGGTGTTCCTGGCTGCATACGTTTTGCTCTCTGGCAAACCTTGGAGATGTTGTTGTCGTTGTTGGACATTTCTTCCATAGTAGTTTTATATATTTGTAGCGACGTATTTTTGGAGGGAAGAGCAGGCTCAATCTCTTGCAGGAGATTATCGTCACAATATATGTATAGTATAATATATATATTTTATACGATATATATAAAATATATATATATATATATATATATATAATTTATATTGTATAATATATATATATAATAATTTATATTGTATAATATATAATATAAATTATTTATATTGTATAATATATATATATATATATATATATATATATTATACAATATAAATAATATATATATATATATATATATATATATATATATATATATATATATATATATATATATATATATAAATATAAATATATATATATATATATATATATATATATATATATATAAATATATATATATATATATATATATATATATATATATATATATATTATATATATATATATATATATATATATATATATATATAATGTCGTACCTAGTAGCCAGAACGCACTTTTTCAGCCTACTATGCAAGGCCCGATTTGCCTAATAAGCCAAGTTTTCATGAATTAATATATTTTCCCTAATTTTTTTCTTATGAAATGATAAAGCTACCCATTTCATTATGTATGAGGTCAATTTTTTTTATTGCAGTTAAAATTAACGTAGATATATGACCGAACCTAACCAACCCTACCTAACCTAACCTATCTTTATAGGTTAGGTTAGGTTAGGTAACCGAAAAAGTTAAGTTAAGTTAGGTTAGGTAGGTTAGGTAGTCGAAAAACAATTAATTCATGAAAACTTGGCATATTAGGCAAATCGGGCCTTGCATAGAAGGCTGAGAAGTGCGTTCTGGCTACTAGGTACGACAATATATATATATATATATATATATATATATATATATATATATATATATATATATTATTAAATATGACCGAAAAAGTAAGATTAATAATTCTAACACGAATTTTGTCAATCTTTCGTACATTACGCTTCACTGTTGGAGGTAAATAAAAAATCACTTCTCCAAAATTCATTTTTATTTCTAGTCTGACGCGACACGGGCGCGTTTCGTAAAACTTATTACATTTTCAAAGACTTCACAAATACACAACTGATTAGAACTTACGTATCTCTGATTTTATATCTACATTTGAGTGAGGTGGGAGGGGTGATGTGGCATTAACACAAGACAGAACAAGAGGGGATATTAATAGGGTATTAAAAGTATCAACACAAGACAGAACAGAAACAATGGGTATTGAATAGAAGTGTTTGTAGAAAGCCTATTGGTCCATATTTCTTGATGCTTCTATATTGGAGCGGAGTCTTGAGGTGGGTAGAATATAGTTGTGCAATAATTGGATGTTGATTGCTGGTGTTGACTTCTTGATGTGTAGTGCCTCGCAAACATCAAGCCGCCTGCTATCGCTGTATCTATCGATGATTTCTGTGTTGTTTACTAGGATTTCTCTGGCGATGGTTTGGTTATGGGAAGAGATTATATGTTCCTTAATGGAGCCCTGTTGCTTATGCATCGTTAAACGCCTAGAAAGAGATGTTGTTGTCTTGCCTATATACTGGGTTTTTTGGAGCTTACAGTCCCCAAGTGGGCATTTGAAGGCATAGACGACGTTAGTCTCTTTTAAAGCGTTCTGCTTTGTGTCTGGAGAGTTTCTCATGAGTAGGCTGGCCGTTTTTCTGGTTTTATAGTAAATCGTCAGTTGTATCTTCTGATTTTTGTCTGTAGGGATAACGTTTCTATTAACAATATCTTTCAGGACCCTTTCCTCCGTTTTATGAGCTGTGGAAAAGAAGTTCCTGTAAAATAGTCTAATAGGGGGTATAGGTGTTGTGTTAGTTGTCTCTTCAGAGGTTGCATGGCTTTTCACTTTCCTTCTTATGATGTCTTCGATGAAACCATTGGAGAAGCCGTTATTGACTAAGACCTGCCTTACCCTACAGAGTTCTTCGTCGACTTGCTTCCATTCTGAGCTGTGGCTGAGAGCACGGTCGACGTATGCGTTAACAACACTCCTCTTGTACCTGTCAGGGCAGTCGCTGTTGGCATTTAGGCACATTCCTATGTTTGTTTCCTTAGTGTAGACTGCAGTGTGGAAACCTCCGCCCTTTTCCATGACTGTTACATCTAGAAAAGGCAGCTTCCCATCCTTTTCCGTCTCGTAAGTGAAACGCAGCACGGAACTCTGCTCAAATGCCTCCTTCAGCTCCTGCAGATGTCTGACATCAGGTACCCATGTAGAAGTTTGCAAACAGGACACCTAGGGGAGAACCCATGGCGACCCCATCTACTTGCTTATACATGTGCCCATCTGGGCTCAAGAAGGGTGCCTCTTTAGTACAAGCTTGGAGTAGTTTCCTCAGAATACTTTCTGGCATGTCAAGAGGAGTACAGGCTGGATCACGATACACTCTGTCGGCTATCATTCCGATTGTCTCGTCCACAGGTACGTTGGTAAACAGCGATTCTACGTCCAACGAGGCTCTTATCCCTGTGGCCCGTGTGCCCCGCAGTAAATCCACAAATTCCTTTGGAGACTTCAGGCTGAAGGCGCAAGGAACATAAGGAGTCAGCAGGCCGTTGAGTCGCTTCGCCAGTCTGTACGTGGGTGTGGGTATCTGGCTAATGATTGGCCGAAGTGGGTTTCCAGGCTTGTGCGTCTTGACATTTCCATATGCATATCCAGGTTTATATTCCCCAATGATCTTTGGCAGGTGGAGTCCGGATTTCTTGGCGTTCACAGTTTCGATCAGTTTGTTGACCTTTGCTTTTAATTCGGCTGTAGTGTCCTTCGTTACCCTTTGGAACTTAGTTTGGTCAGAGAGTATGATGTTCATTTTCGCCAGATATTCGTCTTTTTTAAGAATGACATATATTGGCGACTTGTCACCTCTCCTGACAACTATCTCCTTGTGCTCACGAAGGCTTTTAGCTGCCGCTTTAAGCTGTGGACGAGACAATCGGAATGATAGCCGACAGAGTGTATCGTGATCCAGCCTGTACTCCTCTTGACATGCCAGAAAGTATTCTGAGGAAACTACTCCAAGCTTGTACTAAAGAGGCACCCTTCTTGAGCCCGGATGGGCACATGTATAAGCAAGTAGATGGGGTCGCCATGGGTTCTCCCCTAGGTGTCCTGTTTGCAAACTTCTACATGGGTACCATCGAGCAAAAAGACTTAGTCGACATGAACTTGAAACCGGCCATATACTGCAGGTATGTTGACGACATTTTTACACAGGTACCTGATGTCAGACATCTGCAGGAGCTGAAGGAGGCATTTGAGCAGAGTTCCGTGCTGCGTTTCACTTACGAGACGGAAAAGGATGGGAAGCTGCCTTTTCTAGATGTAACAGTCATGGAAAAGGGCGGAGGTTTCCACACTGCAGTCTACACTAAGGAAACAAACATAGGAATGTGCCTAAATGCCAACAGCGACTGCCCTGACAGGTACAAGAGGAGTGTTGTTAACGCATACGTCGACCGTGCTCTCAGCCACAGCTCAGAATGGAAGCAAGTCGACGAAGAACTCTGTAGGGTAAGGCAGGTCCTAGTCAATAACGGCTTCTCCAATGGTTTCATCGAAGACATCATAAGAAGGAAAGTGAAAAGCCATGCAACCTCTGAAGAGACAACTAACACAACACCTATACCCCCTATTAGACTATTTTACAGGAACTTCTTTTCCACAGCTCATAAAACGGAGGAAAGGGTCCTGAAAGATATTGTTAATAGAAACGTTATCCCTACAGACAAAAATCAGAGGATACAACTGACGATTTACTATAAAACCAGAAAAACGGCCAGCCTACTCATGAGAAACTCTCCAGACACAAAGCAGAACGCTTTAAAAGAGACTAACGTCGTCTATGCCTTCAAATGCCCACTTGGGGACTGTAAGCTCCAAAAAACCCAGTATATAGGCAAGACAACAACATCTCTTTCTAGGCGTTTAACGATGCATAAGCAACAGGGCTCCATTAAGGAACATATAATCTCTTCCCATAACCAAACCATCGCCAGAGAAATCCTAGTAAACAACACAGAAATCATCGATAGATACAGCGATAGCAGGCGGCTTGACGTTTGCGAGGCACTACACATCAAGAAGTCAACACCAGCAATCAACAGCCAATTATTGCACAACTATATTCTACCCACCTCAAGACTCCGCTCCAATATAGAAGCATCAAGAAATATGGACCAATAGGCTTTCTACAAACACTTCTATTCAATACCCATTGTTTCTGTTCTGTCTTGTGTTGATACTTTTAATACCCTATTAATATCCCCTCTTGTTCTGTCTTGTGTTAATGCCACATCACCCCTCCCACCTCACTCAAATGTAGATATAAAATCAGAGATACGTAAGTTCTAATCAGTTGTGTATTTGTGAAGTCTTTGAAAATGTAATAAGTTTTACGAAACGCGCCCGTGTCGCGTCAGACTAGAAATAAAAATGAATTTTGGAGAAGTGATTTTTTATTTACCTCCAACAGTGAAGCGTAATGTACGAAACATTGAGAAAATTCGTGTTAGAATTATTAATCTTACTTTTTTCGGTCATATTTAATAATATATGTCTACAGGAAAGACTGCTACCAAAATATACTAATATATATATATATATATATATATATATATATATATATATATATATATATATATATATATATATATATATATTCTCTCACTAAATGATCATATTAAAGTCTCATGAAAGACATTATCAACACAGTAAATTCATCAATTACTCCGGGTGCCTGCACACACCAATAATAATAATAATAAATACCGTGAGTGCTCTATGTAGACCCACTCTGCTTGTGCCTCACTGTGACATAGGTGAGCCTTGCTCACGACATACAAAATACTCTGGCTAAATAATATAGCTGACTAAAGTGGAATTGGGAGGGAATCTAGAATCACCTACTTCCACCTATCCTCCGGTGAGAGTTGAGTTGTAGCTCCTGGACCAGGCTCCTGCCTCGTGTAGGGAACGCCCCCCACACACACCCTGTCGTGTCCTCCAGAAGCTCAATCAACATCCCAAAATAAATGCATCGTCTCTGCGGGTCCCTGCTCCTCCTCCACGTCTTGTAGGGTTGGAGTCGGTCTCCCGGCCGTCGATTTCTCCTCCCAACTACGGCTGCCAACCTACGTCTCGGCTGCAGTCATATGGATTCCCAATTAGTGTCTTCTTTCACTGCTTCCCAGTGGATTGGCCCAGCCGCTACGTCGTCACTGTGAAGCTATCAGACGTCCCAGATGATACTGCCTAGACTTCACCTGCACAGCACCGACCCTGGAGCACTTGATGCTCAATATTCCGTCAATTCCCTCTTCGGTCCACACATGGAATGAAGGAAGACATCCCGGCGTACTGGTAGACTACGGGTGATGCGTAAGATCCACGGGAGTGGCGTATTACTGTCGGATTGACAGGATCAACCTTCACACATCCGTCCACTGTTGGGATCGAACTGTCGGCAACCCAACACATTTAATTTAGGTTTATTCTGAGTGTTTATCCTATGTTTCGTTGTACTATAACGGGGTACATTAATCTGATCAGGTGTCAGCCTCAGCCGGACCTATTGTCAGGTGCGACACACTTTGTGCCGAGGTCTGACAAAGGGCAAGAAAATAAGATTATATAAAAACTTCATCATGGATATATTCGGATATATCTCTAACCACCTTATATACAATATATTGCATGAATATATATTTAGGCATTGTACACAAGTACAGTTATATATATAGAGAGAGAGAGACACTGCGACCATGAAATGGTCGTCTCTTGTCCGATTGTTCTTCCCACTTATAAGTCATCCACTTGTCCGTGATTAGGACCACTATTCGGACACTGTGTTACCTCAACGCCTCTAACTATTAATGACGGTGCCTTCCACGGACCTCAGAGACGTTTTCCATACCGCTAGGTCCTCACGTCCGTTTCCTTTGGTGAGGGTGGAGCATACTGGAACAGTTGGGTCAGTTGGTCAAACATCCGAAAATGACGACAGCATGTTGACTGAATGGAGGGGAATAGAGGTCTGTTTCTCCACATGCTCCGGCCAGCACGCGTTACCTCGCCCGGTGGTTCTGATTGGCTAACAGAAATTCCCGCCACTGGACGAGCATACCGTGCTGACCGTTAACGACCTCCATGATCGTTAACCTCGTTCTTCCTGTAATAATGAACGTATTACTAATAAATAACCGTGTCTTTATGCGATGAAATAACACGATACGATATATCGTAACACTCCTCCCCCCTTAAAAGAGTGTTATTTCGGAGCATCCAAACTAATTTTCTCTACCGAATGTAGCACTAATCCTTTTTTCGTCCATCCTACAAAGATTCAACTCATTCTAGTAATGACATGTCTTTTCAGACATACCTTATCATTTTGTAGACATGGTGCCGTACCTACTGACCACTGATCTTTCGCGTACAGGATCTTCTTTGTCTCCAACTGCACACAAATCTGTTTTTAACAAATTATTTTCAAGTATATACAAAAAAATACATATGTACATTTTATGAACACACCGCTTTGGACGGTGTGGCGGATGCAAAAGTACTTTCCTGAAGTCTACCGTCCTTCATCACTTCACTATTTTCTTTTCTAAAACGTTTTATTTCACACTGTCTGCGGTTTTCTTTATACCATACTACGGGATAATGCGTCAGCCATTACGTTTTCCTTTCCTTAAATGTGTACTATATTTAAGTTATAGTCTTGTAATATTAGAGCCCACCGGGTTAGGCGCTGATTGGTATTCTTCATTTTATTTAAAAATACGAGCGGGTTATGATCCGTGAAAATCGTAACAGGTCCTATGCCGCTCCCACGTATACCTCAAAATACTGTAGCGCCATCACTAAGGCTAAGGTTTCCTTTTCAACGCTACTATATGCTCTTTGATTAGGTAAAAGTTTCCTAGAGAAATAGGACACTGGTTTACAAGTTCCATTTTGGTCCTGAGTCAAAACAGCACCCGCACCTATATCATTTGCATCGACAAGAGGGAAAACGGCTTCTGAAAATCGGGTGAAACCAATACAGGGGCTTCTGTTAGCAATGATTTCGTTTTATTAAACGATTCTTGACAGGCTTCGTCCCACTGCCATTTCTTATGTTTCGCTAAAAGTCCTGTTAATGGTGCTGCAATGGTTGCAAAATTTCTGCAGAATTTTCTATAGTACCCCACCATGCCTAGGTACCTGAGTAAATCTCTTCTCCCTCTAGGCACAGGGTACTTATCTATGGCTTCAACTTTTTGTCTGACAGGGGCAACCTCCCCTTGTCCTATGATGTATCCAAGATATTGCAATTTTGCTTTGCCAAATTCACTTTTTGGGAGATTAATAGTCAAATTTACCTCTTCCAATTTATCAAACAACTCTTTTAGTTGATGAAGATGTTCTTCCCACGAGTGTGAATACACTATGATGTCATCAGTATAAACTGTACAACCTACCATCCCTTGTAGGATTTTATTCATGGCTCTCTGGAAACAACTTCCACTATTTTTCATACCGAATGGTAGTACTTTATATTGATAAAGACCGTCAGGTGTCACGAAGGCAGAGATTCTCTTGGCACTCTCTGAAAGGAGTATCCGATAGTACCCTTTCAAAAGGTCAATTTTCGATACGAACTGGGTGTGTCCTATTTGGTCGATACAATCCTCAATTCGAGGAATTGGTACGAATCTGCGATAGTGACCGAATTCACCTTTCTGTAATCCGTGCACAACCTGTGTGCCATCTGGCTTTTTCACCAGTAGACAAGGTGAGCTCCAATCACTGTCGCTCAATTCTACCAGATCGTTATCAAATATATATTTACCTCACGTCGCATAATTTCTCTCTTTTCAGGATTTATTCTATACGGATGTTGCTTTATTGGTCGAGCTCCTCCTACATTTACCTCGTGCGTAATTCTTCGTGTGTCGTCGCGGTACGTCAGAGAATAGTGATATGTATTTCATGAGAATCTCTTCTATGTCCTGCCTCCTTTGATCATCTAAGTATGTCAAGTGTGCATTCATCTCTCGTAACCACTAAGAATTAGAAATTCGGGCTCCATCTGCTCTTTTCTAGCCTTTTATCGTTTAATTCATAATCACAGTCTCCGCGGTTGTAGTGGTAAGACACTCGCCTGGCGTTCCGCGAGCGCTATGTCATGGGTTCGTATCCTGGCCGGGGAGGATTTACTGGGCGCAATTCCTTAACTGTAGCCTCTGTTTAACGCAACAGTAAAATGTGTACTTGGATGAAAAAAACGATTCTTCGCGGCAGTGGATCATATTCCAGGACCTGCCCGAAACGCTACGGGTACTAGTGGCTGTACTAGAATGTAACAACTCTTGTATATATCTCAAAAAAAAAAAAATTCCGTAAACTCATTGGAAACTGCGCACATTACAGCAGTGTCTAGTTGCCCATCCTCATCTCTATCCCAATACCTTTTCATTAAGTTTACGTGACATATCTGGGATTTCTCGGTCTGTCAGGCATGTGTATTACGTACGTTAAATCACCAAGGTTTCTTCCTTGACCATATAGGGTCCACAAAATTTTGAATCATTTACCGTCCCTTTTTACAGGTAGATAGACCAATACCTTATCACCTGCATTAAAACTTCTCTTTTTGGTACCTTTGTTGTAATATTTTGACATGGTCGCTTGGGATATTTTAAAATTTTCCTTCACCAGCTTTCGCGCCCTGAACAATCTGCATTTAAACTTTTGAACATACGTTTCAGATTATCTCTTGAACCTTCAGATGTTAACCGATCCTTCAACATAACTATCGGACTTCTCACCGTATGCCCATATACTAATTGAAACGGTGTCATGCCTAAGGACTCTACTACCGAATCCTGATAGCAAACATTATTGGGGCGATGGCCTCGTCCCACTGTGCCCCTTGCTCAGCACAATAAATTCGCAAAAGGCTCTTCATAGTGCCATGAAAACGTTCGATGGCCCCTTGAGATTGGGGATGATAAGGAGATGACCTAATCTGTTTCACATCCCAATCCTTCATTGTCTTACGGAACAGCTTTGATTGGAAAAACACTACCCTAAATCGGATTGCAAAACCTTCGGCATTCCTACCCACGAAAAATATTGCTGTAACCTGTCAAACAATATTCTGGAGGTTATCTTTCACACGGGAAATGCCTCGGGAAAACGAGTCGCTGAGCACATGATGGTAAATAAGTATTCGTTCCCTTTTCTTGTCCTGGGTAGGGGACCTACACAATCCACTATTATCCTTTCAAAGGTTCCCCAAACGCTGGAATTGGCTTTAGTTGGGCTCTAGGAAGCGCTGGAGCAGGTTTTTCCCGCTCTCTGACAGGGTAAACAAGTTCTGCAATACCTTTTTACGTCTGCAGCCATACCTGCCAATAAAAATGGTCTTGTATTTTCCTAAGTGTCTTATGAACACCGAGATGTCCCGCCATTTCTAATGCATGGGCAACTTCCAATACAGAGTTCCTATAACCTTTAGGTACCATCACTTGATTCTTTTCAACCCAGTCTTTGTCAGCTGGCGCGTGGTCTGATCGTCATTTTCGCATCAAAACCCCTCGTCCAGGTAATAGTAAGTGGGTGACGTGATACAAGCATTTCCTTCCTTAGCTTCCTTTATATATTCCTCAAATTCTAATTTCTGGGCAGCTATAAAATCTGGTTTGCTTACCTTTATGTGGGATGGTAATTGTGGTCTTACTTCCACTCTCGCTTGTACTTGGTGCTGCACGTTCCTCGAACAAGCCTTTTAGTCCAAAATCCACTTCTTCCTCCTCCTTTGCAGAAGATACGTCCATCCTCTCTGGCACATCTCGTAGTCGAGCACTCTGCGCTCGGGTTACGACGCAGGCCGGATATACTTCTATTTGATCATCTTCCGAGGGATCATCCAGAATACTGGCGAGCGTTATGTTATTACATTGTTCATCTTCCAAATTGTTTTGATGTCCGTTTGGTACATCACTGCGCAGTACCTCTGGCAACACACTTGAACCGCACAAATCGTTGCCCAAGATGACATGTACTCCAGGAATGGGTATGTCCGAGCACACTCCTAACATCACTTCATCTGTAAAGTAATCAGAGGTTAGCTTTACTGTACACACAGGTATATCCATCTCTGAATTTATACCCCGTACCTTAATTATTTGTCCATTTATACAAGACTCTGTACTCAGGAATCAAGCTTTTCAGTATTAAGCTCTGATTTCGCTCCTGTGGTCACGTAATATTGTGACTTGTTGGTCAGGCTGACCCCCTATACTCACCATACCCTTGCTAATGAAACGGTTATATCCTTTCGTAATAAACATCTTCTCCTGGGGCAATTCCTCCTTTAAAACTTGTATACGGACGACTGTATTTACTCACCGTGAGGGACACCACTCTTCTGCCTTGCCTACACTCTCTACTTAAGTGTCCAGGCTTGTTACATGTGTAGCATATTACCCGAGAAGAGAATCCCTCGTCCTCTCGAACTACGTTGTCCATTATAATAGGATTCGCCACGTCTCCATTGTCCTATACCTCGATTTCTAGACGTTGTATTTCCTCCCTGACCCGAGGGTGCGCTAGCCTGACCCTCGAATGCGTCACCTCCCGACGGAGAAAATTCCACATACCTCTGACTTTGTCGGGCTATCGGCTTGCCAGTATATCCACGACCATCTCTATTGTTCCACGTATACTGTCTTTTACTACCCTGTAACTTTGCGTGACCTTTTTCTTTATGTTCCTGGAGACTTCTGTCAGCTTCCGTAATTACATCTGCTTTGTCCGCTGCTTCTAAGAGTGTTTTTATTCCTGCTTCTTGAACCTTAAACCTGGTGTCTGGAGTCACCATCTCCAAGAATTTTTCCATTAACATCAATTGTTTCAAGTCTTCGAAAGATTCTACCTTTCGGAACCCATCATCTTTGGAATCTACATTCCAAATCTCTGGCTGTTTCAGCATATGTGCTCCTCTGTGTCTTTACCATTTCTCTGAACTGCTTCAGGTAAGCTTCAGGTGTCAGTAGAAATGACCTTAATATGCTGTTTTTTCACAGTCCAGTAATTTTTACAATCTTCAAGAGAGAGCTGGGTATAGGCCTCTCTCGCTGCCCCAGTCAATCTTATTTGCACCAATTGGGCCCAATCCTCCTCTGGCCACTGCTTTAGTGTAGCAACTTTTTCAAAATGCTCAAAAAAAAGACTCACTCTTCTTGACAAATTGCGGAACCTCCTTTTCACGTGCCTTGTGATCATATGCTGCAGGAATAGGTTGTGCTCTCCGAGTGTACTCTCGCCCTCGCCTCTAAGGAGCCACAAATTTATTTGCTTCGATTTCCATTTGCTTCGTTTTCTCCTTTTCTAATTCTCCACGCGTTTTTTTGCTCACTTTCAAGTCGCACTTTCTCTTGCTCCAATTTCAGTTTCTCTAACTGAAACTGTCTCTTCCCTCTTAATTTGAGCTTCCAGTTTCAAACGTTCCAATTCATATTCTAAACTTCCACTCCTACGAGACGTATTAGAAGATACTTCCTCATTATCTTGTTCCCCACTTTCCTTTGCACTCACATCTAATCCTACCGCTTCGCGTCGAGACCTTACTTTATTTCCAAGTTCTGTCTAATGTAGACCACTTTAGTCGACACTAATTCTGTCTCATAGTGTTCGGCAATTTGCTTCAGCTGTTCTTTCGTACAGCTCTCCAAAATCAATGGGTCCTCTTTTGTTATAAATGAATGGACACGATCCATGATGAAACTTTACCTGGCTGGATACCTAGATGACTAGCAATGGGTGCTGCAAGTGTACACAGTGTGTCTTGCTCAAAACACTCCCGGACAGGCCCCCATATGTGTTGGAATCGAACTGTCGACAACCCAACACATTTAATTTAGATTTATTCTGAGTGTTTATCCTATGTTTCGTTGTACTATAACGGGGTACATTAATCTGATCAGGTGTCAGCCTCAGCCGGACCTATTGTCAGGTGCGACACACTTTGTGCTGAGGTCTGACAAAGGACAAGAAAATAAGATTATATAAAAACTTCATCATGGATATATTCGGATATATCTCTAACCACCTTATATACAATATATTACATGTATATATATTTAGGCATTGTACACAAGTACAGTTATATATATATATAGAGAGAGAGAGAGAGAGAGACTGCGACCATGAAATGGTCGTCTTTTGCCCGATTGTTCTTCCCACTTATAAATCATCCACTTGTCCGTGATTAGGACCACTATTCGGACACTGTGTTACCTCAACGCCTCTAACTATTAATGACGGTGCCTTCCACGACCTCAGAGACGTCTTCCATACCGCTAGGTCCTCACGTCCGTTTCCTTTGGTGAGGGTGGAGCATACTGGAACAGTTGGGTCAGTTGGTCAAACATCCGAAAATGACGACAGCATGTTGACTGAATGGAGGGGAGTAGAGGTCTGTTTCTCCACATGCTCCGGCCAGCACACGTTACCTCGCCCGGTGGTTCTGATTGGCTAACAGAAATTCCCGCCACCGGACGAGCCATACTGTGCTGACCGTTACCGACCTCTATGATCGTTAACCTCGTTCTTCCTGTAATAATGAACGTATTACTAATAAATAACCGTGTCTTTATGCGATGAAATAACACGATACGATATATCGTAACACCACCTTGACGTGTCGTGTCAGACTGATTCCCTCACGGAAGATTGGCCCAGCCACTATGTCATCACTGTGAAGCTATCAGCCGCCGCATACGTTGCTGCCTAGACTCCACTCTTGCACAACACCTGTCCATGGAGCACTTGATGCTCAATATTCTGTCAATTCCTTTTCTGGTCCAACACATGAACGAAGGAAGACCCCACAGGTTGGGGTCGCCCCTCTTATGGTGAACCCCAATGTCGGGGTTCACAATAAGAGGGGCGAGTAACAGTATACCCAAGGTCACTCACCGTAGCCCTGCGGGTCTTCACTCTATCCTCACGGCGCCACTGTATGCCAGGAGAGTAGCCCAGTCAATCCCCAACCGGCCTCTGATCGAGAATGAGTGAGAACACAGCTTGTTCTCTTTACCGCTGTGTGCCCGCCCCAACACTGGGCTCTACTACTAACAACAAGGTCGCCAACTGGTGTTTTCCTTGTCCAGTAACACGTCAGGGATTTTGTTGAATTGTGGTAGCAGTGGCAAGAACACACTCAATACATCTGATATCAGGCAGGTATTTATTCCTATCACTCTATTTCCTTTCATGTATTATATAGCCACAAGAAACATGGAGGGGATGATACAAACGCCAAGGTATTTTGTGTTTTACTTAAAACTCAAGACATCACATAATTATATCAATAAGCAAACAGCTATTTCATGCGGAAGTCGCTCGTTCTCACAAATAATCATGAACTCGCAAAGCTGGCAATGCTCCCCCTCACGTCAATGTCAAAATCAGCTGGGCGACTCCCACCGCGCGAATGTTCGTTTATCTGTTCGTCTGGCGTGAGACGCCTGTTTCTTTAAATTCTCAACTATCACTGTATATACACACAACACGATTACTTCTATAATGGCAATAGAACGCAGATGATTCACTGCACCGATCTTGAGCTCAATCACACATTTCTATATTAATGAACACAATAATTCATTATCATGGTATAACACAC
>NC_091179.1:38931738-38961738 GCF_040958095.1 Procambarus clarkii
ATTTCCCATTTCTTTTAATGGACCCATCTTGAGGTTATCTTGATTTCGGGGCTTTAGTGTCCCCGCGGCACGGTCCTCGACCAAGCCTCCACCCCCAGGAAGCAGCCCCTAACAGCTGACTAACACCCAGGTACCTATTTTACTGCTAGGTAACAGGGGCATAGGGGTGAAAGAAACTCTGCCCATTGTTTCTCGCCAGCGCCTGCGATCGAACCCGGGACTACAGGATCACAAATCCAGCGTGCTGTCCGCTCGGCCGACCGGCTCCCCATAGTACAAAAGTGAGCATGACGTTTTCCATTTCGTCGCAAAATCTTAGGTGATGGTATTTTTGAAGGCTCCTTTACGTGCAACATGGGGAATTGGATGACGGGTAATGTGAGGTGTGTTGGGCAGTGCTTTGGCTAGTTGATCTACTAGTTCATTATGGAGAATACCACAATGCGCTGGGACCCATTGAATAGAGGTATCATAACCGTTCAATCGATGTTCATGAAGACGTTGAAGAAATGGGTAAACAAACTCCTTGCACGTTGTTGAAGAGTACGTAATTGCTTGAATCGCACACTTGGAGTCACTGCAGATTGCATATGTCCCGATTGGTAATGTTGTGATTATTTGGAGAGCTTGATATAAGGCATATAATTCGGCTGTGAAAATAGTTGGTTTGGTAACCGCCATCCCTGCTTGAGATGGTATTCAGGTATCCATACAGTGCTAGTGACCGAGGGTACGTTGTTCATGATGATGCGAGATCAATCTGTATAAATCGCTGTGGTATTTGGGTAGCAATTTTTCATTGTTGAGACAAAAACTGAGGCTACGGCTGAATTTGGTGCAGACTTTGGAATGTTGTCTTAGAGTTGTATTGATGTATTAGGAGTTGTATAAAGCAAAGGTGGAATAAGGGGAACAGTAAGTTGGGTTTCAAAGTTTTGGAGTAGAGTGAAGTCTATATTGAGGTTATTTGTAGCCCGTGTGAGGAAAGGTTGCGAGTGATTGGTTGGAAAGAGGGGGTTATGTGGGTTAACCGTTGGGTTAATTTTTTATCTGTATGGGTGTGTCTGGTGAGCAGTGGTACAGAGTGACAGATAGTTGGCATATATTATGTCTCGTCTGGTGGTTAAGCTTGTGAGGCCCGTTTCCCCGTAAAGTCCGAGGATAGGAGTGGAACGCATTGAGCCACATATAAGTCGCATGGCATTGTTTTGAATGACCTCTAGGGTCTGTAGGTTAGTAGGCGTAGCCGACGCATATGCTTGGCAATAAGTCTAGTTGGCTGCGAACGTAGGTTGTATAGAAATGGAGCAAAGATTTTATGGTGTGCTCCCCAGGTGGTGCCAGTGAGAGCTTTAACTATGGCGAGTCGGGGTTGTATCGTCTGTTTAAGGTGTTGAATATGTGCTTTCCAGGTAAGTGAGAACGAGTCTAAGTGCATGCCAAGGTATTTCTGTACTCGTATGTGTTGGATGGGAGTGTTGTGTATTGAGGAAAGGAAAAATAATACTGGTCTGCCACTGTGAGGGAATATTTCTGTGAGTCCAGCATAGGTTGTAGTAGTTTAAAAGAGTACTATGTGCAGTCGATGGAAGAAATTTAATGAGTTCATATGGAATTCCATCCTCTCCATGTGCCTTGGCAAGAGGTAGGTGGGTTAAGGCTATGAAACACTTGTTCAATGAGATTTATAATGTAGCATTGCCCTGTAAAACTTGTGTATATACGATTTATATTATATTTTCTTAAAGATAAAAAAAAAATTATAGGTCACTTAAGGTGTACATTACACACAGATCACACTAACGTGATGCATCAAATGAACAAATCCACAAAGGCCGTGACGAGGACTCGAACCTGGGTCCGGAAGCATCCCAGACACTTCCTTAATCCGACTGAGCTACGACAGAGTAAAAAGTTGAAATTCTACTGAACTTAATGGATCCCGTAGCGTCTCCGAGGCACAAATCAGGGTTTTACACCTGGTTTGCCCCCTCCCCATCCTTCCTGTTGGCGCTGTGAGGGGGCTTAGTGGACGGCTGCCGGGGTGTGATGCTCCATGGGATAGTCCTGTCCTTATGTGGCCTTGTGCTCCTGCTGCTGTCTTCTCTGATGGTGCCAGATCGCTTTTCCTTTTCCTTATGTTTCGTTTTTCTCCCCCCTCTTCTCCTATCTGCTTGTCGTTTCCTGCCGACCTTTTGCTTGTTTTGGTTATTCTTTTGGACTTCTTCTATTTTGACGCCCGGGTGATTGAGGAGGCATACTCTTGCACCCGTAGAACTGTAGTACCCAACGTCTCGAGCGAGGGGAACCTTTATTGTCAATCCCCCTTTCATCGCTGAACCCGATCTCGACGGACTGACGGTTCTTAAGGTGGCATTTGTGGGGTGTATACTCACGACGCATCCCTAGGGGGCCCTGGCATGATCGGCGATAGCTTCCTGTTTGGTGTACTACCTCTAATTGTGGCTCCATGGTGGGTATGGGGTCACATTCGTGGATGAATTTATCACTCTTCGTCTGTATGTCATTGAATGTTTCTGTTGTACTCTCTCGGGCTCGTGGGGTTGGCGACCAAGCCCCCGAGTCGGCCTGTATTGGAAGACCGGGCTCTGTAGCTTCCGCTGTGTTGGGCCCCGACCTTGCTCCTCCTTTGACTCTCCTGACTTCTTTCCCCAGCTTTCCTCCCTCCTCTGTGGTTGGGTCGAGCCTCAAGCCCCCAGTGGTGACCACTTCGTTCCCTGGTGCGGCTAAGTCTCTCGTTGTGACTACTGCACCTTTTGACCCCTCTCTCTCTGGGGGTTCTCGACGCCGTCTGCGCCACGGCCGCACTCGCTCGATTCCCTCCTGTACTGATGCGTATCAGGCCTTGTTTGGTCCCGCTCCGTGAGCCAAACAACTTTGATCTCCTCACTCTTGATTCTGCGCCTCCTGACGATTTCTCCCTCTGTCGGCATCTTGTTGATTCCGTGGATGCGTCTGTTACCTTCAACCCAACTCGTCTTGGTACACGTGTCGTTGCTGCTCCTCAGGATGCAGCTTCCCGCTTGGCTGCCTTATCCTGCCTTAGCGAGATCCCTGTTCGGGTCTCAAAGAACGCTCGGTTGAATGCCAGTGTTGGCACTATTCTCCTCCCGCCCCATGTTGCGACCGTTGTTCGGAGTCTGCAGGACTGCCACGATGACATTCGGCATATCCTTGTTGCCCAAGGCCATTCAGTCCTCCTGGTAGACTTCTTTACTCGTCCCCTTCGTGGTCGTCGCCATCAACCCCTTCGGGTTGTGAATATCACCTTTGATGGTGGACCATTCCATCCTCTGTCATTCTTGCTGGTGCCAGGTGCTCTGCCCAGGAGTATATTCCTTCTCCTCGGCTTTGCACCAAGTGCTGGAGGTTTGAGCATGGTGCCCTCCTCTGCTCTGGGACTGTGTCTCTCTCTCTGTCCTTTGTGTGGGGGCGAAGGCCACTTTAAGTCAGAGTGCACTTCTCCCCAGGCTCGCTGCCTCAACTGTGGTAAGGCCCACCCTACCTTCTCCCGTGCCTGTATCCACTACAAGCTTGAGGCAGCCGTCCTCAACTTGAAGCACCGGGAGCGTTTATCTTTTCCTGAGGCGTGGCGCCAGGTTCGCCGGCTCCCGCCTTATGCTAACGTCTCTTATGCTCCCGTGTTGCGCTCTTTCTCTCCTCGTCCTTCCCACCTTCCTCAGACTCACAACCGTTTCCGGGCCTTGGACCCTGATGCACCTACTGCCCCCTCCTCTGTTCCTTTGAGTTCTGTCCCGAAGGGTCCCCCTCCTGGTCCTCTGGTTGGGGTTTCCCTTCTTTCTATCTGGTCTGTCATGTCTCCTGTGTCTTCTTCCTCGTCTCCCTCCGATCCTCCTCCCCATCCTTCTCCTCCATCTATTGACTCTCCCCGCCGCCTGTCGATGCAGGCTGATGTCCATCACTCTCCTAACGGCCGCCGTGTGTGCTCTCGTACAGCTTCTCCTGTCGAGACGATGGAATCCATTGCCCGGTACGTAGTTGCTGGGACACCGGTCTCTTTAAGTCAGAAGTGTAAGCCTGGCTCCTCTCCTTCCTCCTCCCTGGCGGGTAAGAAGGCTTCGCTCTCTTCCTCGGCCCCTACTACTGGCTCTATTGCTCCTTCCCCTCCCATTTCAGTGGTTGCGCCCCCTGTTCCTGATGGAGGTTTCTTTGGGCCCCGCTTCCCTCTCGGTCGCTGCCCTTGCTGAGGTGCGCTTCCCTCTTTCTACTCCCCCTCTTCCTACTGCTGTCCTTGACTGCTCCTCTCTGTTGTCTCCTCCTCTTCCTCCGGACCCCGCTGCCCACCTCTGGTCTGTTCTCCCGCTTCCTTCCCTCCGTTTTTGCTCAGTTTACCCATGCCCCCTAACCCTGACTTTGCTGACCCTGATATTCTTTAATGTGCTATGTTGCTCTTTCTCTTTTGTTTCTTCCTTGTTCTCTGTTTTTGTCCTCTCTCTTCTCGTCGATGTCTATTCTTCAATGGAACGTTCGAGGTTATTACGTATATTTCCTCGAATTCCAACTTCTGATTTCTCGGTTTTCGCCCCTTTGTGTCTGTCTCCAGGAGCCGATGCTTGGTGCTTGTCCTGGTTGCTTTCGTGGCTATTCCTTTCTTTCCGCACCCCCCCAGCTGTTCCTGGGGCTCCTAATTTTTCTGCTCTCTTGATTCGCTTTGATGTTCCCTTTGCCCCTTACTTTTTCCATCGCCTCTCCATTGTTCTGCTGCTCGTATCTTTGTGGGGAAATGGTACACAGTTTGTTCCATTCATCTTCCCTCGAGTGTCCCACTTTCTCTTCCTGATCTCAAACATCTATTGGACTCCTTGCCGGAACCTGTGCTCCTGCTGGGTGATTTCCATTGTCGTCATTCTCTTTGGGGTGATGTTCTGACGAATACCCGAGGTCGCCTTCTTGAGCCGTTTATCCTCTCTTCTTCCGTGTCTCTTCTGAATTCTGGTGAGCCCACTCATTTGGACTCTCGGACTTGCACACTTTCCTGTCTTGATCTTTCTCTTTGCTCTTCATCTCTTTACTTAGATTTCACGTGGCAGGTTCTTGATGACCTCCATGGCAGTGACCATTTCCCCATCCTTATTTCTTTTTTCTCTTTTCGTCCTTCCTCTCCTTCCCTAGATGGCAGTTTTCTAAAGCGGACTGGAACCCATTTACCCTCAGTGCTGCTCTCTCTGACCTCTCCCTTCTGCCTCTCCTCCTTTTTCATGACACTGTCTTCGACGCTGCCCTCCGCTCTATTCCTCGCTCTTCCTCTCGGGGTCCGCGGAAGTGCGTTCCCTGGTGGAATGCAGACTGTGCTCGGGTTCCGCTGTAAGCGTGCAACCTGGAAGAGGCACCGCTGTCTGCAGACGGTCGATTCTTTTCCTTTCTTTCAGAGAGCGAGTGCGGTGGCCCGTAGGGCCATTCGTACGGCTAAACGTGAATGTTGGGCGTCTTATGTCTCCACAATTACGTCCGAAACTCCCCTGCCACATATCTGGAAGCGTATCCACAAGATAGCGGGTAAGTTCGTTCCCGATGTTTCACCTGTCCTTCACCTCCGTGGTACTCTTGTGTCGGACCCGTTGCAGGTTGCTACCGAACTGGGTTCCCACTTTTCTTCTGTTAGCTCTGGTCTTCATCTTCCCCAATCTTTCCTTCTTCGTAAACCAGTCATAGAGTCTCGTCCTTTAGATTTCTGCACTCGTCTTCGACTTTCCTATAACGATCCCTTCTCTCTCTCTCTGAACTTCGTTCTGCCCTGGCCCTCTGCGGTTCTACGGCGGCGGTCTCTGATGGTATGCATTGAGATGCTTCGCCATCTCCCTCCGTGCACGTCTCGTTATTTACTGATTCTGTATAATCTGATCTGGGAGTCGTCGTCAGTCCCCGAGGACTGGCTTGATGCCGTTGTCCTCCCTGTTCACAAACCAGGGTCTCTGGGAACTTCCCCTAAGGACTTTCGCCCTATTGCCCTCACTAGTTGTCTGCAAACTTTGAACGTATGGTTAACGTTTGTCTGATGTGGTTCCTGGAACACCATCACCTCCTCTTCCCTTCTCAATTTGGTTTCCGCAAGTGCCGCAGCACGACAGATGTCCTGGTGAACTTGGAGGTCTATATTCGTACTGCTTTTGCTGCGAGGACCTACGTTGTTGCCGTCCTTTTTGACCTGGAAAAGGCTTAAGACACTACTTGGCGATATCATTTTCTATCCAAGCTTCATTCTTTTGGCCTTCGTGGTCATCTCCCTCTTTCTCCGCAGCTTCCTTTCTCATCGTTCCTTTCGGGTGCGCCTTGGTACCGCTCTCTGCTTCTTTTCAGCAATACGAGGGTGTGCCTCACGGTAGTGTTCTAAGCACTACTCTTTTTCTGGTTGCCCTCAATGGTCTTCTTTCCTCTCTTCCTTCAGGTGTCTTCTCCGCTCTCTATGTCGATGATCTTACCCTTTGCTGTCAGGGTGATGATTCGCCTTTCCTTCAGTGCCGGCTTAAACTTGTGATTGATGCCGTGTCGTCTTTGGCCACCGATCATGGCTTCATGTTCTCTACTTCTATGACTTGTGCCATGTCATACTCGGAAACGGGTCTTTCTTCGTCCCTTTTTGTCACTTTATGGTCATCACCTTGAGTACAAAGATTCCGCAAAGCTTTTGGGGTTATTCCTCGACACTCGTTTGTCTTGGTCTCCCCATATCTCTTACCTCCGTGTTGAGTGCTCTAAGGCCCTTACCCTCCTTCGGGTCTTGTCCCATACTTCTTGCGGGGGGGGGGGGGGCAGATAGGCGCACTCTCCTTGCTTTACATTCCTCTCTCGTCCTGTCTGTCTAAGCTCGATTATGGTTGGCCTGCTTACTTGTCTGCTTCTCCTTCTACTCTTCCCCGTCTTGATGCTTTGCACCATACTGGGTTGCGCCTCAGTTCTGGTGCCTTTCGTTCGACTCCCATCCTTAGCTTGTATGTTGACACTGGCTTCCTGTCTCTCCATGACCGCCGTGATCGCTACTGTCTTCGCTATCTTGCGCGGTCCTTACAACATCCTTCCTCTCGCCTCTGTCATGCATTAACTTTTACCTTTCCTGCGGTTCCTGTTCCTCTTCACCACCTCCCTCTTTCTGTTCGGTTATCTCGCTTACAGGATTCTCTTTCCTTTCGTGTTTCTAATGTTTCTCCTCGTGTTGTTGTTCCTTTGCTCCCGTGGAGAGTTCCGACTTCCGCAGTTTTATGCATCCTTGACCCGCATCACTAAAGCTTTTACCCCTCCTACGGTTCTAAAACGCCTTTTCTTTGAGCACTTTTCTTCTCACTCCCGCTCCGTTTCTGTTTTCACCGATGGGTCTAAGTCTGCGGACGGTGTTGGCTACTCTGTTGTTTTTCCTGATCGCACTTATGTGTCGCTTACCTCCAGAGACTAGCTTCTTTACAGCGGAGCTTTATGCTATTCTCTATGCTGTTCGTCTCCTGCTTTCTCGTTGTCAGTCTTCCTTTGTAGTTGTTGTTGACTCTCGTAGTGCTCTCATGGCTCTGGGGTCTTTTAATCCGGCTCATCCGGTAGTTGTCGAGATCCAGCATTGGCTGTTTCTTGTTCACAGTAAATTTAAGTCGGTTGAGTTTTGTTGGGTTCGCAGCCAGTTTGGTGTGTCTTTCAATGAGCATGCGGATGCTGCCGCCAAGGAAGCTGTCCACTCTTGTCCCATCTTTCGTAAAGATATTCCATATTCCAACTTTTACCCGGTTATCCATTCCTCCATCCTTACCCGTTGGCAGGCTTCTTGGTCGTCTGTTACTAGTAACAAACTACGTAATCTTAAATGATGTTTCCTTGTGGCTGTCCTCCTACCACCGTAACCGGCGATGGGAAACAGCTCTGGCGAGGTTGCATATTGGCCATACTCGCCTAACCCATGGTCACTTGATGGAGCGCCGCCCTGCTCCTTATTGTCCTAATTGCATTGTCCCTCTTACGGTCGTGCATGTCCTTCTTGAATGTCCTGACTTCCAGGACGAACGTGTGTCTTGCTTTCTGACCACCCCTCGCGGTCGCCTGTCCCTCAATAGAATTCTTGGTGACTCGGATACTTTTGATATCGTTCGCCTTATGTTTTTTGTTCTCGTATTGGCATCCTTGGTGATATTTAGCACCCTCTGATTATTTTGCGTATTTGATGGTACTACATAGCCTTCCCGGTTTGGTGCCTTCTGTTGATAATTACTTACTTACCACGTTTTAAAAACGAGAAAATGTTTGTTTGGTTCACGCCCTGAGGAGGCTCTTCACGTCCTAACGACACTCTTCACTTCCTGATGACATTCTTTACGTCCTGAGAACACTTCCCATCTTGAGGATAATTTCATGTTCCATTCCAGAGTCGACGCTGAGCAGAGCGTACGCACAGTGCTTCCAGCCAGAGCTGAAGATATCATCGAAGACTGAACACAATTGTGAAGTTGGAGAGTGTGGTGGCGCAGTTTTGGAGTGTTGTGGCGATGTTGGCATTAACTGTGGCTGCAATAATGATGCTGGTTCCCTTCGCTGCCGGCGCCAATACAAAGACCTACTCCAAGGTGAGCACTTTAAGTATGTGTTGCTATGTGTTTCGGTATGATAAGAGTTACCTTTCTTGCAGTGCTTTTATTAGTCCTACTTCTATGCATTACTGCTAAGGAAACACATGGTAGTGTTACTTCCTTATTTCTGGGCACTTGCCAAAATTGCTGGGGAATACAAACCTGGGTATGTCTATGGAAATGTCAATACCCACAAGCCTGGAAACCCACTTCGGCCAATCATCAACCAAATACCCACACCCACATAGAATATATATTGTGACGGTAACGCGTTGGTGTTCGGCTGTTCAAAGCTAGGGGTATGGCCTCGTCACATAGAATAAAAAAAAAATAGAAAATCTGGAACTTCGTCTGTGGTAAGGTAAGGAGAAGACACACAAAACACAAGTAAATTTTAACAATGCAATTTTAATTACGTTAGAAAAACAAAACATGAATAAAATGGACATACAAATTCGTATAATAATATCAATCAATCAAAATAATAAGAATAATTAAATGACAAAATGAAAAGTTACGTTAAGACAAGTGAGCAATAACAAGCTGTGCAATATACAATAAAATGAGAGGTGCAGGAATATTGGCTTTAAGCTATCACCTCTCTTAGTACACGTAAGCCACAGCTCAGTCTACCAAGAAGACGTGTTAACCGTATGAAAGCACTGAATATTCTGAAGACTGAGGTCGTGGCGGCCCCAGACATCAAGTAGTATGGTGGGTGGAGTGCAGTTGCAGCTAGACCGGCGGCCAATCAGCGAGGAGCCGGCAACAAGACAGGTAGTTTGGCGGTTTGAGGCGGAGCAGGTGTTCCTGGCTGCATACGTTTTGCTCTCTGGCAAACCTTGGAGATGTTGTTGTCGTTGTTGGACATTTCTTCCATAGTAGTTTTATATATTTGTATTGACGTATTTTTGGAGGGAAGAGCAGGCTCAATCTCTTGCAGGAGATTATCGTCACAACTCTCCCCCGAAGCCTGCGGTTCTGGAAGAAGTACGTCGTTATGTGGTGGAGTATTAGATGGAGTCGCTTCTACTTCATAAACTCTGGAGAGATCATGGGCTAAGATGTTGTCGGAATCTTGGTATAGCGTGTCTCCAGGTTGAATTTCTGCAGTTATCAAGCCCATAGTAGAAGACGTTGAGATGAGAAGTGGGCGTGCTGCAGGAGGTGTAGGGTGGTGTGGTCCGTGTTGATGGTGGACCGAGCACTTTTCAGGTGTGGAGTGAAGTGCTGGAGCTTCAGGATGATGAAGAGTAGCTCCTTGCCAATTGTTCCGTAGTTCCTTGTAGCAGTAGTCGCTGACAGGTGTGTTCTCCTCGCCTCGTTGCTGCATCACGACACCACCAACGTCGGTACCACTGGCGTCGACATGGAGGATGAAGGGCTTATCTGACGAGGTGAGAGTGGAATTAGAATATGGCAAAGGAGCACTATTATTATCCTGAAAGTATTTGGGAAGATCATTAAGGATTTCGGAATTAGAAAGCGCCGACTCCTTGTCAGTGCTTTCGGGAGAAGCTGGGAAGGTCTCACTGTGGATGTAGGGTTCTGTGAAGGTAGAACAGTTAATCAGGACAGTGGGAGGAGTACCATTATATTGCTTCAGGAGGTTGACGTGGCACAGCTGGGTCTTCCGCCGCCTATCTGGAGCCTCTATAACGTAGTTGTTGTTGCTTCTGCACTCTTTGATGCGGTAGGGTCCTGAAAACCTGTTTTGTAAAGGTGAACCTGGGATAGGGAAGTATGCTAGGATGAAGTCTCCCGGCTTAAATTTTCTTACTTTGCTGGTCTGGTCGTAATGAGTCTTCATTCTCTCCTGGGCTTCCAATAGATTATCATGGGCAAAACGGTGGACTCTCTCTAGAATGTGTTGAAGGTTTTGAAGAAACTGGGGCACATTCTGATGCTCACTGAAGGTGGCATCTCGGAGAGAGTCTTTGAAAGCCTTAAGGGGAGTACGGCACTTACGGCCGTAGAGCATCTCATAAGGAGATACTCCTAGGGACTCATTGGGGAGACTTCTGTAAATACACATTATAAGGTCGATTTGCTTATCCCAATCCTTAGAGGTTTCACTACAAAACTTTTTCAAGAGTGCTTTGATAGTCTGATGACTACGTTCAAGAGAACCCTGTGAAGCAGGATGATAGGGGCTGGACAATACCTGTTTGATGTTGAACTCCTCCAGTGTCCTTTTGAAGAGATCACTGGTGAAGTTGGTACCACAGTCGCTCTGAATCTCCCTGGGAAATCCGTATTGAGTGAAGATCTTCAATAGATGTTTTACTACCGTAGCAGCCGTGATGTTCTTCACTGGAACTGCTATGGGAAATCTGGTGGTAGGACACAGGATGGTTAAGATATAGGCGTTACCTGAACTGGTCCGAGGTAAAGGACCAACATGAGTCTGTGGAAAGGTTCCGCAGGCACCTGTATGGGAATCAGTGGCGCTCTGGGAATGGAGATGTTCGGTTTGCCTGCCATCTGACATGTATGACACTGTTTTACGTACTGTTTGACGCTATTTACCATACCTGGCCAGTAGTAGTCTTGACGAATTCCATGGTAAGTCTTGTTGAAGCCGTAGTGGGAGAGTGCTCCGTGGGCCAGATGTAGAATAGTGGGCCGCAGACTGGTAGGAATCACAAGTTGTTCGATGTTGGCCCAATCGTCCTCCTCCTTCAGTTTACTGGGTCTATATCTGCGGTAGAGCAAGTCGTTCTCTAGGAAGAACCCAGGAATACTGTCGGGTTGAGTCTCAGCCTGGAAAAACAAGGGTGTTAAAGTAAGATCTTCCCTCTGCAACTTACGGAACTCCAACTTGGTCAGATTCGGGGGTAGTTTCTGAGGGTCTTGAGGGACAGCGGTAGCAGTAGAGTCAGCTGGCTGTGGACGTGCGGCTTGTGCACGGGTGGTCACGTGAACCGGATGAGAAACTTCATCACTCTCTTGAACCTCTGCTGGAACATACGCTAGAATAGGGTTACTTGGCACAGAGTTACACACCTGGGGTTTGTCCATGACGATCAGGTTGGTCGGTTGCAGGTCTTCTGCCAAGTCGTTGCCTAGGAGAAGTTGCACTCCAGGCATGGGAAAAGGCTTTTCCCTGACGGCGACTTGGACTTCTCCGTTCACGTAGGGACAATCCAGGTGGACTCTGGCGAGAGGGTATGGAGTGGTAGCAGTGAGGTCAGTGATGAAGACAGTTTCTCCGGTGTAGACGATGTTGGGCACAGCCGACTTCAAGATGATCGATTGAAGAGCCGCTGTGTCCCTCAAGATCTTCAATTTGAAACGTCCCTCCGGATTTGAACCGTTGGCAGAGACAGTTCCAGTATACAGGTGGTTACTGAAAAGAGAAAGATCATTAGCATTAACACCAACATTCATCACAGGCTTACCGGACTTAGGAGGAGTTGGTTTGGGTTTCTGTGGGTCAGTGGTTCCCTTGTATTGAGACTTACCACACTTGTCTATGGTATGTCCATAGAGTCTACAATACTTGCAGTACAATTGCGAGCCAGCTTGATCGGTGCTCACTTTCTCGTAACTGTACCACGACTTCTTACTGGAGGATGGTTCGGGTGTCAGCCGGTGGATGAGGCTGTAAGTGTCAGCCGACTTAGCACACTTCAGGTAGTCGGTTTCTTCTTTATCTGCTAAGTAGAGACGGACAGGAGGCGGCACACGCCTCAAGAATTCTTCAACTAGCATCAGGTTGACGAGTTCTGTAAAAGTAGAGACATGTGCTGCTTCCAGCCATTTCATGAAATATCTCCGTTTTGTGTTAGCAAACTCGAGGAAGGTAGTGGTACTTGCCTTCAGGTGGTCACGGAATTTCCTTCTATAACTTTCAGTGGAGAGGAGGTAGGCGTCCAACACTGCTTGTTTCAGAGTCTGGTAGTCATTCTCAGATGCCAAAGTACTGAGTGTGACTGCAGCTCTACCTGTAAGATGGACTCTGAGAAGTGTGGCCCATTGGTCGACAGGCCAACTGAGTTGATTAGCAAGGGTTTCAAAGGTGGTGAAAAACACATCAACTTCTGCTTCTACAAAGGATGGCATTAACTTACTTGCATGTGATATATTAAAACTGACAGGAAGATTGGCAGTAGCTTGCTGGCGTTGAGTGAAGTGTGAAGTTTCCAAGGCGATTTCGCGTTGACGACACTCTAGAGCCAGAGTCGCTTGTTGCTTGTCATGTTCGCGTTGCATCTCCAACTCGCGTTGTTTGGTTTCAAGCTGTACGCGTTTCCGCTCCTGGAGTGTTTCAAGCTGTACGCGTTCCCGCTCCTGGAGCATTGCAACTCACGTTCCTGGAGGGCGAGTTCACGTTCCTTGTGGGCGATTTCACGTTCGTGTTCGTCCTTTCGTATGGCAGCCGCTTCTCTTTGTTGTTCGAGGGCTTCCCTTTGCTGTTCGCGGGCTTCCCTTTGCTGTTCGCGGGCTTCCCTTTGCTGCTCACGTTCAATCTTGGCCAGCTCCAGTTTCAGTTTCATCGTCGCCAAATCAGTTTTATCTGCAATATAGTAAGTTTCATGAGTTTCAGAGTCTATCTTACCTTGCTCTAAGAAATGATCCAGCAACAGATTGTATATTTCACTCTTGTTGACTTGGTAGGGAACCGTTAGCTGATACTCATGTGCAAGAGTTTGTAATTCAGTCTTCTTGGCATGACTTAAAGTCCCTATTGCACCTGCTGGATCTGCACGGAAAGCTTGGAGACGAAACATGGTGAAATTAGCAAATAAAGGTACAACGAATATTCAGTTATAGTGAATGTCAGAAACAGGACAACGTGGCAACTGGTACCTATCCTGTGGGATCTTTAACAATTAAAGTTAAGTACAAGATGTTAAATGATTAATTTAAATCAAAGGCGCAGGAAATCTTGTACCCGGTACTCATGTAAGAGGATAAGGGCAAGAAAATCCTACTAACAAATGAAACAGTTTCGAAAACAAATGAAACAGTTAATTGCCTCAAAAGTAAAATTGGTAGTCCAAGGATGTAGGCATACCTTGCCGAGTCTCTATAGGACATAAAGCAAGTTTTTCCTACTGAATTTAATATGATACTTACAGAATTAGCGAACTTTTGTGCTCTGAAAAGTAAGCTAATTCCCTACCGTTGTATGTATCATCATCTCTGACTGACGTGTAGGGGTGCGAGGTGTCAACTGGTGACGAGAACTGCTGCTGAGGTCCCAATTCAGCAACTAAAGTTCGAGCTAGAGGAACTATGGCCCTCTTTGTCCTCCTACAGTCAGATTGCAGAAGATTGGGTGCACTTGACCCGGGGCAGACCACAGTACCAGGGTACCAATATGATGATCTGTCAAAAATGAGAAATATCCAAGGGACAAAGATGGTAAACACGAGTAATAACACGGAGGGAGAGATGACCAATTAAGAGTATGACTGCGGCCTACAGTCACCACGTAATCCAAAGTTGTCTCACCTTCACCATATGTTACTCTCGTAATGCACAATACACCGCACCATATAAAAATGAAATTGAATATGAAAAATAGTAAAAGCTACGTTAACAAAGTTAAATACGCTTACCATAAATTACCACTTGGTACCAGTACCTGAGTGAAGCTCCCGGACAAGCCCCCATATAATATGTGACGGTAACGCGTTGGTGTTCGGCTGTTCAAAGCTAGGGGTATGGCCTCGTCACATAGAATAAAAAAAAAATAGAAAATCTGGAACTTCGTCTGTGGTAAGGTAAGGAGAAGACACACAAAACACAAGTAAATTTTAACAATGCAATTTTAATTACGTTAGAAAAACAAAACATGAATAAAATGGACATACAAATTCGTATAATAAAATCAATCAATCAAAATAATAAGAATAATTAAATGACAAAATGAAAAGTTACGTTAAGACAAGTGAGCAATAACAAGCTGTGCAATATACAATAAAATGAGAGGTGCAGGAATATTGGCTTTAAGCTATCACCTCTCTTAGTACACGTAAGCCACAGCTCAGTCTACCAAGAAGACGTGTTAACCGTATGAAAGCACTGAATATTCTGAAGACTGAGGTTGTGGCGGCCCCAGACAACAAGTAGTATGGTGGGTGGAGTGCAGTTGCAGCTAGACCGGCGGCCAATCAGCGAGGAGCCGGCAACAAGACAGGTAGTTTGGCGGTTTGAGGCGGAGCAGGTGTTCCTGGCTGCATACGTTTTGCTCTCTGGCAAACCTTGGAGATGTTGTTGTCGTTGTTGGACATTTCTTCCATAGTAGTTTTATATATTTGTAGCGACGTATTTTTGGAGGGAAGAGCAGGCTCAATCTCTTGCAGGAGATTATCGTCACAATATATATATAGTATAATATATATATTTTATACGATATATAAAATATATATATATATATATTTATATAATTTATATTGTATAATATATATATAATAATTTATATTGTATAATATATAATATAAATTATTTATATTGTATAATATATATATAATAATTATATTGTATAATATATAATATAAATTATTATATATAATATATATATATATATATATATATATAATATATATATATATATACATATATAATATATATATATATATATATATATATATATAAATATCAATTATATAATATATATATATATAATATAAATATTTTATACAATATATATATATATATATTTATATTGTATATATATATATATATATATATATATATATATATATATATATTATATATATATATATATATATATATATATATATAATGTCGTACCTAGTAGCCAGAACGCACTTTTTCAGCCTACTATGCAAGGCCCGATTTGCCTAATAAGCCAAGTTTTCATGAATTAATATATTTTCCCTAATTTTTTTCTTATGAAATGATAAAGCTACCCATTTCATTATGTATGAGGTCAATTTTTTTTATTGCAGTTAAAATTAACGTAGATATATGACCGAACCTAACCAACCCTACCTAACCTAACCTAACCTATCTTTATAGGTTAGGTTAGGTTAGGTAACCGAAAAAGTTAAGTTAAGTTAGGTTAGGTAGGTTAGGTAGTCGAAAAACAATTAATTCATGAAAACTTGGCATATTAGGCAAATCGGGCCTTGCATAGAAGGCTGAGAAGTGCGTTCTGGCTACTAGGTACGACATTATATATATATATATATATATATATATATATATATATATATATAATATATATATTATTAAATATGACCGAAAAAGTAAGATTAATAATTCTAACACGAATTTTGTCAATCTTTCGTACATTACGCTTCACTGTTGGAGGTAAATAAAAAATCACTTCTCCAAAATTCATTTTTATTTCTAGTCTGACGCGACACGGGCGCGTTTCGTAAAACTTATTACATTTTCAAAGACTTCACAAATACACAACTGATTAGAACTTACGTATCTCTGATTTTATATCTACATTTGAGTGAGGTGGGAGGGGTGATGTGGCATTAACACAAGACAGAACAAGAGGGGATATTAATAGGGTATTAAAAGTATCAACACAAGACAGAACAGAAACAATGGGTATTGAATAGAAGTGTTTGTAGAAAGCCTATTGGTCCATATTTCTTGATGCTTCTATATTGGAGCGGAGTCTTGAGGTGGGTAGAATATAGTTGTGCAATAATTGGATGTTGATTGCTGGTGTTGACTTCTTGATGTGTAGTGCCTCGCAAACATCAAGCCGCCTGCTATCGCTGTATCTATCGATGATTTCTGTGTTGTTTACTAGGATTTCTCTGGCGATGGTTTGGTTATGGGAAGAGATTATATGTTCCTTAATGGAGCCCTGTTGCTTATGCATCGTTAAACGCCTAGAAAGAGATGTTGTTGTCTTGCCTATATACTGGGTTTTTTGGAGCTTACAGTCCCCAAGTGGGCATTTGAAGGCATATACGACGTTAGTCTCTTTTAAAGCGTTCTGCTTTGTGTCTGGAGAGTTTCTCATGAGTAGGCTGGCCGTTTTTCTGGTTTTATAGTAAATCGTCAGTTGTATCTTCTGATTTTTGTCTGTAGGGATAACGTTTCTATTAACAATATCTTTCAGGACCCTTTCCTCCGTTTTATGAGCTGTGGAAAAGAAGTTCCTGTAAAATAGTCTAATAGGGGGTATAGGTGTTGTGTTAGTTGTCTCTTCAGAGGTTGCATGGCTTTTCACTTTCCTTCTTATGATGTCTTCGATGAAACCATTGGAGAAGCCGTTATTGACTAAGACCTGCCTTACCCTACAGAGTTCTTCGTCGACTTGCTTCCATTCTGAGCTGTGGCTGAGAGCACGGTCGACGTATGCGTTAACAACACTCCTCTTGTACCTGTCAGGGCAGTCGCTGTTGGCATTTAGGCACATTCCTATGTTTGTTTCCTTAGTGTAGACTGCAGTGTGGAAACCTCCGCCCTTTTCCATGACTGTTACATCTAGAAAAGGCAGCTTCCCATCCTTTTCCGTCTCGTAAGTGAAACGCAGCACGGAACTCTGCTCAAATGCCTCCTTCAGCTCCTGCAGATGTCTGACATCAGGTACCTGTGTAAAAATGTCGTCAACATACCTGCAGTATATGGCCGGTTTCAAGTTCATGTCGACTAAGACTTTTTGCTCGATGGTACCCATGTAGAAGTTTGCAAACAGGACACCTAGGGGAGAACCCATGGCGACCCCATCTACTTGCTTATACATGTGCCCATCCGGGCTCAAGAAGGGTGCCTCTTTAGTACAAGCTTGGAGTAGTTTCCTCAGAATACTTTCTGGCATGTCAAGAGGAGTACAGGCTGGATCACGATACACTCTGTCGGCTATCATTCCGATTGTCTCGTCCACAGGTACGTTGGTAAACAGCGATTCTACGTCCAACGAGGCTCTTATCCCTGTGGCCCGTGTGCCCCGCAGTAATCCACAAATTCCTTTGGAGACTTCAGGCTGAAGGCGCAAGGAACATAAGGAGTCAGCAGGCCGTTGAGTCGCTTCGCCAGTCTGTACGTGGGTGTGGGTATCTGGCTAATGATTGGCCGAAGTGGGTTTCCAGGCTTGTGCGTCTTGACATTTCCATATGCATATCCAGGTTTATATTCCCCAATGATCTTTGGCAGGTGGAGTCCGGATTTCTTGGCGTTCACAGTTTCGATCAGTTTGTTGACCTTTGCTTTTAATTCGGCTGTAGTGTCCTTCGTTACCCTTTGGAACTTAGTTTGGTCAGAGAGTATGATGTTCATTTTCGCCAGATATTCGTCTTTTTTAAGAATGACATATACTGGCGACTTGTCACCTCTCCTGACAACTATCTCCTTGTGCTCACGAAGGCTTTTAGCTGCCGCTTTAAGCTGTGGACGAGACAATCGGAATGATAGCCGACAGAGTGTATCGTGATCCAGCCTGTACTCCTCTTGACATGCCAGAAAGTATTCTGAGGAAACTACTCCAAGCTTGTACTAAAGAGGCACCCTTCTTGAGCCCGGATGGGCACATGTATAAGCAAGTAGATGGGGTCGCCATGGGTTCTCCCCTAGGTGTCCTGTTTGCAAACTTCTACATGGGTACCATCGAGCAAAAGACTTAGTCGACATGAACTTGAAACCGGCCATATACTGCAGGTATGTTGACGACATTTTTACACAGGTACCTGATGTCAGACATCTGCAGGAGCTGAAGGAGGCATTTGAGCAGAGTTCCGTGCTGCGTTTCACTTACGAGACGGAAAAGGATGGGAAGCTGCCTTTTCTAGATGTAACAGTCATGGAAAAGGGCGGAGGTTTCCACACTGCAGTCTACACTAAGGAAACAAACATAGGAATGTGCCTAAATGCCAACAGCGACTGCCCTGACAGGTACAAGAGGAGTGTTGTTAACGCATACGTCGACCGTGCTCTCAGCCACAGCTCAGAATGGAAGCAAGTCGACGAAGAACTCTGTAGGGTAAGGCAGGTCCTAGTCAATAACGGCTTCTCCAATGGTTTCATCGAAGACATCATAAGAAGGAAAGTGAAAAGCCATGCAACCTCTGAAGAGACAACTAACACAACACCTATACCCCCTATTAGACTATTTTACAGGAACTTCTTTTCCACAGCTCATAAAACGGAGGAAAGGGTCCTGAAAGATATTGTTAATAGAAACGTTATCCCTACAGACAAAAATCAGAGGATACAACTGACGATTTACTATAAAACCAGAAAAACGGCCAGCCTACTCATGAGAAACTCTCCAGACACAAAGCAGAACGCTTTAAAAGAGACTAACGTCGTCTATGCCTTCAAATGCCCACTTGGGGACTGTAAGCTCCAAAAAACCCAGTATATAGGCAAGACAACAACATCTCTTTCTAGGCGTTTAACGATGCATAAGCAACAGGGCTCCATTAAGGAACATATAATCTCTTCCCATAACCAAACCATCGCCAGAGAAATCCTAGTAAACAACACAGAAATCATCGATGATACAGCGATAGCAGGCGGCTTGACGTTTGCGAGGCACTACACATCAAGAAGTCAACACCAGCAATCAACAGCCAATTATTGCACAACTATATTCTACCCACCTCAAGACTCCGCTCCAATATAGAAGCATCAAGAAATATGGACCAATAGGCTTTCTACAAACACTTCTATTCAATACCCATTGTTTCTGTTCTGTCTTGTGTTGATACTTTTAATACCCTATTAATATCCCCTCTTGTTCTGTCTTGTGTTAATGCCACATCACCCCTCCCACCTCACTCAAATGTAGATATAAAATCAGAGATACGTAAGTTCTAATCAGTTGTGTATTTGTGAAGTCTTTGAAAATGTAATAAGTTTTACGAAACGCGCCCGTGTCGCGTCAGACTAGAAATAAAAATGAATTTTGGAGAAGTGATTTTTTATTTACCTCCAACAGTGAAGCGTAATGTACGAAACATTGAGAAAATTCGTGTTAGAATTATTAATCTTACTTTTTCGGTCATATTTAATAATATATGTCTACAGGAAAGACTGCTACCAAAATATACTAATATATATATATATATATATATATATATTATATATATATATATATATATATATATATATATATTCTCTCACTAAATGATCATATAAAAGTCTCATGAAAGACATTATCAACACAGTAAATTCATCAATTACTCCGGGTGCCTGCACACACCAATAATAATAATAATAAATACCGTGAGTGCTCTATGTAGACCCACTCTGCTTGTGCCTCACTGTGACATAGGTGAGCCTTGCTCACGACATACAAAATACTCTGGCTAAATAATATAGCTGACTAAAGTGGAATTGGGAGGGAAACTAGAATCACCTACTTCCACCTATCCTCCGGTGAGAGTTGAGTTGTAGCTCCTGGACCAGGCTCCTGCTTCGTGTAGGGAACGCCCACACACACACTCTGTCGTGTCCTCCAGAAGCTCAATCAACATCCCAAAATAAATGCATCGTCTCCGCGGGTCCGTGCTCCTCCTCCACGTCTTGTAGGGTTGGAGTCGGTCTCCCGGCCATCGACTTCTCCTCCCAACTACGGCTGCCTACCTACGTCTCGGCTGCAGTCGTATGGATTCCCAATTAGTGTCTTCTTTCACTGCTTCCCAGTGGATTGGCCCAGCCGCTACGTCGTCACTGTGAAGCTATCAGACGTCCCAGATGATACTGCCTAGACTTCACCTGCACAGCACCCGACCCTGGAGCACTTGATGCTCAATATTCCGTCAATTCCCTCTTCGGTCCACACATGGAATGAAGGAAGACATCCCGGCGTACTGGCAGACTACGGGTGATGCGCAAGATCCACGGGAGTGGCGTATTACTGTCGGATTGACAGGATCAACCTTCACACATCCGTCCACTGTTGGGATCGAACTGTCGGCAACCCAACACATTTAATTTAGGTTTATTCTGAGTGTTTATCCTATGTTTCGTTGTACTATAACGGGGTACATTAATCTGATCAGGTGTCAGCCTCAGCCGGACCTATTGTCAGGTGCGACACACTTTGTGCCGAGGTCTGACAAAGGGCAAGAAAATAAGATTATATAAAAACTTCATCATGGATATATTCGGATATATCTCTAACCACCTTATATACAATATATTACATGAATATATATTTAGGCATTGTACACAAGTACAGTTATATATATAGAGAGAGAGAGACACTGCGACCATGAAATGGTCGTCTCTTGTCCGATTTTTCTTCCCACTTATAAATCATCCACTTGTCCGTGATTAGGACCAATATTCGGACACTGTGTTACCTCAACGCCTCTAACTATTAATGACGGTGCCTTCCACGACCTCAGAGACGTCTTCCATACCGCTAGGTCCTCACGTCCGTTTCCTTTGGTGAGGGTGGAGCATACTGGAACAGTTGGGTCAGTTGGTCAAACATCCGAAAATGACGACAGCATGTTGACTGAATGGAGGGGAGTAGAGGTCTGTTTCTCCACATGCTCCGGCCAGCACACGTTACCTCGCCCGGTGGTTCTGATTGGCTAACAGAAATTCCCGCCACTGGACGAGCCATACCGTGCTGACCGTTAACGACCTCCATGATCGTTAACCTCGTTCTTCCTGTAATAATGAACGTATTACTAATAAATAACCGTGTCTTTATGCGATGAAATAACACGATACGATATATCGTAACACTCCTCCCCCCTTAAAAGAGTGTTATTACGGAGCATCCAAACTAATTTTCTCTACCGAATGTAGCACTAATCCTTTTTCGTCCATCCTACAAAGATTCAACTCATTCTAGTAATGACATGTCTTTTCAGACATACCTTATCATTTTGTAGACATGGTGCCGTACCTACTGACCACTGATCTTTCGCGTACAGGATCTCCTTTGTCTCCAACTGCACACAAAATCTGTTTTTAACAAATTATCTTCAAGTATATACAAAAAAATACATATGTAAATTTTATGAACACACCGCTTTGGACGGTGTGGCGGATGCAAAAGTACTTTCCTGAAGTCTACCGTCCTTCATCACTTCACTATTTTCTTTTCTAAAACATTTTATTTCACACTGTCTGCTGTTTTCTTTATACCATACTACGGGATAATGCGTCAGCCATTACGTTTTCCTTTCCTTAAATGTGTACTATATTTAAGTTATAGTCTTGTAATATTAGAGCCCACCGGGTTAGGCGCTGATTGGTATTCTTCATTTTATTTAAAAATACGAGCGGGTTATGATCCGTGAAGACCGTAACAGGTCCTATGCCCGCTCCCACGTATACCTCAAAATACTGTAGCGCCATCACTAAGGCTAAGGTTTCCTTTTCAACGCTACTATATGCTCTTTGATTAGGTAAAAATTTCCTAGAGAAATAGGACACTGGTTTACAAGTTCCATTTTGGTCCTGAGTCAAAACAGCGCCCGCACCTATATCACTTGCATCGACAAAGAGGGAAAACGGCTTCTGAAAATCGGGTGAAACCAATACAGGGGCTTCTGTTAGCAATGATTTCGTTTTATTAAACGATTCTTGACTGGCTTCGTCCCACTGCCATTTCTTATGTTTCGCTAAAAGTCCTGTTAATGGTGCTGCAATGGTTGCAAAATTTCTGCAGAATTTTCTATAGTACCCCACCATGCCTAGGTACCTGAGTAAATCTCTTCTCCCTCTAGGCACAGGGTACTTATCTATGGCTTCAACTTTTTGTCTGACAGGGACAACCTCCCCTTGTCCTATGATGTATCCAAGATATTGCAATTTTTCTTTGCCAAATTCACTTTTTGGGAGATTAATAGTCAAATTTACCTCTTCCAATTTATCAAACAACTCTTTTAGTTGATGAAGATGTTCTTCCCACGAGTGTGAATACACTATGATGTCATCAGTATAAACTGTACAACCTACCATCCCTTGTAGGATTTTATTCATGGCTCTCTGGAAACAACTTCCACTATTTTTCATACCGAATGGTAGTACTTTATATTGATAAAGACCGTCAGGTGTCACGAAGGCAGAGATTCTCTTGGCACTCTCTGAGAGGAGTATCTGATAGTACCCTTTCAAAAGGTCAATTTTCGATACGAACTGGGTGTGTCCTATTTGGTCGATACAATCCTCAATTCGAGGAATTGGGTACGAATCTGCGATAGTGACCGAATTCACCTTTCTGTAATCCGTGCACAACCTGTGTGCCATCTGGCTTTTTCACCAGTAGACAAGGTGAGCTCCAATCACTGTCGCTCAATTCTGCCAGATCGTTATCAAATAGATATTTTACCTCACGTCGCATAATTTCTCTCTTTTCAGGATTTATTCTATACGGATGTTGCTTTATTGGTCGAGCTCCTCCTACATTTACCTCGTGCGTAATTTCGCGGTGTCGTCGCGGTACGTCAGAGAATAGTGATATGTATTTCATGAGAATCTCTTCTATGTCCTGCCTCCTTTGATCATCTAAGTATGTCAAGTGTGCATTCATCTCTCGTAACCACTAAGAATTAGAAATTCGGGCTCCATCTGCTCTTTCTAGCCTCTTATCGTTTAATTCATAATCACAGTCTCCGCGGTGTAGTGGTAAGACACTCGCCTGGCGTTCCTCGAGCGCTATGTCATGGGTTCGTATCCTGGCCGGGGAGGATTTACTGGGCGCAATTCCTTAACTGTAGCCTCTGTTTAACGCAACAGTAAAATGTGTACTTGGATGAAAAAACGATTCTTCGCGGCAGGGGATCATATTCCAGGGACCTGCCCGAAACGCTACGCGTACTAGTGGCTGTACTAGAATGTAACAACTCTTGTATATATCTCAAAAAAAAATAAAATTCCGTAAACTCATTGGAAACTGCGCACATTACAGCAGTGTCTAGTTGCCCATCCTCATCTCTATCCCAATACCTTTTCATTAAGTTTACGTGACATATCTGGGATTTTCTCGGTCTGTACGGCATGTGTATTACGTACGTTAAATCACCAAGTTTATTCTTGACCATATAGGGTCCACAAAATTTTGAATCATTTACCGTCCGTTTGACAGGTAGATAGACCAATACCTTATCACCTGCATTAAAACTTCTCTTTTTGGTACCTTTGTTGTAATATTTTGACATGGTCGCTTGGGATATTTTCAAATTTTCCTTCACCAGCTTTCGCGCCCTGAACAATCTGCATTTAAACTTTTGAACATACGTTTCCAGATTATCTCTTGAACCTTCAGATGTTAACCGATCCTTCAACATAACTATCGGACTTCTCACCGTATGCCCATATACTAATTGAAACGGTGTCATGCCTAAGGACTCTACTACCGAATCCCTGATAGCAAACATTATTGGGGCGATGGCCTCGTCCCACTGTGCCCCTTGCTCAGCACAATAAATTCGCAAAAGGCTCTTCATAGTGCCATGAAAACGTTCGATGGCCCCTTGAGATTGGGGATGATAAGGAGATGACCTAATCTGTTTCACATCCCAATCCTTCATTGTCTTACGGAACAGCTTTGATTGGAAAACACTACCTAAATCGGATTGCAAAACCTTCGGCATTCCTACCCACGAAAAATATTGCTGTAACCTGTCAAACAATATTCTGGAGGTTATCTTTCGCACGGGAAATGCCTCGGGAAAACGAGTCGCTGAGCACATGATGGTAAATAAGTATTCGTTCCCTTTTCTTGTCCTGGGTAGGGGACCTACACAATCCACTATTATCCTTTCAAAAGGTTCCCCAAATGCTGGAATTGGCTTTAGTTGGGCTCTAGGAAGCGCTGGAGCAGGTTTTCCCGCTCTCTGACAGGGTAAACAAGTTCTGCAATACCTTTTTACGTCTGCAGCCATACCTGGCCAATAAAAATGGTCTTGTATTTTCCTAAGTGTCTTATGAACACCGAGATGTCCCGCCATTTCTAATGCATGGGCAACTTCCAATACAGAGTTCCTATAACCTTTAGGTACCATCACTTGATACTTTTCAACCCAGTCTTTGTCAGCTGGCGCGTGGTCTGATCGTCATTTTCGCATCAAAACCCCGTCGTCCAGGTAATAGTAAGTGGGTGACGTGATACAAGCATTTCCTTCCTTAGCTTCCTTTATACATTCCTCAAATTCTAATTTCTGGGCAGCTATAAAATCTGGTTTGCTTACCTTTATGTGGGATGGTAATTGTGGTCTTACTTCCACTCTCGCTGTACTTGGTGCTGCACGTTCCTCGAACAAGCCTTTTAGTCCAAAATCCACTTCTTCCTCCTCCTTTGCAGAAGATACGTCCATCCTCTCTGGCACATCTCGTAGTCGAGCACTCTGCGCTCGGGTTACGACGCAGGCCGGATATACTTCTATTTGATCATCTTCCGAGGGATCATCCAGAATACTGGCGAGCGTTATGTTATTACATTGTTCATCTTCCAAATTGTTTTGATGTCCGTTTGGTACATCACTGTGCAGTACCTCTGGCAACACACTTGAACCGCACAAATCGTTGCCCAAGATGACATGTACTCCAGGAATGGGTATGTCCGAGCACACTCCTAACATCACTTCATCTGTAAAGTAATCAGAGGTTAGCTTTACTGTACACACAGGTATATCCATCTCTGAATTTATACCCCGTACCTTAATTATTTGTCCATTTATACAAGATCTGTACTCAGGAATCAAGCTTTTCAGTATTAAGCTCTGATTCGCTCCTGTGTCACGTAATATTGTGACTTGTTGGTCAGGCTGACCCCCTATACTCACCATACCTTTGCTAATAAAACGGTTATATCTTTTCGTAATAAACATCTTCTCCTGGGGCAATTCCTCCTTTAAACTTGTATACGGACGACTGTATTTACTCACTGTGAGGGACACCACTCTTCTGCCTTGCCTACACTCTCTACTTAAGTGTCCAGGCTTGTTACATGTGTAGCATATTACCCGAGAAGAGAATCCTCGTCCTCTCGAACTACGTTGTCCATTATAATAGGATTCGCCACGTCTCCATTGTCCTATACCTCGATTTCTAGACGTTGTATTTCCTCCCTGACCCGAGGGTGCGCTAGCCTGACCCTCGAATGCGTCACCTCCCGACGGAGAAAATTCCACATACCTCTGACTTTGTCGGGCTATCGGCTTGCCAGTATATCCACGACCATCTCTATTGTTCCACGTATACTGTCTTTTACTACCCTGCAACTTTGCGTGACCTTTTTCTTTTATGTTCCTGGAGACTTCTGTCAGCTTCCGTAATTACATCTGCTTTGTCCGCTGCTTCTAAGAGTGTTTTTATTCCTGCTTCTTGAACCTTAAACCTGGTGTCTGGAGTCACCATCTCCAAGAATTTTTCCATTAACATCAATTGTTTCAAGTCTTCGAAAGATTCTACCTTTTCGGAACCCATCCATCTTTGGAATCTACGTTCCAAATCTCTAGCTGTTTCAGCATATGTGCTCCTCTGTGTCTTTACCATTTCTCTGAACTGCTTCAGGTAAGCTTCAGGTGTCAGTAGAAATGACCTTAATATGCTGTTTTTTCACAGTCCAGTAATTTTTACAATCTTCAAGAGAGAGCTGGGTATAGGCCTCTCTCGCTGCCCCAGTCAATCTTATTTGCACCAATTGGGCCCAATCCTCCTCTGGCCACTGCTTTAGTGTAGCAACTTTTTCAAAATGCTCAAAAAAAAGACTCAGACTCTTCTTGACAAAATTTCGGAACCTCCTTTTCACGTGCCTTGTGATCATATGCTGCAGGAATAGGTGTGCTCTCCGAGTGTACCTCTCGCCCTCGCCTCTAAGGAGCCACAAATTTATTTGCTTCGATTTCCATTTGCTTCGTTTTCTCCTTTTCTAATTCTCCACGCGTTTTTTTGCTCACTTTCAAGTCGCACTTTTTCTTGCTCCAATTTCAGTTTCTCTAACTGAAACTGTCTCTCTTCCCTCTTAATTTGAGCTTCCAGTTTCAAACGTTCCAATTCATATTCTAAACTTCCACTCCTACGAGACGTATTAGAAGATACTTCCTCATTATCTTGTTCCCCACTTTCCTTTGCGCTCACATCTAATCCTACCGCTTCGCGTCGAGACCTTACTTTATTTCCAAGTTCTTGTCTAATGTAGACCACTTTAGTCGACACTAATTCTATCTCATAGTGTTCGGCAATTTGCTTCAGCTGTTCTTTCGTACAGCTCTCCAAAATCAATGGGTCCTCTTTTGTTATAAATGAATGGACACGATCCATGATGAAACTTTACCTGGCTGGATACCTAGATGACTAGCAATGGGTGCTGCAAGTGTACACAGTGTGTCTTGCTCAAAACACTCCCGGACAGGCCCCCATATGTGTTGGAATCGAACTGTCGACTACCCAACACATTTAATTTAGATTTATTCTGAGTGTTTATCCTATGTTTCGTTGTACTATAACGGGGTACATTAATCTGATCAGGTGTCAGCCTCAGCCGGACCTATTGTCAGGTGCGACACACTTTGTGCTGAGGTCTGACAAAGGACAAGAAAATAAGATTATATAAAAACTTCATCATGGATATATTCGGATATATCTCTAACCACCTTACATACAATATATTACATGTATATATATTTAGGCATTGTACACAAGTACAGTTATATATATAGAGAGAGAGAGACACTGCGACCATGAAATGGTCGTCTCTTGTCCGATTGTTCTTCCCACTTATAAATCATCCACTTGTCCATGATTAGGACCACTATTCGGACACTGTGTTACCTCAACGCCTCTAACTATTAATGACGGTGCCTTCCACGACCTCAGAGACGTCTTCCATACCGCTAGGTCCTCACGTCCGTTTCCTTTGGTGAGGGTGGAGCATACTGGAACAGTTGGGTCAGTTGGTCAAACATCCGAAAATGACGACAGCATGTTGACTGAATGGAGGGGAGTAGAGGTCTGTTTCTCCACATGCTCCGGCCAGCACACGTTACCTCGTCCGGTGGTTCTGATTGGCTAACAGAAATTCCCGCCACCGGACGAGCCATACTGTGCTGACTGTTACCGACCTCTATGATCGTTAACCTCGTTCTTCCTGTAATAATGAACGTATTACTAATAAATAACAGTGTCTTTATGCGATGAAATAACACGATACGATATATCGTAACACCACCTTGACGTGTCGTGTCAGACTGATTCCCTCACGGAGGATTGGCCCAGCCACTATGTCATCACTATGAAGCTATCAGCCGTCGCATACGTTGCTGCCTAGACTCCACTCTTGCACAACACCTGTCCATGGAGCACTTGATGCTCAATATTGTGTCAATTCCTTTTCTGGTCCAACACATGAACGAAGGAAGACCCCACAGGTTGGGGTCGCCCCGCTTATGGTGAACCCCAATGTCGGGGTTCACAATAAGAGGGGCGAGTAACAGTATACCCAAGGTCACTCACCGTAGCCCTGCCGGTCTTCACTCTATCCTCACGGCGCCACTGTATGCCAGGAGAGTAGCCCAGTCAATCCCCAACCGGCCTCTGATCGAGAATGAGTGAGAACACAGCTTGTTCTCTTTACAGCTGTGTGCCCGCCCCGACACTGGGCTCTACTACTAACCACAAGGTCGCCAACTGGTGTTTTCCTTGTCCAGTAACACGTCAGGGATTTTGTTGAATTGTGGTAGCAGTGGCAAGAACACACTCAATAGATCTGATATCAGGCAGGTATTTATTCCTATCACTCTATTTCCTTTCATGTATTATATAGCCACAAGAAACATGGAGGGGATGATACAAACGCCAAGGTATTTTGTATTTTACTTAAAACTCAAGACATCACATAATTATATCAATAAGCAAACAGCTATTTCATGCGGAAGTCGCTCGTTCTCACAAATAATCATGAACTCGCCAAGCTGGCAATGCTCCCCCTCACGTCAATGTCAAAATCAGCTGGGCGACTCCCACCGCGCGAATGTTCGTTTATCTGTTCGTCTGGCGTGAGACGCCTGTTTCTTTAAATTCTCAACTATCACTGTATATACACACAACACGATTACTTCTATAATGGCAATAGAACGCAGATGATTCACTGCACCGATCTTGAGCTCAATCACACATTTCTATATTAATGAACACAATAATTCATTATCATGGTATAACACACTGCCCTTCATTTAATGATAACGAATGCAAGTATATATTACTGGAGTTCTCAGTAATTCCTTTTGTGGGCGAATATTCAATTTATCACTGCACACATGAATGGTTATTCAATACACAAGCATAGACATATATATATATAGATAAATCATAGACATCAATAATAGTAATAATATAGTTACTGAGCACATAGCCTAACACCAAATACTGGTACATTTATATATATATATATTCTCTCACTAAATGATCATATTAATGTCTCATGAAAGACATTATCAACACAGTAAATTCATCAATTACTCCGGGTGCCTGCACACACCAATAATAATAATAAATATCGTGAGTGCTCTAAGTAGCCCCACTCTGAACACTCTGCCTTACTTTGACATGGGTGAGCCTTGCTCACGACATACAAAATACTCTGGCTAAATAATATAGCTGACTAAAGGGGAATTGGGAGGGAAACTAGAATCACCTACTTCCACCTATCCTCCGGTGAGAGTTGAGTTGTAGCTCCTGGTCCAGGCTCCTGCCTCGTGTAGGAAACGCCCCCACACACCCTGTCGTGTCCTCCAGGAACTCAATCAACGTCCCAAAATAAACGCGTCGTATCCGTGTTCTGTCCTCCGCGGGTCCGTGCTCCTCTTCCACGTCTTGTAGGGTTGGAGTCGGTCTCCCGGCTGTCAACTTCTCCTCCCCACTACGGCTGCCAACCTACGTCTCGGCTGCAGTCGTTCGGATTCCCAATCTTCTTTCACTGCTTCCCAGTGGATTGGCCCAGCCGCTATGTCGTCACTGTGAAGCTATCAGACGTCCCAGACGATACTGCCTAGAATTCACCTGCACATCACCCGACCCTGGAGCACTTGATGCTCAATATTCCGTCAATTCCCTCTTCGGTCCACACATGGAATGAAGGAAGACCTCCCGGCATACTGGCAGACTACGTGTGACGCGTAAGATCCACGGGAGAGGCGTATTACTGCCAGATTGACAGGATCAACCTTTACACATCCGTTCACCTTGACGTGTCTTGTCAGACTGATGGCGCCGCCATGGCGCTATGACCGGACCCCCCTGCCTTCGTGACGTCATACTTGCCAAGGGAGGTTTTCATTGGCTCCCTGTGGCACATCGCTGTCGGTGACCAATCTGGTGCCACTGACGTCGCACAGTTTTGGCGGCAAATCGGAGGAGCCCGCGCCATATTGGCTTCCTAAAGGGCCTATACCACAGGCCAAAATACTTTTCTTTCACGAATTTCTCGCCACCTCGAGAACACTACACTCTCCCACATATATCAAACTGATGCCTGCGACGTAGAGAACGCTCGGGTAAAGTGGACATG